>NC_050575.1:179696009-180009938 GCF_011100635.1 Trichosurus vulpecula | reverse complement strand
ACATTCCCTCTCCCATTAGACCTTAAGCTCCTTGAGGGCATGGACCTTCTTTTGCCTTTCTTTGTTTTCTCCATCACTTAGCACAGTGGTGCATAATAAATGTTTATGGGGCAGCTATCTGGCTCAGTGGATAGAGCACTGGACCTGGAGTCAGGAAGACCTGAGTACAAATCTGACCTCGGACACCTAGTAGCTGTGTGATCCTAGGCAAGTCACTTAACCCCATTTGCCTCAGTGTACTCATCTGAAAAATGAGCTACAGAAGGAAATGGCAAACCACTCCAGTATTTTTGCCAAGAAAACTGCAAATGGGGTCATAAAGAGTAGATACAACTGAACAACAACAACAAATAAATGTTTACTGTCTCTGATGCTACAGCTCCCTTAATGACGCCTTGGACAGCATTCATTTTTTTGCTTGTTTAACATTGTTGACTGGTATTGAGCTTGTAGTTTATTAGACCTCATATTTCTTTTTAGTAAAAATTGTTGTCCGGCTACAACCTTGCATATCTTGAAGAGTTGTGTGTGTGTTTTAAATCCAAGTATAGATTGTAATATACACATGCTTATTATATTTCATTTTATTAATCTGGTCTATCATTTTCTCAAGGTTTTTTTTGAATCCAATTTGTTACTCAACATGATAGCTCTCCATTTTAGTTTTATGTCTCTTTCATAATTAGGAAATATGTCATATCTACCTTCATGTCACTGCTTAAAAATATTGAACATTATAAATTTCTGAATACAGGACCATAGACAGATACTAGGGACACACTTAAACCTGTTAATGACTCGTAGATAGCAATGATTCCTCTAGGGATCCTTGCCAAGGATAATCACTCTACCTATGTCCCTGAACTTATTAAAATTTTTTTGATAACTGCCATTGGTTACCACCTTCAGCCTCTTCATGGCATGCTTCTTCCTGACTAACTTGCTCTGTAGCTCTGAACTGGTTCTCCCAGAAGGTCTGACCCATAGCACTCCACTGTTATCCAAGCCAAGTCAACAGACTCATAAGGGCCACTAGAGATCACAAACGTACAGAGAAAGTTAGTCAGAAGGAAGCATGCTATGAGGAGGCTGAAGATGTTATGGCTACAGCTGAGCTATTAATTCTTCAGCAACCAATGACTCTTAGTAACAAACAATCCTTCGTGACTTCCCTACTTGAGATTCACACTGGAAGAGTGACTGTAAAGGAAATAGCCACAAATAGGAAAACTGATGAGGGGCTTAGTGTGGGAGAAGCAATGATTTCAGCTCTCTTTAACCTGTGGCCAAACATGATGCTCCAACAAAGACTGAAGACTTGTTACACCTCTCCAAAGGACAGGAGGGTGAAACTACTTGGATACCTCCAGAACAAATGTTGCCCCCAAACTCCAAGGCCAGGGTTCCCCTAGAGGAACCACTAAGAAGAGAGTAAGGAAAAAAGTTACAACTGAAGAAGAGGGAAAATCAGAATAGAAGTCTCACTTTGGAGTGACCTTGGCTTAATTTTGCTTAAGAATCTCTTCTCAGATGACTCAAGATCCACATTGGATGCTGGGGAGAATTTCTAGAAGACTTAGGGCCTACAGCTGAGAAAGGAAAGAAAAAGAGGGTGGCTAATGAAGAGACTAAATATACTTTGTCCTCAACTAGGGCTTGAGCTGCTTTCTCACCTCAAGGTACTTCTGAGAAGAGTAGGTGTTGTTACAGTAGAATTATAGGTCCTTAGAGCTGAAAGAGATCTCATAGACTCTCTGATCCAGGGATCCTTAAGCTTTTTTGTGTCATGGACCCTTTCATCAATCTGGGGAAGCCTATGGACCCCTATTCTGAATAATGCTTTTAAATGTATAAAATAAAATACAACTATCGAAAAGGAAACAAATTATATCAAATTAAAATTATATTTTTTAAAATAAGTTCATAGACTTTTAGAATTAAGAACAACTGTTCTGGTTCACATGGAGAACAAGATGGAACACTAGACATTTTCTCTGATCCTCATAACCTCTTAGATCTCTCTGAAACAGAAATTATACACCAAAGATAAAGCAATTTCAATTATCTCTATGGTCCAGGACACCTAGAATTCAAAAGAAGGTTTAAAAAAATGAAGAATTGATACTGATCCTAAGCCCACCTAGCACCCCTTCCCCACTGCTCATGCTACTAGTAGTGAGGCTGCACTAGCAGATCCAAAGATCCAACACATAGGCTCACAACAAAATTCAGACCCACGCCCTAATCCCCCCTCCCTCTGTCCAGTGGCTTGAGCAGTAACAGATAACCAGTGTCTCAGGCAGCAGCCCTTCAGGAGCAAAAGTTTGCTGGAGGCCACAACTCTATATCACCAGTGCTGTAAAGCTCTGAACTGCTAGTGCTGGGCCACAGAACTGAGGAACAGAGGGAATAGAATAGGACATCAGGACAGGACTGTGTATGTATATTGGGCAGGGGAGGTCTATGTAGTCCTCCACTAAGTCTGAAAGAAAGAGCATAGCATCCAGCTAGCCAGTTTGGACTATCAGAAAATCACTTGGGGCAGAGGAAAGGGGAGGGGGGATCTACTTGTCTAACAGATGATAAAAGAGAGGGAAGAAATATATCACTAGATAAAAGCAGGAGAGAAAAAAGAACTAAAACAAAAACCTAAAGGGAAAGGGTAACAAACAAGAAGAGGGGATCAGGGATGGGAAGAAGAAAGCCAATGGGAACAGGGCCACCTTAGAAAAAAAAGATTAAAGTAACTGAAGGAACATAAAACTTGTTTGTAGCTGAACAGGAGGAAAATCATCACTTGGAGGAAAATAAAGCAAGTTATCCAAGAAATCATTCACTATGATAAAGTAGGGTTTATACAAGGAATACAAGAATGGTTCAACATTAGGAAAACAACATAATTTGTGGTGGTTGTTCTTGTTTAGTATTTTTTCAGTCATGTCTAACTCTTCATGACCCCTTTTGGGGTTTTCTTGGGAAAGATACTGCAGTGGTTTGCCATTTGCTTCTCCAGCTTATTTTACAGAGGAGGAAACTAAGGTAAAGAGAGTAAAGTGACTTGCCCAGGGTCATACAGTTAGTAAGTGTCTGAGGCTAAATTTGAATTCATAAAGAGGAGTCTTCCTGACTCCAGACCCGGCACTTTATCCACTGAGGCTGGATTTGAACTTAGGTCCTCTGGACTCCAGGCCCAGCACTCTATCCACTGCACCAACTAGTTGCCCAAATCAACATAATTAATCATATTAAAAACCAAAACATCTAAAACAACAAGATCACCTCAATAAATGCAGAAAAAGCCTGTGACAAAGTACAAAACTCCTTTATGCTAAGAACCCTACAAAGTATAGGTAAAGAGGGACCTTTAAAAATCTCATAAACAGTATCTATCTAAAACCAAAAGCAAATATCTTATGCAGTGGGGATAAGCTAGAACTTTTTTCCAATAAATATGAGAGTGAAGGAAGGACGTATCCTCTCCCTACTATTATTTGACATAGTCTGGAAATATTAGCAAAAGCAATAAGAAACGAAAAAGCACTCAAAGGCATAAAGATTGAAAAAGAGAAGATAAAACTATCCTTCTTTGCTGATATGAAGGTGTACCTGGAAAATCCTAGGGAATGAACAAAAATGCTAATTGAGGCAATTAAAAGTTTCAGCTAAGTTGCAAGCTAAAAAATAAATCCATAAAGATCAACAGCATTTCTATATGATAATAACAAACACCAGAAGCAATAACAAAAAAATCCCATTCCAAAAACTACAAAATGCATAAAATCTCTGAAGATCAACCTACTGAAGCACATAAAAGACTTGTATAGATTTAATTACAAAGTGCTCCTTAAACAAATAAAGAGCAATTTAAATAGTTAGATGAACATTCAGTGTTCATGGTTAAGCTAAGCCAATATAATCAAAATGACCACATTACCAAAATTAACACAAACTTTTAATGCTATACCAAATAACCAAAAGGATATTTTGTAGCACTTGATCAAATAATAACAAAATTCATTTGGAAAAATAAAAGATCTAGAATATCATGGGAAAAGATGAAAAGAAGTGAAGGACAAAGAAGGAATAGCACTTCAGGCCTCAAACTGTATTATAAAGCAGGAGTCACCAAAACAATCTGGTATTCATTTAAAAATAGAAAGATAAGTCAATAGAACAGACTATGCAAGGGAGAATCAGAAATAATAGAACTCAATAACCCAATGTTTTATAAGTGGAAAATATAAATTACCTAGGAAAAAAATCCTTATTTGATAAAAACTACTGGAACAACTAGAAAGCAGGCTGGCAGAAATTAGACTTAGACCTAAGATACAACATTCCACAATACATTCTAGATGGATATAGGACCTTAATATAAAAATTAGAAGAGAAATAGATCTCAAGATATGGTGTAGTGGCAAGCAAAGTGGGACTTGTCTTCTGTTTTGGAGTGCTTCTCAGCACTAAGGAAATCAAATGCCTTTGACTGAGTCTTGCCTTTGTTTGTAGGAAAGCCTACTCTTTTGCTAATTAGGTCACAAGAGGTGTGAAGCCCTCTGACTATGAAGAAGTATATATATACTCTGAGGTTAGTATTTTGTTTGAGGCTCACTAATTGGAAGAGTGGTGATATGGAGACTTTGGGTAGTCATTAAGGAGCCCCCTGGCTTTGAAAATCCAGATGTTAGTGCTTCTCTCTTTGGTAACTATGTATGTGCTGCTATGGTCAGACAGAAGCCTGTCTGTTGATTTGTGTTATTTGCTCTGTTTATATAATTTCTGCTTGTAATTTCTGTTTGTGTTTTCTCTGAAGTTCAGGGTGCTGATTTTTTTCCCTTTAACTAAGTGAATAATATATGTATGTTTAATTAAAGTGAGATCATAAATCCATTAAACTTGCTTTCCTTAAAAAAGCAGATCAAGGTGGGGGTGGAGCCAAGATGGCCACGTGAAAACAGCATCTTACTGGAGCTCTCTCACAAGTTCTGTCAGATTCCCCTAAAAAAGTGAATCTGAGCAGATTTGAGAGAGTTAGAAGCCGCTAGCAGTCTGAGTGGGGCAAATTTCCAAGCCAGGAGAGTCCAAAAGGTCGATGGGATGGATCAGTAGGCTGGGAGAGTGCTCAGCATGTGGAGCTGCACCAGACAGCACCAAAGCAGAAGCAGCTGTGGAAACTAACCAGCCAGGCAGGCTAGGCAAAAGCTGGATGCCTGAAACCAGAGGAGATCCCCAGGCCTCCCAACACAGGACGAGAGTCTGTCAAAGTGATGAGAGACAGCAGTGCAATGCTTCTTGCCATGAGACGTCTACTCCTGAGGCTTGCAGCCCAAAGGATTGAAACAAGCCTTCTTGAACTTCCAGGAGACATAATGGCCAGGTAAACAGCTCTAATCCCTCCCAACCTGACCCAGATAATTCCTTGGAAAATCACTGGAATAGAGGAGACAGAAATGGGGCTTCAGTGGCTGAGTAGTGGGAGTTCCTGAGTCCCAGAGGGGCAGAGCCAGCAGGGGTCAACACCAAGAGCCCAGACATACCCTTACACCCTGAGGGGAAGTGGCAGACACCAACATAGACAACAAACATCTGAGACCATTGCTGAAGAGCAACAGTGCTGGAGAGCAGCTCCAGGGGAAAAGGAGAATTCAGGCAGCCAGACCCCTCCCCCATACCTCAGAAAACTGAAGACTATAATACATAAAGCCGGTAAATAGACTCACAATCCCCAGAATGAGAAACCTGGGACAGAGAGCCCTGAGCCCCAAAAGCAGAAATCCCCTGTAAAGCCCAGAAAAAGCTAACCAACATGAAGAAGAACACAAAAAACCTAGGACCATTGATTCATTTTACAGAGACAGGGAAGATCAAAATAGCAATTTGGAAGAGGATAGCATTGACACTATACCCACACCTGATACCTCAAAAGGGAGTATGAACTGGTCTCAAGCCCAAAAAGCATTATTGGAAGAGCTAAAGGAGGATTTTAAAAACCAAATTAGGGAGGTAAAAGAAAAGATGGAGAAAAAACCACTGATGAAATCAAGTCTTTAAGAAATAAGATTGGCAAAATGGAGATTCAGAATCTAAACAGAGAAAATGACACCCTGAAAGGTAAAATCAACCAATTGGAAAAGGAGACTCAAAAGCAAAATGAAGACAGCAACTCATTAAAAATTAGAATTGAGCAAGTGGAAACTAATGACTCTCTGAGGCATCGAGAAGTAGTAAAACAAAATGTAAGGAATGAAAAAAATAGAAGACAATGTGAAATACCTGATTGGAAAAACAACTGACCCGGAAAATAGATCCAGGGGAGACAATCTAAGAATTATTGGGCTACCAGAAATCCACGATGAAAAAAAAGAGCCTTGACAGTATCTTCGAGGGAATCATCAAAGATAACTGCCCTGAGGTCCTAGAACCAGAGGGTAAAATAGCCATTGAAGGAATCCACCGATCACCCCCTAAAAGAGACCCCAAATTGAAAACTCCAAGAAGTATTATAGCGAAATTTCAGAATTACAAAGTCAAGGAGAAAATACTGCAAGCAGCCAAAAAGAAACAATTCAAATATCATGGAACAATATCATTGTTTAACATATACACACCAAGTGGTATGGCATGTAAATTCTTAGAGGAGAGGTTAAGGGAGTTACAGGAAGAAATAGACAGCAAAACTATAATAATGGGAGACCTCTACCTCCCCCTCTCCAAACTAGATAAATCTAACCTCAAAATAAACAAGAAAGAAGTTAAGGAGGTGAACAGAATTTTAGAAAAGGCAGATATGATAGACCTCTGGAGAAAACTGAATGGGGATAAAAAGGAATATACTTTTTTCTCAGTGCTACATGGCACATACTCAAAAATTGACCATGTACTAGGGCATAAAAAAACTCACAATCCAGTGCAGAAAGGCAGAAGTAGTCAAAGCATCCTTTTCAGATCACAATGCAATAAAAATTATTTGTCATAAAGGACCATTGGAAAATAAGCTAAAATTAATTGGAAACTAAATAATTTAATTCTAAAGAATGAGTGGGCCAAAGAACAAATCATAGAAACAATTAATAACTTCATTCAAGAAAATGACAATAATGAGACAACATACCAAAACTTATGAGATGCAGCAAAAGCATTTCTTAGGGGGAAGTTATATCTCTAAATGCTTACATGAATAAAATAGAGAAAAAGGAGATCAACAAATTGGGCATGCAACTGAAAAAGCTAGAAAAAGAACAAATTGAATATCCCCAATTAAATACCAAATTAGAAATGCTGAAAATCAAAGGAGAGATTAATAAAATTGAAATTAAGAAAACTATTGAATTAATAAATAAAACAAAGAGCTGATTTTATGAAAAAAACCAATAAAATTGATAAACCTTTGGCCAATTTGATTTAAAAAAAGAAAGAAGAAAATCAAATTACCAGTATCAAAAATGAAAAAGGGTGAATTCACCTCCAATGAAGAGGAAATTAAAACAATAATTAGGAATTATTTTGCCCAATTGTATGCCCATAAATTTGACAACCTTAGGGATATGGATGAATATCTACAAAAACATAAATTGCCCAGGTTAACAAAAGAGGAAGTAAAATTCCTAAATAACCCCATCTTAGAAAAAGAAATTGATCAAGCCGTCAATGAACTCACTAGGAAAAAATCTCCAGGGGCAGATGGTTTTACATGTGAATTTTATCAAATATTTAAGGAACAATTAATTCCTGTACTTTGTAGACTATTTGGGAAAATAGGTGAAGAAAGAGTCCTACCAAGTTCTTTTTATGACACAAATATGGTACTAATACCTAAACCAGGAAGAGTCAAAACAGAGAAAGAAAATTATAGACCAACTTCCCTAATGAATATTGATGCAAAAATTTTAAATAAAATATTAGCAAAAAGACTACAGCAACTTATCACAAGAATAATACACTATGACCAGGTAGGATTTACTCTAGGAATGCAAGGCTGGTTCAATATTAGAAAAACTATCAGCATAATTGATCATATCAACAACAAAAGTAGCAGAAACCATATGATCATCTCACTAGATGCAGAAAAAGCCTTTAAAAACACTAGAAAGCATAGGAATAAACAGAGCCTTTCTTGAAAAGATAGGTACATTAACACATTATTGGTGGAGCTGTGAAATGTTACAGCCATTTTGGAAAACAATTTGGAATTAAATTCTGCTCTTTGAACCTGAGACTCTATTATTGAGTTTATAAAACAAGTAAACCCTAATAAGAAGAAAGCCCCTATGTACACTGAAATATTGATGGTAACACTTTTTGTGATAGTTAAAAATTGGAAATAAAGTAGATTCTTATCCATCAGGGAATAGCTAAAGAAATTGTGGTACATGAATATAATGGAATATTACTAGGCTGTAAGAATTGATGTATGATAAATACAGAGATGTGTGAAAAGATCTGTATGAACTAATGCAGAGTCAAGTAAGCCAAGAAAACAATATGCATAATAAGAACAACAATGTAAATGATAAGAACTACACACTGAAAAATTAAAAGTAAACATAACAAAATTATAAAGATCAAGCAGGTCTCAATTGAAGAAATACAAGAGGACCCTCCAACCCACCCCTTCATGGCAGAGGGAGGTTACAGGTTACATATGTTTTAATATTTTTTCAATTATAAATCAGTTGTGTTGATTTTTTCCCTGTCTAAAAATATTTTTTATTAATTGGGATACCTCTCTAGGAGGGGTAGGGGGAGAGAAACTTGGGATAACTATGATGATACAAGACAGAGAAGATGTCAATAAAAATATTTTTAAAGCATAAATTTTAATTATTTTTTATTTATTTTATTTTATTTTTTTATTTTATTTATTTTAGTTTTGTTTGAGAGAACAATCTCATAATGAAATTTCATAGAAAACTTTTTTAAAGCATTAGTTGAGCTTGATGGACTACTATAAACCAATTTTATAGTTTTCAAAGAAATTCATATTTTTTATTTTGTGTTTCAGAATTTAGCATTTAACTTCCATCATATAATACTTACTATCAAAGGAAGTCCTGAATTATCTACTAAAATTATTTCTGTATATAGTAAATGAGCAACTTCTCTTTAAGACATTTTTAAAAACTTACTTTAAAAAAAGAATCCCTACTCTACTGTAATCTATTTATTTTATAGTTGAGGAAAGTAGGCCTAGAGAGGTTCATTGACCTGCCCGTTGGTGGCAAACATGGAACTCACATCCCATTGCCTTCTCTAGGTTCTTTCCATTGGCATATATGTCATTTTAGCCACAGGAACTACATAGATGTGGAACATTTTTCTATGCCTCCTACCACCACCTCTAATAATTGGGCTGGCTTATTTTCACAACTGGTACCACTCTACCTTCCCTTGACTTATATTAGCTGTTCCTTAGACTCCACACTGTCTACCATCTCCTCTGTCCTCTAGAATACCTAGCTTCCTTCAAGATTATGCTCAGATGTTGCCTCCTATGGAAAACTTTCTTGATTTTCCCTACCTATCAGTATTTTCTTCCTACCTCAAATCATGCTGTATTTATTTATATGAGTGATTAAGGCTAAGTAAGAAATGTGGCAGAGAATAGCCTCTTTACCTAGTCAAAAAAAGTTAAACAATCTGGCAGGGAAAGACCCTCAGGGTTTCTGGCCAAAACAGAAGCAATTGCTTTTTACACTCACTCTGGGGCTTGGCCTGGGACCTACTATTGGCCAATCAATGAAAGTCAGAGTGATGTGGCTTTAAGGTGCAGGTCCTTAAGGAAAACACTCCCCACTCCCTTACCGCCCCCCCACCTCCTCATTGCCTCAGCCAAACTCTTCACTATATATACCCTATACTTCTAACAGAGTGGTTTCTTCACTTTTCCCCTGTTAAAGAACTTATCTTAAAAAGGCTGAAGTCTCCCACTGCATCCAGAACCACCTCTAATTGTCCTCATTTATATCTTGCCACTGAAGCCAGATGGCTCTGGAGATGAAAATGAGGCAATTGACTTTGCACAGCCCTCCCTCACTTCAATTCACTTGCATGTCATGGTATCACCTCCCTGGTGTCATGGTCCTGCTTGAGAATGAAGGACAAACAACAGCTTATGTGTGTATATTTTTGTAATGCAAGGTAGAATAAAAACTCTTTAAAGTCATAGTCTTTTTCATTTCAATCTCCAACATCCTATACATAGTAGGCACTCAATAAATATTCATTGAATTTCATCATTTTTCCTTCCAATACTCTGAGATTCAGTCAAACTAGATTACTTATACTTTTCACTTTCCCAACTCCATGCTTTTCTTATTCCCTGTGCCTGGAATTTCATTTCTTCCTTACAGCCTCTCCCAGCCCTTTAAAGCCCAGTTTAAATGCCACTTTCTCTATGAAAGCTGCTCAAAGTTCACCCCAACCCTTTAGCAACAACCTTCATCCTAACGGGCTTCACCTAGCACTAAGTTAATACCTCTTTTGTACACTTGTCGCATATTGTTTTGTATTATAGTATTGGGGTGCATGTCTTATCCTCTTCCGAGAGCATAAGGAGGTCACAGTGTACTATGGAAAGTTCAATTCCTGTTTATTTAAAGATAAATTGGGGAGAAAAAACCACTCATTTTAATCCTTAAAAAGCAAATCTGCTTAGTTTTAGGGCTTCTTTGTGTGTTCGTTTGTGTGGGTTTCTTTTCATATTTGAAATGTTATGACCATGTAGCTTCCAAAACCAGACCCCACCTTCTCTTTCTGGCCTCATTTCCCCTCTTCACTATATATACCCTATACTTCTAACAGAGTGGTTTCTTCACTTTTCCCCTGAGTACGTATTTCATATTCCTACTTTTAAGCCTTTGTTAATAGTTTGCCTGCCAGGAACATCTTCCTCCTTTTTTGGCCTTTTACAGGTCCCTTTGTCTTGGTGAATGAAGCTTTTTCTTTTGCCCCAGTCATAGCAATCTCTCCCCTCTCTAAATTGCTGGCACATTTATTATATCTCTTTACTAATACTTGACATTCCAAATAATGTTTTGTACTCCTAAAGGGACACATTACCTTTTGATTATGGTTGCATGTTAGCCTATCTTGGCTTCCCTGCTAGACTGAAAGCTTGTTGAGGGAAAGAACTGAGTCTCATTCATTTTTTTTTGCAGCTACAGTATTTCCCCATGTATAAGACGCACCCTCTTCTGAAAAATTTGGGGTCTAAAAACTGGGTGCGTCTTATACAATGGTTGTAGTTTTTTTTACTTGCATTTCCCACTTTCTTGTGCTTGTCTTCGCACTCATTGTTTCGCATTTGTTACTGGTATATTAGGTTACTTTTGCCACGTTCTGCCCAGAAATGGCTCAGAAAAGCTTTTCGTACAGTGCTGAATTCAAGTTAAAAGTGATCCAGTTTGCAAAAGTGAATGGAAATGGTGCTGCTGAACGTAAGTTTGTTCCTCCTCCACCTGAGAAAACAATCTGAGACTGGCTACGGGAAGAAGAAAGCCTACTGAAAACACCATGGCAGAGGAATGCCATGAGAGGCAAGTCAGCAAAACGGCCTGATTTAGATAGGGAATTGAAGATATGGATTGAAGAGCAAAGAGCAATTGGAATTCCTGTGTCCACAAAGATGGTTCAGCATGAGGGAAGAAGAATTGCTGATGAAAAAGAAATTACTGATTTCAAAGGAGGACACAATTGGTGCTTCAGGTTCGTGAAACAGAATGGAGTAATCATGTGTACATGCACCAGACTTGCCCAAAAGATGCCTCAAAGCTATGAGCAGAAGGTCCTTGAATTTCATCATATTATTGTGTGAATTTTATGATGAATAAAACTTGAGTTCGATAACTTCATGTAATACTTTTTTTTCAAATTTTGGGCCCCCAAATTAAGGTGCATCTTATACATGGGGAAATATGGTAGGTATCACAGAGGCTAGAGAACTGAGCCTGGAGTCAGAAAGATTTAAGTTCAAATCAAGCTTCAGATACTCATTAACTGTGTGATTCTGGTCACATCGATTAACCAGTGTCCCTCTCAGTTTCCTCAACTGTGAAATGGAGATCATAATAGGACCTGTCTCCCAGGGCTGTTATGAAGATCAAATGAGATAATATTGTAAAGTATCTAACACAGTGCCTAGTACATAGAAGGCTCTTATAAATATTTGTTCCTTTCCCTTCTTCCCTTTGTATCTTCCTCAGCCCTTATTGTCTTGAATGAATGAATTTTCTCTCATTTTCATATCATTTAATGAATATGTGCATGTGTATAATGAATTTCAAAGCCAAATAGAGATGGCTTTTTGATTATCCATGACATCTTTCTCCCTTTGTTTAAAAAAATGACTGTGAATTGACTACTCAGTTTTATGGCTGGCGGCACACAAGCCCTCACAGATCACCTGCCATTTTCTTTGGAAATTAGTGTCCAGGGCTACAAGCTGCCGTTTCCCCCTCAAACCTCAGCTTGCCTAGATTTGGCTAGATTCCAGCCTTTGTTGCCAATTCTGAAAGATTCATTCTAACTGGCAAGACGCCTGCAGAGCTGCCTGTGTTCCATCCAGGCTGCAGAATGAGGATTGGGAGAATGGTCGCTTTGGCATAGATACCAATCCCTATAGAGAATAGCTTTACAGAGGAGCCAGGAGGCTAGCAGTCCACAGCTAAACACCTCTGGTTCCCCTAGTGACAAAGGGGGTTTGGGAAAAGCCCAGACTCTTCACATACTTCCGTGTTCTCTCAGATCTGGTAAAGACTATTTACAGATTCCCAAAGCTGCTTATCTCTCCAGCTCAGCCAAACCCAGTAGAATCCTAATTCCTCTCCGAGAATATTAATTTACTCTTGATCTCCAACTGAATATTGACGATCACACATGTTCTCTGGATCCAACCTTCCATGCCTCTGGAATGGACCTGTCCCTGGTAGGAAATGGTAGGTCTGGAAAGTTAAAAATCTAGGTAATCCAAAACCCACTGTTTGCACACAATATATAATGGAGTGAAAACATCAGCAATAATACCTTCCACATTCTTTAATGACCAGAGCTATTCCTTAACACATCTCAGCTAAAATAATATTAAAACAACATAACATTCAACATTAATAGGATTCTTTTCCTCAGGTGGCAATATAAAAATCCATTAAATCTATAGACAAACCCAATCTTTCTTAACCAAATAGAAACATTTTTAGGTAAAGCATATTTCCTTAGGATACTTTTAAGAGACTAGACCGGGTATTTGACTAAACACGATGGGTCCTTTGTGGACAGATGGTTAGAAACAAGGAGGAAAGGAATAAACCCATTTATTTTATTTGTAAGCACTGCAGGAAAATTTCTGCTAGGCCCAGACAGCTGGGTCTGGGTCCCAGAATCTGAGTATTAACATCTGGGTGGTAAATGCATTACGTTTGATTTAGCTGGCACTAAGGAGTGACTAATCGGTGCCTTCCATATGGAGAAGAAAAAATGAAAATAACCATTGCAGATTCTCCCTCAAGAACTATTCCCCATCCTCACACTTATTGAGAAATGACCACTGAGGGTTAAGGTGAGAGGAACAGAAGATGGAGAGAAATTGGCTGATGTTTACAAGCCAAACCCCAGTTACCTGGAGGGAAGGGGAGGGAAGAGAGGAGAGACTTGGAACAGTCAATCTCTAGAGAATTTAGGCAGATTCCAACTGAAAGAGAAAAAAAACCCTCTAAATTACCAGATTTTTTTCTCAACTTCCCAGGAGCCCTGAACAAACTGGGCATAAAGAGGCAACTTTTTTATTTCCTTTGGGAACCTGGTTAGCTAGGAGTTTGTGATGAGGTCTGCTGTATCTTTCCTCTGTCCTGGAGGAGAGGCTTCAAAACCAATGGGAAGGAGGCAGGGAGGGCTGCTGAGGAGAGCAATAGCTCAGTCCCAACCTCAGGGGCTCCTTATCACCTTTCCCCATGCATATTTCTGTATAGCTTTGGAGCTACCTTCTCCTTTCCCAGCAACAGACCAACATAATTGGTGTGATGAAACGAAAAAGAGACTCACTGCCTGCTCAGAGTATAGTACCCATGCTGATCATTGAAACGATATAAATTTTTTTAAAAACCAGAAAGAGCAAATGAGGAAAAAGATGAGGATGTCGTACAATTTGCCAGTTAGCCCGAAATGATCTTTTCTATTCATTCAGGCAGTCATTCAACAAGCATTTATTAAGTGCCTACTGTATGTAAGGGAAGAGTAGGGGCTGGGGATAAGAAGGGCAAAATACAATAGCCATTTTGCTGTGGGCAAGGTAGTCTTGAACACAGTTAGATCAATGTAGCATACATACACAGAAAATACAAAATAATTTGATGGCAGAGGGCACTAAAAACCATGAGGATGAGGAAAGGCCTAGTGTAAGAGATGGCAGTTGAGCGGATCCTTTGGGGGAGCTAAGGATTCTAAAATATGTTCATGTTTGAAAGCTGTCTTTCATCCTCAACTTGTCAGAGAGGGCTTCAAACCAGATTGAAGCCATTTGGATTTGTCTGTGGAGAACTGAGATGTCTAAATATGCACTCCAAGTTAGCCTCAATTTACATATATTTTCATATTTGAAGAATTGTATATAAATTAAATCCCATTTTAAATGCACTAGGGAAACCTCTGCTAATGACACCAGTTAATTTATCTTTTACATAAATTTAGGTTTTCAAGTATTTGCTTTACACAAGGTAAGATCCACTTCCATTAGTCAATAAACTTGACTGGGGTAGGATAGACCAGTAGATACAAATCACTCTATATATGATGGCACAAAATGCTGCACACAACCAAATTCTGAAGATGTCTTTATGTCTGCTAGGAAAAGTCCTGCAAAATTCTTTTGGATTCAAGATCATCCTAGATAGTTTCATAGGAGCATAGATTTAGAGCCTGAAGGAACCTTAGAGGTTGTCTAATCATTTTATAGGGTGGAGAGATGGGGCAGTGGATAGAGCACTGGGTTGGAGTCAGAAAGACCAGAGTTCAAATCTGACCTCAGACACTTGCTAGCTGTGTGATGCTGGGTGACACTGGGCAAGTAACTTAACCCTTGCCTGCATAAAACTGGGGAAGGAAATAGCAAACCACTCCCCAGTATCTGCCAAGAAAACCTCATGGACAGTTGGTCCACAGGATCACAAAGAATCAGACACCACTGAACAACACCAACACCAACACCACCAACGTCATTTTATGGGTGAAGGAACAGATCTAGAGAGGTTAAAAATGACTTGCTCAGAATCACACAGGTAGTAAGTGTATGTGCTGCAAAAGACTGATTGCTAGAACCATAGACATGAAGAGACAATATGGCCTAATGGATAGAGAGATGGCCTTGAAACTAGGAAGTCTTGGGTTCAAGTCCTAGCCCTGACACAAATTGGCTATGTTATTTAACTTCTCAATGCTCTAAGTAACTCTCTACAACTATAAATTGCAGAGAAGGTTCCAACCTCATTTGTTGAGGGAGTTTTTTCACCTGAGATTTCTCTAGACCAATGGAATCACACGACTATTCTCCATTCCCTAAAGACTCAAAGAATGACATAGCTGAAAAGATGACAGAACTCATCCAGGACAATCCCCTTTATATATGAATGAGAAAATTGCGACCCAAGAGGGGAAAATTGCTTGCCCAAGGTCACACAGAGACCTAGCAGGGAAAAGAACCCAGGGCTCTTGCAAAGTCCAGGGCTCTTCCCAGGGCACCATGCAACACCCTAGGACAAATACAGAAGGCCCCAAAATACCATCTCTGGCACGGGGTGGGGGAGAGGTAGAGGGGAGGCATTGTGGGATAGAAACTCACTTGTTGTAGAGAACAATGTCAGGCCTCCAAATGAGCTCTGAGGGGATGCGGATTGAGGTCACATTTTCATAGTCCATTGGGTCCCAGCGAAGCTTGTAGTCTTGCCATTCCTATAAGCACCCATATGCCCCAGAATCAAACACAATAAAAGAACAAGATGGTTAGAAGCAGAGAAGAGGGAAAGGGTGAAAAGAGGGCAATGCATGGAGGAAACAAGGTTCAGCCCTTTTGACACACTCACCTGCTTCACCCACACATTAGTGGTCATCATTTGATTCTTTTCATCCTATTAAAAGCAAGGGGACACAAGAAAGAAACTCATTATTTTTCAATGGAGCAGTGGGGACCCTTGTAAATCATTTGATTTCCCACTCCTTCTTCCCCTACAAACTCAGCAACAAAAAGGCTAGAAGACTACCCAGGAACAGATGTAAAGAGAGACTATATTACTACCTGTGGCCACACAACAGGCACCAAGAGCAAACATCCATTAGGTGGTAGCAGGGGCCCAGAGAAGAGAAGAGTGAGCGTAGGTGTATTGCCCTGGGGAAATTCAATAAACCCTCCAAATAAAGACCTCTGAGAAAGGCTTTACCAAGCCTTCAGGAAACTTGGATTTTGTTCCTTTATTTGGTCAACATTGTATTGTAAACCTGAAGTCAGGTGAAGAAATCTCTGTGTTAAACGTATAGGCCTTCCCTATTGTCAAGACCCACCCTTCTGGACCTTCTCATTCAGACAGCAGGAAAAAAGGATTTTTTCCAACCCTGCATACCATAGTCTGTTCTGTCTTTACTATTTCTTGGTTTGATACCTCCAGGAAGTAAAAGTAAAATTGTTCTTACTCTTCCTCAGCTTATAAAATGCATGTTCAGTCCTACACTTCTTGCACAGCTGCTCTGTAACTTCTCACTTCATGCTCCCATATAAGCATCTGTCCTCCTCCCTCCACCTCTCCCCCTTGCCTCTATTATTCCTTCAAAAAAAATTCTATCTTCCCTTTTTATATCACCTTCATTTCTGAATATATTCCTTCCATTATCCCACCTAGCCAGCCATCCCTTATAGCAAAACTTAGAGGGATAATAAAATCAATTGAACAAAACTACCAACACATCAAGTCTGACACTGTATGCGATGCGCCATACCCATAGTACCCCACATCTACAAAGAAAGGAGAGAAGTACATTTTCTTATTTGACCTTCCATATCAAGAACAGAACTGAGAGATGGACACACAGAATGAACTTGGATACTGAGGAGGGTCAGGAGATGAAGCCTGGGAATCCACACAGTGCCCAGGAAAACCCTCTTCATGGCTGAAATATCTGGGACTGAGAGTTCTTGTCACTGGCCATCCATGGCTGCCTTCCATGAAGAAGTGGTGATAGGAATGCTCAGTCCCAGAAATTTCAGTCATGAAGAGGCAGTGGCAAGTGCTAAGAGAATTCCCAGAGGGGGAGCCATATCGCCCCATGAGAGGAGTAAACCACAATGACTGAGAAATAGCAGGAGCCAGGGGTAGTGGCAGGGTGTCAAGTGTTCCTGAACATATCCTCCAGGAGAGAAAAAGAGGAATTTCCTGGACAAAACCGAGTTTCCGGACAGAGCCTCCAGAAGAAAAGAGGAATAAGCAATTATGTGGTAAGAGGAGCAGCAAAGGCCTGAGACACAATGAGGAGGATCAAATATGGACCTTGCCCTCCACTACTACAGTCACCTAGGTTCAACCTTGTGATTCAGATGAATCACTCTGGCTCATGCTCCTGCCCAGGGTTGCTCCTGGAAACCTAATCATTTGGTTGATCTCTTCTCCTACATAGCCTACAATTATGAAGACTGTGCAGGGGTGATGGCAAAGGGTGAATGATTCTAGCAACTCCAAGCACAAAATCCCAATGTTATAGGGCTGGTAGGACTCATAGTTACCTAGAGGAAGTGTCAGGAGTGGGGGATGGCTCAGCAGAAGATGAGAGGTCACCTGAGCATTTTACTTTTCTGCAAACATGTCAACCAAAGGGTGGTGCTGAGTTTGGAGGACTATATAGGTCGCTAGAGGGAATGAAAGTTGTCTTGGTTGTCTGTGGGCTTCTTGAGTCCCTTCAGTATTTTACATTTTCTACAGATTGAAGAAAATTGATTGCTTGTCCTGTATCTGACAAAAATTAACTTGAGTGCTTATAAAGGATTTGAGGACTCTATGTACTCACAACTGTAGAGTCCTAGACATATTTTGATATCTTTTGGGGAACCCTAAGGAAAGGAGATCAACCAAATTATTAGGTTTCCAGGGCAAACCTGGGTGGGGTATGAGCCAGAGCAATTCATTAGAATCACAAGGTTGAACCTAGTTTGTACAAAGCCAAGGCTTTACTTAGCTCAAAGCTGAGAACTATAACAATTTCCATTAGCTAACCTTGCCTTCATTCAGCGCCATTACATATACTCGTGGTTGTTTGTCCTTTCTTCTCAAAGAAGACCAATGACATCACAAGGGTGACTTTTGAAATGGATTTAATTGAGGCAGAGCTGCACAAAGTCATCAGCCTGACTCTCTCCTCCAGAGACATTGAAGTCCAGTGGCAAGACAAAAGTCAAGATGATTGGCAAAGACCCAGGATGCAGTAAGTGACCTTGGCTTTTCTAAATTAAGGTCTTTTCCAGGCCTCAGTCTATCTAGGTTGGAGTGTGTGGATTGATGTACTCAATAACCCTCACAATTACATTAGGTTAAAAGTAGGGCAGAAGAAATCTCCATTCCCCTAGAACAGTGAAAGATTTTATTTTCCTATAACCAAAAGGCCTCTCCCTTTCAGAGGGGAAAGCTCAGGTACAAGAAAGGACACATATGAGTAAACATTCCTAGTACCCTTATGGCATTAGGGGCATGCTTGGATGACAACAACATATACTTAGTTTCTACCAGTAAAAGAAATCTTCACCCACATCTTCACTGGGACATTTGGGATCTTGTTGAAAATCTGACTTGCTTTTCCCTTTGTCTCATCTGCAGTAAACAATGCTTTTCCATTTAAAAATCATGGTTTCCTCTCCCTTCCTTTGTGCAGTTTGCTGTCATTCCTCTAAGTTTGACTTTCCATTCCAGTACCAACCCTTCTAGTTGAACACCTCTGAAATCACTCAGGGAAATGGAGATAGGGTAGACTGATGGAGGACTAGAAAGGCACTGCTCCTCTGGAAGCCACACTCGAGGGATGAGAAACAGGGATAAAATATCCATGGTGCATTGCTTGGGGGAATGTACAGAGCCCACTTCTTGTATGCAAAATCCTTCACATTCTGGACCTCACCCTCCAGCTGTTCATTCCTGGAGATTTCCTTTGCTCTAGTAAAAATGCATTCCCTGGCACAGATGGCAAAAACTCAGATTCATTCTAGTGCCTGAAAACACATTGGTAATCCTGTAGCATAAACCTGAGTCCTTTAGCACACAGAAAGACATTCATGGACTCAAACACACACACATCACCATGCACATTTATACAGTCACTAAAACTCATATGCTAATGTATACTAACATGTACCTATTCACATACACCTATATTAACATTCATATGCTAGCATATACTATGGTGGCTTTACACTCATAATAACATTCACGTGCTACCACATACACACATGGAACCATAGGCCCACTCCCTCATTTTACAAATAGGGAAACTGAAGAACAGAAAGGTTTAGTGAATTGCCCATGATCACACAGTGAGTCTCTAAAGTGGGATTTAAACTAGATCTTTCTGACTTCAAGTTCAACATTTCATCTCCTACACTATTTGGCTTTTCATTCATAATTAAATGCTCACTCATGTTAACATGCTAATCCATACATGGAATCACATGTTAATCCATGCTAATAGTCACATGTGCTCATTCATAAACACTCACATGTTCATTCCCATATTAACCCATGTTCCTATACATGCTTATTTATACAATATTAGGCACCAGAGCCCTCTGAGATATACTGTTTGGACCCAGGTTTTGTGCGCAGTGTTACATCAAGGGCTGCTTAAATTTGCAGTAAAATAGCTGTGCATATATAAATAAAATGAAGTCAGGCTGGGGCATTGTTAATGCAACTTAATTAAATTATTTACTGCCTGCAGGCTCTTTTCTGTCATAACAGCCAGGGGTGTGACTGACAGAAAGTGCTGGGAACATAATGTAGTTTCTGCCAACTGAAAATTCTGCAACAGACCTGAGGGCTGGTGGGTAGTGCATAGCTCCCAGAGAGCCACGATGTCAGGGATTCCAACTAGAGGAGAATGCTTATCCTCATTATTTTTCTCCTTCACAAATTATGCTGAATTACAGTGGCTATAACGTTCATAACTGACAGTGAGATCTTCCCTCAACCCTCTTTGTGCCCTTTCTGCCTCTGCCACTTCTTACACCTCGGTTAATCCAACCTCAAAGGCTCTCTGAAACAACAAATCATCTGGTATTATGAAGAGCCCTAGATTTAGAATGGAGAGCCTGAGTTCTAGCTTTGTGACTAAGTGGAGGTGAGATATTGGGTGAATCACAACCTCTCCCGGCCTCAATTTCCACATGGATATTATAACACTTGTGCTACCTACTTGGAGCTCCACCAAAGTCCTTCTCTGATGCCTCATCATGACATGGAAGTGACCCAATGTTCTGAAAATCTATGCCACTGAAACTTAAGCTCTGGAAGGTCCTACCAAGATGCATCAGGCCTATGACATTGTCATCTGAGGACCAGTTTGGCTAATTTGGGAGCTCCTCATTAGAAGGACGGTCACTGAGTGATAAATTTTCTGGGCCATGACAGTTCACAAAGATAATCTACTAAAGGGGCTGTGATCTGCATCAGTGGAGGGAACATATACAGTAGGGAAATCACAGATCCTAAAAGTGCTGAAATAAATGCCAACTTGGAAATGATGTGAAAATTAAATGAGAAAGTTCTTTGGAAAGTGCAAAGTGTATCTGCATAAAGTGTTAGCATGTTGGAATCCTTGGATGGCAAGAATGAGGCAGATGCCCTCTGCCAGAAGTCACTTTTTAGCTCATGATGGAGTCTATGCATATCAAAACAGCCTTTATGAATAGGACACCAAGTCCACAGGCACCAACATAGTGCAGTGGAAAGAGACCAAATTCTGGACTCGGAGGATTTGGGTTCAAATGTTGTCTCTAACATTGTATAACATTGAACACATAATGTTGGGCCTGTAAACTCCCAGATTTCTCATCTGTAAAATGAAGAGGTTGTACTAGTTGGCTTCTGAACCCCGCTCTAGGCCAGATCTACAATCCTATGGTCCATCTCCTAGGAGAGCAATAGAGACAGGGGAATATTTTACAGAAACAATTCAAGGAAACTTTGAATTCCGCGGTGCTCTGGAAGCTCTCCATTTTTGTCAGTGCAGAGTGACCATATAATATCTCATATTTGCATGTTGTTTTATACTTCCCAAAGCATATTCACATACATTATCCTATTTGACCCTGGCAACAGCCCGGGGGAAGACAGTCTAATAGTATAAGGAATAAAGAGCTGGACTGAGACAGAAAGACCCACCTCTGATGGGTACCAGCAATGTGATCTTTCTAAGCAATTTACTTAACCCCTTAATGGCCCTAGGCTGCTATCCGGATTAGTCAAGTGAGTCTCTGTACCCTGAGTTTCTGACACCAATGAAATCTCAAGTCTGACTTCCCTCATACTTCCCCTCCCCCAACAATAAAATGGCCCAGTGATGTAGGCGGGGCAGATAGTAATATTTCCACTTGAGAAAAATAGCTGAGACCTAGAGAAATGAAGTGATTTGCCAAAAGGTACATGGGTAGGAGGAAAGCAAAGATAAGAAAGCAGGTCCCCCACCACTGCTTTCCCTAAGGATCTTCTAAGGGCAATAGGGTTTAGCAGGAAGGAAAGGGAGCCTGGCTGCACATTTTCCACCAAAGACCAATAGTGCACCATTTGTTTTAACAGGCTAAACCTGAGTTGTCCCAGCTTCCAGTGCTGGACCACTTTGGCAGACACTGACAAACATGGGAAGCTGTGGCAAGAGGGATTGCCACTATCTGTGCTGCCTGAATATTAAATAGACAATTTTGCCCATTTAAAACAACACTCTTGTCATCGTAAATACTTGACACAGAATTTTATGAAGGAATCTTAGAGATCATCTAGTTCAACCCTTTTGTTTTTACAGATGAGGAAACTAAAGAATCTGGCTCCCATGTTCTTAAGTCATCTGAGATGGAGAAATGGGAAGGGGGAGACAGTGAAGGGGGTGAGGGAGGGGGTTCATCTTCCAATGACAAATTCCAGAGGAGAGGTCAGACAACCACAGTGGGTAGGAGAATGGGAAGAGATGGAGAAGAAGAAGAAACAGAGATAAGGACAAGAGAAAGAGATGGATGGACTAGGATAAGGGATAAGAAAGGGAGAGAGAAGAAAGGGGAAGGTAAACAAGAAAGAAAGGAAGTGGCTGTAGAAACCTGAGATAACATGTGATAAGGAGAATACTGCTAACAACCAGCCCAGTCTCCCTGGAGTGTGCTATCCTCTGTTTTGCAGAGTGGTACTGGAAAAGTCAAAGACTTCATGCAAAGCTGGCCAGGCCACTAGAGGCAGCTAGCTGGCCTAGAGATTCTGCATGATCCTGCTTCTCTGATCATCCCCTGGGAGGACAGCACAGAGAGGGGCTAAGCGACCTTGGCCTAATGGAGGGGAGTGATGCTGACACTGAGCAGGAATTCATTTTTCTGTCACATGTCTCAGTAGCACTTTTCTCTAGAAAATGAGAGAGCACATCACATACCTTCTGCTTAAGCCTGCCTGGTTTCTCTCTCTCTCTCTCTCTCTCTCTCTCTCTCTCACACACACACACACACATTCATGTACTTGCACACACATTCACACACCAGCCTCAATCCTGCCTCCATTACTTTGTTCATGTACTACCTGTGTGACCTTGGGTAAGTCATTTCACCTCCTTTATGCCTCAGTTTCCTCATCTGTACACTAAGAAGTCAGTACCTCTAAGGTATTTTCTATTTCTAATTCCTATAATACTATACTTCAGTCCGTACAGTGTGCTTTCTCTCTCTCTCTCTCTCTCTCTCTCTCTCTCTCTCTCTCTCTCTCTCTCTCCCCAATTAGCTCTTATCCCACTCAAGAGTCTCTACCATTTATCTAAGACTTACCATCTATTCTCTAGGCAGGGTATAAATTGTGTCTTCTTAACTAGACATTAAATTCCTTGAGGGCAGAGGTCATGTCTTCTCTTCCTAAATCCCCTATAAAGCCCAACATGCAGGAAGTGCTCAATAAATACTAACTCAACTTAATTGCTGTCCTCTAGATGTCAAGGAGGAAAAACAAGGCTATATCCTTTTGTCAGATGAAACAGTTGGGGAAACAGATGCCTATCTGCTGTAGCAAAACACAATCAAGGAAAGCCCTGAAAGTATCTGTTTTCTCATTTCTCAAAGACAGTGCAGTGTGACCTCTGCCCCTGGAGACTGCCCCAACATGATCTACCTTCTTCATCTGCAAATACTCAGTGACTGATTGGTGCCTAAAAGGGAGTAGCAATACCTCCTAACAACCTATGGCTCAGAGACTAATATCTGAGACTGCTCCTCAACCCCATGATAAGCCCATGATATGAATGACATCCTTTCAAAGGCTTCCTTCAAGATCCCTTTTCTAGGTTCCACCCTAGCCTGAGCTGGGCTGAAATGCAAAGCTCTAGCCTCCACAAGAAGAGGATCTTTTTGGAAAAGCAAAATCCATCAAAACACTAATATTGATCTTTCCATACTGCTAATAGACTAAACTTTAATAGCAGGGCTGCCCTTAGGGACAACATTCTGAATTATTCAGATTCACCACAATGGACACTAATTTGAAAGCTAGCTACAGGTAGGCCAAGGAGCCTGGCCCCAATTTATATGATTGTGGACTCAGAGAAAGTCAGGGCTGAAAGGGGCCTTAAGACATAAACTGTTGGAGCTGAAAGAGGCCTTAGAACCTAGACTGTCAAAGCTAGAAAAAAGTTTAGATATAGTCTAGTCATAAAGGCCATAGGATTGAAAAGGATTTTAGGGATCATCTGGTACAACCCCCTAGCTTTACAGATTTAAAAAAACTGAGGCCCAAAGGTTTCTATTCAATAAACATGTTAAGCACTATTCTAGGTGTTGTGTGCTCAGCGTTACAGGCAGTGAGGAGAGCCAAAGCCAGAACCCAGGTCCCCTGACTCCCAGCCCAGTGGTGGAAGCAGGTGCTAGTGGCACAATGCATTTCAGAAATCTCAGTACAGAGATTTCCATGTTGTAGGCCATACACATGCACCATCCCCTCAGATTGCTAACCCTAAAAGTGGGTTCACAGTGGGAGCTGATTAAACCTACACAGAGGAATAGGAACGTCTTAGTGTCTGTGATCTGGCCATTGCAATTTCACCCCTTTGGTGTTCTGTGAGGAACACAGCTGCTGCCCATGACAGTAACAACTCTTAGTCATCTCTCCATGACCTGCAAATAGTTTTCCTTTGTCTCTGGTCCATTCCATTAGCATGGATAATTGAGAACCAACAACAGTATCTATAGCTCTTAGGTCACCACTCAGTCACAGTTTGGCAGAGAATTTGCTGAGGGTTGTGTGTTCTCAAAGCAATGGCTGAGCAAAATGTAGTCTCTGCAAGCCTTGAAAGTAACAGCCTACAAGCCAGTTACACATTCTTGTCACAGACTTACACTCATTTATGACAGACCTAGGCTTCTAGTCATAGTATCAGAAGGAAATATTCTGGAATCTTGTCCCTCCTCTTCCCCCACCCCCACAGAAGAGTAGGGATGGGTTGCACCATGCTCTCCCCAATGCCCCCTGTGACCAATGGCATGGATTATTGAGATGGATGGGAGTTAGTGGTCAGTCTGTGGCTGATTTAAAAAAAAAAACCTAATTGGCCCAGGCAGGCATTGAACTTACGGTGATATAGGTGGCATCAGTGTGTCATTGCTTTAAACTGTCACTACAAATAGTGGTACTTTTAGATTAACCTTCTCCCGCATTGTGAGAAGTATAGTACAGTGCAAACTGCACTACACTTGGGGTCATGCAAAATCTGGGTTTGAATGTTACCCATGATACTTAGTAGCTATATGATGATGGATTTCCTCCTACTTAAAGGGTAGGGACTGAGGCCTGTGGTTTCAGCACCATGGATAGCTTCTAGATGAGGCATTTCCTAAGGCAGGTGGACCACCTTTTCTATGACTTAAAAATCAGAGTTTCCTGCAGCACGGATTCCATGGGGCTGTTGTGATGATCAAATGAGAGAGTGTATGTCTCAAGAGCTTCATAGATATTACCTATTATAGTTCCCTGGTTTCATCTACTCCTATCCTGAGAAAAGATGGTGAGTGACCAGTTCTAGGGCTGAGTCACTACAAAACTGAACAGAACCTCACATTTAAAATCACAGTTCAGTAAACATTTCCACTGTGTTTTCCTAATACAAAGTTCCAGTGAATGGGGCCGCATTTTGAAGAGCTTCTAATTCTGATAATTGTCTGTGAGGGGTGAAATGGCCCTATAGCATGAAAAGCCATTAAAGGATTTTTCAGTTCCATAAGCCCAACACTGCTAAATGCTTGCTGTCCAGGTCCCAATCTTTCTCAGAAGCAGCAGAACCTACCACATCAATGAGCTGAGCAATAGACAGTCCAAACCGGACAATGACCACATCAGAGATGTTGGCCACAGGCCGGGACCACTTGTTGTAGCCAGAGAAGAGTTTCTTCAGCAGTCTTTCCTCAGCATGGGCTCGAGTCTCCACATGGCCAGATGCTGCAGAGACAGGTAAAACAGAGCAAATGTGGGGTGAACAGGCACCAAGGAAGAGAACTTCAGGTAAAGACAATTATTCTGCTATGGGTAGAAGGGCCAAGTACTTCCTTACAAGCTGTGTGATCAAGAGCAAGTCACTTTAATGATGTAAAATAGTGATGACCATATTAGCACAACCTATTTTATGTGGTGTTTGTAAATTATGAAATACTAAACATGTGTTCTATTTTATGTTCTTTTTTTCCCTCTAGAGGTGGGGTGTGTGTGTGTGTGTGTGTGTGTGTGTGTGAGTTCAACTAGACTATTAGCCCCTCAAATGCCCAGTGACTATCTTCTGAACACAGGAGTATACATGAATTGGTGGGCTCACCATTGCACAGGAATGGCTAGTGGGAGTAAAGTGAAGGTATATTTCATTGAAATTAATTGAAGCCTCAGGGCCTCTGCCCCTAGAAGAGAGAAGCATCCGGAGAGATTTGTTTTGGTCATTCTAGGCTAGCTGGGGAAGGCAATGAGAGCTAGAGGAGGAAGCTCAGGATCCCTGATAAGACAAAAGGTGTAAATTGGAAAAGAAACCTGCTTAGCTTCCAACATCATCACCATCCCTTGTCTATGTAAAGTACTTTCATATAGCTTACTTCATTTTCTCTTCATAATACCCCTCCCCAACCAGACCATATATTGTTATTCCCATTTCACAGAGACATTAAGTGCCTAGCTCAAGGTCACCAAAGCAGTAATAGAGCTATGACTAGAACCTCCAAGTCCTTCATATCCACGTCAGCGCTGATCTTCCCCACTATATCACCACCACCACCATCTAGCACTTACAGAGCCCCTCCACTTTGAAGGAAGATGGGAGAGTCTCTACATTCCATTCATATTTCATAGGACATGAGAAAAAAAGATACTCCTGGCAGTGCTGAATGATCCCCTCTCCTTAGAGTTCAGAGCCTATACAAGACATGGGTAGAGGGAAGAAAGGAGGCACCAGAAACTAGAAAGTACGGATAGGTGGAAGGGAGTTGTCGACCTGGGGCAATGAAGAAAGTCCACACTCCAGGCACTGCCTAAGGAAACTGGAGGGGGGCGGGGAAGGGAGACAGAAAGGAGGGGAACTGAGGGGAACTCCGTGACAGCAAGGGCGAGATGGTGGCAGAGGATGTGGAAAAGGGAGAGAAGGGTCTGAGGAGTCATTGCCAGTCATTCCTTCTTTCTGAGCAGAATGGGGAGAGTATTGAGAAAAGGGACTCCACAGTGGGGCAACAGATTGGGGATCAGGCGTAGGAGGCTTGGGAGGAGCTTATGTCAATATCCAACAAAGCCAGAGCTGGTATGAAAAAACATTTTCCTCCTCCCTCCCTCCCTCCCTCTCCCACTGTCTCCATCCACCTCCCCCCCTCCAATCTCTTCCAAATGCTTTCAATCCCCCTACTTTAGCAAGCGAATTAACCCCTTTTCCTCTCCCTCCTCTAGGTGCAAAACCAAAGGTCGAACAGCATTTCCTTCTCTCCCCCACCCAGAAACTGATGGTGGAGGGAGGAGGGGTGCCAAGGTTCCCTCTCTTATTTTTCGAAGACTAGGCGAGGTAGGATGGAACATGAGACTGCAGGACCGCAGTGATCTCGCTTTCCTCTCAGAGTCTAGACCCCATCGGCTATTTCTTAGGGTCAGGAGCTTGTCTTGGGATGGGGACACATCTAAGGGCCCCGAAACTTACCGGGCAGTAGAAGAACTCCCAGGAGCATCAGTCCCCTCAGCAGCAGCAGCAGCAGCAGCGCCGACTCTCGGGGCCCCTGGAGCCGCATGGCGCACGGAGCTGAGGAGCCTCTAGACCTGGGCGTCTCTGGGCTCCCCCGCACCTCCCGCTGTCTGGATCTCCCCTGCGAACAACTTCATGCCCCTTTGGCGCGATCCCAGGGCGCCCTCCGCGGGGCAGTCACCGAACACCCAGCCAAACTCCCCTCCGCCCTGCAAAGCTCCGCCAGGAGCCAGCTGTCAGTCCCGCCGGCCAGCCGCCTCTTCCAGGGGCTGGCTGGCTCCCGTCGAGTGGCAGCAGCTTAGGAGGAGGGAGGGAAGGGAAAGAAGCAGGCAGGCAGAGGCTGACAGCGGGACTGAGGAAGAGGGAATGGCCCACCAAGGCTGGGCGGAAGAGAGGTGGCCGGGACTGTGACTCTGTGTGTTTAATCCGCCTGGACCTGCCCTCCTCCTGCAGGAGAGGAGGGGGGAGCTGCGGGGGAGGGAACGGAGAAGGGGGAGAGAGACGGCCGCAGGGGAAGCAGGAGGGTAGAGTAGTGAGCCTAGCTTTGCAGGCTGGCGGCGGGAGAAAGTTTCTCTCTCTTCTTCCTGTGGGATTGGGAGAGTTTCCGAGTATAGCTTGGCTTTTCAGACTCGAGATCCTCAAGGCACTAGAACAGAATTTGGGGAATCCTGGCTAGAAATATCCTTCCCTGAAGACACTCCCTACTCGGTCCCTGACGCCACAGTTGGGCTGGAGAATTGACAGTCCTGTTGAAAGGCAGGGGGATGGTCTGGCTGACCTCTAGGAAAACCGCTGGGGCCTGCCCAGCCTGCAAAAAACAGCAGAGAGGAAACTTTTGATTCTCCCCTACTATTAAATTAGGGTGTGTGTGTTGGAGGCGGGGGTAGGAATACTGTCGGATCTTTGGTTTGCAGCTGGGGGGGAAAGAAGGGGTTAACTCGTTTTCTAAAGAAGGGGGATTGAAGGCATTTGGATAGGGTGGGGGTGGAACAAGGGTGGGGGAGGGTGATTTATCTGTTACATTTTCAACAAATATTCCAGGTCCAGCGCTGTCCCTGCAGTTAACCTCTGTCTTTTCTAGTACAGATGTAGCAAACCTTTGACAATCCTTTGGTAGAAATAGTCAGGAAAGGGCCCAGTTGGTTCGCAATCTGTCCACTGACAGCTCCTTAGAAGGAGAAGGAGAAGGAGAGGTGGGGGGAACGCCCAGTGAACAAAGAAGAGACCCATTCCCCTTGGATAAGGTGGAAGATTTGCAGTCTTTCTTAACAATCATCATATCTACCGCAGGATGTGGCTCGCTGGTCTTTGGGATCAGCATCTCCACCTGGCCGGGGGGGTTGAGCCTCTGGGAGCCGCCTTTTCTAATGGCCGTGTGAGCTCCAGTCCAAAATCGGAGTTCCCTGGAGCCATTCCCCAAAGCTCCAGATCCAAAGACAGGAGTGGATGA
The DNA here is from genome assembly GCF_011100635.1 of Trichosurus vulpecula. Lineage (NCBI taxonomy): Eukaryota > Metazoa > Chordata > Mammalia > Diprotodontia > Phalangeridae > Trichosurus > Trichosurus vulpecula. The sequence goes on along the minus strand of NC_050575.1, from coordinate 179,981,044 downwards.
AGTGGGAACACCAAGCCATGTGGCTCGAATGCAGTTGAGGGCATCTGATAATACAAGCCCCTTCTTGTTTATACTGAACTCTGAGAATTGGGAGCCTTCCCAATCTCTTCTACTTATCTCTGTATCTGTATGTATACAGACACATGCAACCATACATAAATACATACATTTATACATACACATACATATATGTATATGTGTGTATGTAAATCAAAGATCTTTTTGGAAATCACAGAGTCTTGAGGAGTAGTTGCCTTATAAGATTTCTTGGGCCTTCCAGGGTACTCCTTAAATATATATCTCCTTTCTAATTATCTTACATCCAGGGTGTTGAAAGCCAATAGAGAGATATGGCCAGGGATCCAGTGAAGAAAATTTGCTGCTGAGTTCTTATCATTATTGGTGTTATTTGTTTGCTTCTAGGAAATGATGTTTGAAGGTGGATCTACCTATTTCCAGCCAGGTTTGTCCCTCACCCTAGTTTTGGTTAAAGGATCAAACAACAGTGGGAAAAGGAAGGAAGGAAGGAAGGAAGGAAGGAAGGAAGGAAGGAAGGAAGGAAGGAAGGAAGGAAAGATCTATTAAGACCTACTATAGCAGGCACTGTATGAGTACTATACAAATATTATCTCATTTGATCTTTACAACAACCCTGAGAGGTAGGGTACCATGTAGCAGAATTATTCCTTCAGTCTCCAGAAGAGGGAAGGTTAGATTCTGCTTATACAGAAAGAAAGGAGGTAAACATTTTGTGTTCCCCCAGCACATCTTTCATTGACCTTAAAATAAGATTAGTGTCCTCTGTAGAGGGAGAAGTCTATCCTAGAAGGATAGGGAGGGAGGGAAGAATGGCTGGGATAATAATAAACATTTTCTTTCAGCCTTTGGTACCTTCTGTCACTGACCACAGAAAAATTTCTAATACACTGTGTTTTATGAATAATTTCAATCAGACCCAGACAAGTGGCAGTTTTGGATCAGGGAAGAGGAGCAGCCTCAATTATCGCAGAAATTTTCTGGTATATTTGACTGTCTCCAGGCTCAACTTCTTGCATACCTGGTACAAATTAATCATCCTGAGATCCCATTTCCACTATGTCACACTCTTGCTCAAAACAATTGCCTATAGGATATAACCCAAACTCTTTTTTTCTTTTTTTCTTGAATTCTATACTTTATTATTTAATATTTTTTAGTTTTAAGTATTGATTTCCACAAGATTTTGAGTTACAAATTTTCTCCCCATTTCTACCCTTCCCCCACTCCAAGATGGCATATATTCTGTTTGCCCCATTCCCCGTCAGCCCTCCCTTCTGTCACCCCACTCCTCCCAATCCCTTTTGCCCTTACTTTCTTGTAGGGCAAGATAGATTTCTATGCCTCATTGCCTGTATATCTTATTTCTCAGTTGCATGCAAAAACAATTTTTTTTGAGCATCTGCTTTTTAAACTTTGAGTTCCAAATTCTCTCCCCTCTTCCCTCCCCACCCACTCTCCCTAAGAAGGCAAGCAGTTCAACATAGGCCACACACATATCATCAAGCAAAACACTCCCATAAATAGTCATGTTGTGAAAGACTAACCATATTTCCTTCCATTCTATCCTGTCCCCCTTTATTCAATTTTCTCCCTTGACCCTGTCCCTTTTCAAAAATGTTTGCTTTTGATTACTTCTTCCCTCATCTGCCCTCCCTTCTATCATCTCCCCTTTGTTATCCCCTTCCCCTTCCTTTCATGTGGAGTAAGATACCCAATTGATTATGTATGTTATTCCCTCCTCAAGTCAAATCTGATGAGAACAAGATTCACTCATTCCCCCTCACCTGCCCCCTCTTCCCTTCCAACAGAACTGCTCTTTCTTGCCACTTTTATGTGAGATAATTTACCCCATTCTATCTCTCCCTTTCTCTCTCTCTCAATGTGTTCCTCTCTCATCCATTAATTTTATATTTTTAGATATCATCCCTTCATATTCAACTCACCCTGTGACCTCTGTCTACATATATCTATATCTATATCTATATGTATGTATATTCCCTTCAGCTACCCTAATACTGAGGTCTCATGAGTTACACACATCATCTTTCCATGTAGGAATGTAAACAAAACAGTTCCACTTTAGTAAGTCCCTTATGCTCTCTCTTTCTTGTTCACCTTCTCATGCTTCTCTTGATTTTTGTGTTTGAAAGTCAAATTTTCTATTCAGCTCTGGTCTTTTCACTGAGAAAGTTTGAAAATCCTCTATTTTATTGAAAATCCATATTTTGCCTTGGAGCATTATAATCAGTTTTGCTGGGTAAGTGATTCTTGGTTAACTAACTCCTTTGACCTCTAGAATATCATATTCCAAGCCCTTTGATCCCTTAATATAGAAGCTGCTAGATATTGTGTTATCCTGATTGTGTTTCCACAATACTCAAATTGTTTCCTTCTGGCTGCTTGCAGTATTTTCTCCTTGACCTAGAAACTCTGGAATTTGGCAACAATATTCCTAGGAGTTTTCTTTTTGAGATCTTTTTCGAGAGGTGATCGGTGGATTCTTTCAATTTCTATTTTACCCTTTGGCTCTAGAATATCAGGGCAGTTTTCCTTGATAATTTCTTGAAAGATGATGTCTAGGTTCTTATTTGATCATGGCTTTCAGGTAGTCCAATAATTTTTAAATTATCTCTCCTGGATCTATTCTCCAGGTCAGTGGTTTTTCCAATGAGATATTTGACATTGTCTTCCATTTTTTCATTCCTTTGGTTCTGTTTTATAATATCTTGATTTCTCATAAAGTCACTAGCTTCCACTTGCTCCAATCTAATTTCTAAGGTGGTATTTTCTTCAGTGGTCTTTTGAACCTCCTTTTCTATTTGGCTAATTCTGCCTTTCAAGGCATTCTTCTTCTCATTGGCTTTTTGGAGCTCTTTTGCCATTTGAGTTAGTCTATTTTTAAGGTGTAATTTTCTTCAGTATTTTTGGGTCTCCTTTAGCAAGTCATTCACTTGTTTTTCATGGTTTTCTTGCATCATTCTCATTTCTCTTCCCCATTTTTCCTTTACTTCTCTTACTTGCTTTTCCAAATCCTTTTTGAGCTCTTCCATGGCCTGAGACCAATTCATATTTTTCTTGGAGGCTTTTGATGTAGGGTCTTTGACATTGTTGACTTCTGGCTGTATGTTTTGATCTTCTTTGTCACCAAAAAAGATTCTAAAGTCTGAGTCTGAATCTGAGTCCATTTTCATTGCCTGTTCATGTTCCCAGCCAACTACTTGATCCTTGAGCTTTTTGTCAGGGTATGACTGCTTGTAGAGTAGAGAGTACTTTGTCCCAAGCTTTAGGGTCCAAGCACTGCTGTTTTCAGAAGTACTTCTACAGAGCAAGCTCTGCCACACCAGTGCTCCTCCTCCCCCAAGAACCACCAACCAGAACCACAACCCAGATGCAGGCAGGCTCTGCACTCCTGCTCTGCTCTGCTACTTCATTCCTCTCACTGGCTGGGCCTGGGGCTGGAAGCAACCATAGCTGAAGCTCTGGAAGCAGCCCCAGAGCTGCACCACTTCCCCTGCCCCTGGGGCTGTGGCCAACCATGCACTCCTTTCACTCCTTCTGTTCCAGAAGTTTTCCACTACCTGCTCTGTTGTCTTTGGCGTTTGTGGGTTGAGAAGTCTGGTAACTGCCACAGCTCAATGATTCATGGCCTTAAGGCCTGCTCCAGGTGGACTCCCAGTCTGGTCTGTCCTGGTGTGGCCCAGGCAGGGCTGTACTCTGCTCCCAGCTCTGTGTGATAGACCCTTCCCAGTGACCATCCAAGCTTTCCTGGGCTGAAGCCCTGCTTCCTCTGCTATTTCGTGGGTTCTGAAACGCTAGAATTTGTTCAGAGCCATTTTTTACAGGTGTTTAGAGGGACCTGGGGGAGAGCTTAAGCAAGTCCCTGCTTTCCAGCCACCATCTTGGCTCCCCCCCCACCAAGCCCAAACTCTTTACCCAGGCACCCAAGGCCTTCCAACATCTATTTCCAACTTTACCTCTCACCATGCTGTAACAAAATCCTTTATTCCATCTAATCCAGGCTCCTGACTGTTCTTCAAACATGGCATTGCTCATCACCATCTCCAAATCTTAACTTATGCTGTTATACTTACTCTATACTTCTCCATGTCCTACCTATCTTTTAATACCTTCATAGACAGCTGTCAAGGTCGATGTCCTCTGAGAAGTGTGTGTCTTTCTGAGTTCAAAGCCACCCTCAGATACTTACTAGCTGTGTGGCCCTGGGCAAGTCACTTAATCCTATTTGCCTCAGTTTCCTCATCTGTAAAATGAGCTGGAGAAGGAAGTGACAAACCACTCCAATATCTTTGCCAAGAAAACCCAAAATGGGGTCACAAAGAGTTGTACAGGACTGAATAACAACAACAATAAATTGTCTAAAATAAGAAATTTATAGCCATGCTATTACTTGCCCTGGTCAGACCCCACCAGGAGTTCAATTCTTTTTCAAAAAGATGTTGGAAAGTTGAATAGCACCTGGAGAAGGGCAACTAAGATAATGAAGATCTTAAGACCATGTTATAAAAGAGTTCGGTGAAGGAACTTGAAATATTTAGTTTGAAGAAGAAAGGATTGAAGGCAAAGATAAATTTGTCTTCAAGGATTCAAAGGTATGTCATGTGGAAAAGAGATTTGTTCCTCTTGGCTCTCAAAGATAGAACTAGGAATGATGCATAGAAGCTACAGACAGACAAATTTAGGTTCTTTGTAAGGAAAGACATCCTAACAGTGACAGTCATCTAAAACTTGCATGGGTTGCCTGAGAAGGTTTTCAAGACAATTAGAGAGATATTTTGCTATGGTTTCTCTTTAGTGAAGATCTTCAATCAGAGATTGGATAGCCACTTCTAGGGAATGTGATAGAGGGGATTCTCAGTTTGATATGAATTAGACTAGCCCTATGAGGTTTCTTCCAAATTTGATCATGTAATTTTATGAATAAATATATATATGGGGGAGATTCCTCACCCTCTCCACCACAGCCAGCTATTCCCTCTTCCTCTGCCTCGTTTTCTCTCTCAGAACCATGAAATTTATGTCAAATCCTACTTATAGACTAGCCTGGGCCCATTTTACTATCCCATTTCCATCTTTCTTACCTCTAGCCTTCCCATAACTTGATCTACTCAGGAACTGTTTCCAGATCCATAGTTCCACAGAGACCCACATTCCCTTTTGAACACCCCTCCCTGCAGAGAACCGTCATTCACCTGAGTCACAGATGACATAAATCATTTCTTCTATGATAGAATCAAGGACGAAATAAGGATACATACATTCACAACACAAAGGAAGAAGAAGCCAGGTCTCCCCATTGATTTGTTCACTTAGATCAGTGCTTAGTCACAGAGGTAGGAGAGGGTTGGTGCTAAAAGACATTCAAATGCATTAGAGATCCTAAGCTTCAGGAAACTAAGGGTGTGAGAATGGTTGGTGCTCCTAAGAACTCAAAAGATTGAATGCCAAGTGCTTACTCCACAAATGGGATATTGCCTGGGTGTGTCTGTTATCCTACCATCTTGTATTTAGATCTTGGGGGGAATTCTTAAGGGAATGTGATCACAGATCCATTTGTGCATCATTACCAGTGCCTTGCACTCAGTAGATGCCTAATAAATGTTTGTTGAATTGTGTGAAACACTTTCTGCAGCACTGAGAGGTTGCCAGGGCCAAGACAATTAAAAATGTTTATTATATACTTCCCTCTATCTTTAAATGTTCTGACCATTGCCCTGACACCATTCATGACCTGCCAATCCTCATGCCTGGGTTATTTGTATAATATCCCTACTGCTGAATATATGCAACTATGCCAGCTAAATCCACTACATTCATGATATCTAATCTCAACTGGGTTTTCACTGCTGCATGGCAATTCTCCTCTCTACCTCCTCCCCTACCATTGATTCTGTCATACTCTTTTCATTGTCTGTTACAAACCATATCCTCTATCCTCATATACCCTATATCTCCCCGTATCCCACTTAGTAGATGACCCTACCTCCTATTTTATTGAAAGTCAAAGTTATCATGTGTTCTCTATAAAGTACATGTAACTCCTGCATTCTCTGAAAGCTCATCAAAGCTACCTCTTCTACTTATGACCTTGATCCCATCTCCTCTTTGATCCCATTTACCTGAGTGATCATTCTCTCTCTTTCTCCTATCTTTACTTTTTCTTTTTTAATGGCTTCTTCTCTGCTGCCTAGAGACATGCTCAGGTCTCTACTCCCACCTTAAAAATGCCTTTGCTTAAATTTATCTCCTATTGTCCTATATTTCTCTTCCCTTTCACTGCCAAGTTCCTAAGGAAAAATTGTCTTTTTTCCTATTCCTGCAATTCCTCACAGTCCACTCATTTTTCAAACCCTTGCAATCAGGTTTCTGTCCTTAACGCTATGCTGAAATTTCTTTGTCCAATGTTGCAATCTCTTAAGTGCTACCCTTTTCTCAGTCTGTATAATCCTTGAATTCTCTACATATCTTGACACTGTCAATCACCCTCTCTTCTGTACATTGTTTCCTCCTTTGTGATACTACTCTGTCCTGGTTTTTGTCCTACTTGTCTGAACATCCCTTTTCAGTCACTTTTGTTGCTTTATCCTCCATCCCTCTCTTCCCCTCCTCAAGTATGGTTAAACCTCAGGGCTTTGTACATTGGTGGCAGCTGGTCATTGAATGTTGGTCTTAGTGGCAAAGATGGTGGGTGCTTTTTTCATAAGAGTTGTTCCCCTTTGTGATGGCTAGGAGGGATAGGACGGAAGCAGGACTAATTGTGTTGGGTGCACCTGGGCTATCTCCATGAGAATCTGAGAAGAGGTAGTGGCTAGGTGACATGGTAAAATAGAGTGCTGAATTTGATGTCAAAAAGATCTGAGTTTGAATCCTGTCTCTTATACTTACAAGCTGTGCGGTCCTGGGGAAATTATATTTTATATCTCAGTTTCCTCATCTGTAAATTAGGGATGGTAATAGCACTAAATCTCCAGAACATCTCTTGCATAATGCCTCCTTTTCTCTCTCTACCCATAGGATCACCACCATGGGTTAGGTCTTTATCATCTGAACTATTATAATGCTTCTGAAAATTTCTCCCTGCTTCTTGGCTTTACCCTCTCCAGTCCATCCTCTTTACAAATGCAAACATAACGTTTCCAAAACATTGATCTAACTATGTCACTCCCCTACATTAAAGAGAAAAAACATTTAAGTGGCCCACTTCATAGAAGACAAAATACCAATTCCTTAGCATGGTGTTTTGGGATTTCATCACACTGCTCCAATTTTTCTTTTAGGTTTTATTTCATATTACACTCTTTCATGTGCCAGCCAAACTGGACAACTAGCTCCTACTTACATGTGAAACTCCATATCCTTTCTGTTTTTATTGGCCTATGTTGTCTTACATTCTTAGAATATATTCCTGAGTTGATAATTAATGACATGATGAAATGGTCTTTGTGTGTGTGTGTGTGTGTGTGTGTGTGTGTGTGTGTGTGTATAGAGGTAGGGGCCAAAATCCCCACAATAAGAAGCAGCATGGGATAGTGAAAAGAACACTAGATTTGAAGTCAGAGGGGACTTTCCATTTACTACTTGTATGTCATTGATAAAGTTACTTTTACCAGTCTCAGTCTCAGTTTCCTCATCTGTAAAATCCCAAGATCCCCTACCAATGGGGCTTTTAAACTCTGGACAACAGTTGCTTTGTCCTGCATGGTTCAAGACCGCAGACGATGATTACTATCATGCTCTAAGCTCCAAAGGCAGGTCATAGGATCTTAAGGTCACAGGTTTAGAGATGAAAGAAACCTTAAAGTCTGTCTACCCCAACTCCTACAGTTTAGAAATAAAGAAAATGAGGCCTGGAGAGATTAAGTAACTTACCCAAGGTCACATGAAAAGTGACAGATGTAGGATTTAAATCCAGGTTTTCTGATTCCAAAACTAGTGTTCTTTCCATTATCCCATACTGACCCTCCAGGACAAGAGGAATTGATTGGGACCCTGGGAGTAAATGACTTGGAGATGAGTAAGTAGAGGGATATAGGTTCAAAGTAGAGTGGTATATCTAAAGGAGCAAATCTTGAGGGAAAAACCTAAGGATAGTACAGAGATCCTTGGATTCAGGTTCTGGAGTAATCATTATTGTATCCTGATGCCTCTTTCATAACTTAATACACGTAGAAATGAATTTCTTCTAAAGGATAGCCTTTAAAAATGGAGAAAATGGGGAAAGGGAGTCTGTCAGGGGTGGGGGAGAAGAGAGCTTTAATAACACTGATAGACTGTGTAGAAGCAAGAGCAAATCTCATGTCCACCAAAAGCCCCAGTGACTGGACCGTAGAAAGGACAAGAACTATGTAAGCAATAGAGGTCACAAAGGAGAGTTAGATTTGCAAGTATTCTAGGGAAATAAAGGAGAAAGTAAGGGGGTGGGATAAAAACAATAGTTTTTAAAGGGTAGGAAAGATTTGGCACTACACTCTTACTTGAGCTGGGAAAGGAAAGGGATAAACATAAAAGACATGATGATGATGATGATGATAATGATGATATCCAAGCAACTTAGAATTGAGCAGGAATATGGGACTGAGGAACTCATGGGAGAAGACTAGTATTAGATTAGAGTAAGCAAAGCACATTTCAGAGGCTAAATGCAGATTTAAAAGAGGAGAAAAATTATCAAATAATTTCATGGAAGAAAACTAGAATTTAACAATTATGACCCTAAGTATAAATGTTCTTAGCTTTTCCTTATCTTGCTGTTGAATTTATCCAGGTATCAGAGAGTAATATTCCTCAGAGCTAGATAAAGCCCATAGAAAAATAAAGAAAGAAAATAGCTCAACAGAATTTTTGGAGGTAAGGGATAGATTTGACTCACTTGTGGTAATTTCTAAATGGAAATATTAGAGAAAACATTTCTCAGCACCTTTAAAAAAACTGACCATGTACTAGGACGTAAAAGAATCATAAAAGTTTGAAAAGACAGAAATAGTAGCCCGTTCTTAATAGACTAAAATGTAGTAAAATAGTAATTAATAAAAGAAATATGATAAAACATCATAGAATTAAATGAGGACTAATTAGTGGTATCTTCATGAATGGTTCAAAGAACAAATTATAGAAACAGTATGTAAGTATGTTGAAAAGCTGTGCTTAAGGATGAGATAACACACTAAAACTATGGATTGAAGCCATGGCAGTCCTCAAAGGAAGAGAGGGGGGGGGAGGGAGAGAGGGAGAAAACTGAGCATGTAATTCAAAAGATTAGAAAATAAATTTACAAGTCTAAAACAAATACAAAAAAATCTTCAAGATTAGAGGAGAAATAAAGAAACCTGAAAACAAAGATTGTAAAACCTACAAACAAAACTAATTGCTGTTATTTCTTTTTAAAGATGAACAAAATCAATAAACCATTAGCTGACCTGATGAGGAAAAGAGAAAGAAAAATCTAGTTACCAAAATAAGAAATAATCAAGGTAAATTCACAAGAGAACTGGAAAATAAAAGTTTTATCAGAACATGTAATACATGACTATGAAGTTGGACTGAACCTCTGATTTTATTGGTATAGGAATCTTCCTCTATCAATGCAGATCAGACCCTTTCGTGCAACTTGAAGACTTGGAGAGTTGCCTTGGAGACTGAGAGGTCAAATAATTTGCCCAGGGATCAGGGACAGGATTTGACCATAGGTCTTCTTTGAGGCCAGCTCTCTATGATACCAGGGTGCCTCCCATTTGTAACTAAATGTCAATAAAATGAAAAATTCAAAGAAAATGCATGTGTATCTTGAAAATCCATAAAAATATCCATTTTTAACAAGACAATAAGTAGAAATCTTAACCCAATCTCAGAAAAAGGAATTGAGGAAATTGAGGAAAAAAATTCTTAGACAAGATGAATTTCCGAGTGAATTGTAGCAAACATCTAAGTGTTAATGTCGTATACAGTACTATACAGTTAGTACTCAAAGAGTCACAAGTTGTTACAGCTTCATCCAGTTGAATTCTCTCCTTTGACTACTGAAGAAATGGAGGCTCAATGAGGAAAAAAAAGTTAGGGGCAAACTCAGGATTCAAATTCAAGTCCTGCGACTTTAAATCCAGTGCTCATTCCACAAAACCATATTACTTTTCATATATTTCCTTTTACGTTTATTCAGCCGTCTCATATTTGGGATCCCACAGAATTTATCTCTACAGATGAGGAAACTGAGGCTTGACAGGCGTTGCATAGCTAGGGTTAGAGCCTTTAAAATCTAAGCTCTTTAGAGCTCTTTACACAACATTGCTTCTCCTCAGACTCCTCACTCCTTCAGCTTACAAATACTCTTTGAGTTCTACTGCCTAGGAGTCCTTAGTATTACAGGTGAGTAAAGATGAGTTGGAAATTTTAGTTATTGTTTTTGAAAAGATTCCATTTAGGGCAGCTAGGTGGCAAACTGGCCCTGAAGCCAGGAGGACCTGAGTTCAAATCTAGCCTCAGACACTTAACAGCTGTGTGACACTGGGCAAGTTAACAGTGATTGTCTCCCCAATAAATAAATAGTTTTTGAAAATAAAAGATTTCAGTCTAGTTTGAAGGTCAGATAAAGAGACCACACACACATACATATACAAAACACTTAATTTCAAGTCCTAGATCAATCACTAATAAGCTATGTGACCTTAAGGTCATAGATTTAGAGTTCAAAAATACCTTAAAGGTCATCTAGTCCAATCCACCCATTTTATCATTGCTAAGTGACTTGCCAAAAGTCACGCAGACAATAAATTGCAGAACTGGGAAATGAACTGAGATCTCATAATTCCAAATCTAGTCCTCTTTTTGCTAGATCAAACTGCCTCTCCTTGAGGTTGTTGTTGTTCAGTCATTTCAGTCTTGTCTTACTCTTCATGACCCCTTTTGGGGTTTTCTTGGCATTTTACAGATGAGGAAACTGAGGCAAAAAGACTTAAGTGATTTGCCTAGGGTATCTAGAAAAAGAAGGGGTCACCTTTGCAAGCATGAGGAACTAATTGGATTGAAATATGTAAACATACTGGCTGACTCTTCAGGATTCCAGGCAGGAGAATGGATTGGAAGATGCCAAAGGATTCTTAAGAAAGTACAATTTTACCACAGAGGCTGGCAGTAAAAACACTTTAAGGAGTTTCTGAACAAGCTCTCTGTCTTCAGTGTTTTCCCTTTCATTTGTTTGAACAACAAAAATGACCTTGCTCCTATATTTCTCTCATTTAGAGCAAAATTGGAATGGAGCTGCCTGTGTTATTAGTTAATTTTCAGTGTGTGAATTCTGCCCCCAGACAGTCTGGGGAAAGTGTGCTCTTTGCCAACAGGCCTATTTCTCTTTTATTTAAAATCTAAGCTCAGGGTTGGCCCAATCTGCATGAGCCCTAGAACTGAAGATTGCTACAGTGCAGACACACCTGACCCAGCTATGCTTGGTTTTCTCCTGGATTCTTCCAATATACTGAGATTAATTTGGTGTGATTCATTAATTTATTAAAAACTGGGTTATTTACCAGACATATCCCTTCCCTCTCCACCTGTTCTCTGCCTGGAATGTGCCAGTCATAGGAGCATAATATTTATAAGCCTGAATTAGACTATGTATTACTCCATTTTATCTGGTGCCCTCCCTCCAGCAGCTCCCAATAACTGATGCTTCAAAGGAATGCAAAATGCATGCCCATGATCACCAAAATAATTAAACCAAGCCATGGGCAGGAAGGAAGACACTTTCATGCTGCTTTTGCAATGCTTGCTCTGCCTGCAAGCAAATATGTATGATGACTCTAGGCTTATAATTTCTACAGGGTCTACCTCAGCCTGCAGAGTGTGTGGGGTGGGGAGGGGTAGAGTATATAGAGTGCTTATCTCACAGAGTCCCCCAGTTGACAGCTAACCCTTAGTAAATGGCATTTCCGCTGCCCTCAAGTCTAGTCAATGGTTAAATGGAAAAATAATTTTCTATTTCTATAGAGGAACAGGTCTATCTAAAGGTGACTCTCTCTCTCTCTCTCTCTCTCTCTCTCTCTCTCTCTCTCTCTTTCTCTCTCTCTTTCTCTCCCTCTTTCTCTCCCCCTTTTACTTCCCTCCCCAACACTGAGTACATTTCCCTGACAATGATTATTAGTGTAAACAAATGGTTCTATTAAAGGTATGAAATGAGCAGCAACCAAAGTGGAAAACTCAGGCAAGATGAAAATGGAGTAATTTTTGCAGCAAGAGGGCTCAGGAGGGAGCCCAGGGCAGGAAGCAGGTAAGGGTGGGAGTGGGGGCAGTGAAGCATTTGCCTAGAGGACAGCTATGAACCAAATAGTCGGGCAATGAAAGAATATGTCTATAGGTAGTGTTCTCCTCGGGAGAAGGCAAAAGAATATGAGTTAAGGGTGATTCAAGCAAGTATAAAATAGAATATGAAAAACATGGGATGACCTCCCCTGATTCAATCAAAGATCAGAATTAATGAACTAAAACAGACAGATCATCAAACTGCAGGGCCTGACCCTGAGATTGATTCCTTGTGGAATTAATATAGCCATGTAAAATACAAATCCCTCTAGATCATCCTGTCCCAGCTTTGTCTCTGGACCCCAGTTTCACTTCTTTTCTGACACAGATATCCCATGGCCTCATCTGGAGGCCCTGTCTATGTTAGATCTATCTCCTTTATGGCTCTACATTTTAGGTCACAGGTCCAGACTTATGGCATCACCACAAAGTGGAGATTAATATATCCTGTGCCCCACCTCAATCTTTCATCCTTCACTTACCTTTAGGGATGGCTGCACACACACAGGTGTGGTTGTATAGTGGGTGGGATCTATGTGTGAAGCTTTCTTTAAGGAATGGGTCAGACTGTCAGGAGTGATGAGAGTGTGCCTAAGATTGAAGGATAGGCTAGAGGAGGGTTTCAAATAGTCCCTTTTCACCACATTGATTTTTCTCTGCTCATTTGTTAGGTGACACAAAAACAAATTTAGTGATTTTCACCTCATCGGTTTGGGGCAAGTCAATACCATATAGCTCTGCCACTCGATGGTCTTGCCGAATGTGAAATGCTTGTCATGGATATATTCCATTATATAACAATGGAGTTATGAAGATGTAGCATATCCCAATGACAGCTGTGTAGAATCCTTGCCTCTAGGGTTAAAAACAAAAACCCACCCAGTATGCTTCCAATGGACATCATTCCATGAATAGCCCCATTGGGCTGAGTGAGGCATCTGAGATTCTTCTCTTCCTGTTTGGTGACAGTTGGTGTGTCACTACAACTATGTACAATAATAGCCATAACAATAAAGGAAACTGCTATGTTGATATAATGACCCAGAAGCTTGGTCTTAGAGAGGACTTGAGAAAATTCACCTGCCTCTCTTCTTTGCAGATGTGAAGGATTAAGCGTACACTGTCAGACTCAGTTGATATATTTGTTGGCTTGACTAAGCCATCTTTTTTTCTTTTTTTTCTAGTTTTTGTTATGAGGGATGACTGTATAGAAAAGAGGAGGAAGACACATTCAGAAATGAAGGTGATTTAAAAGTAAAAAGACATCAATAGTATTTTAGAAATAAGGAAAAGCTAATATGTGAGAATATCAATCACTCATCATGAATGGACCAAATGCAGATTGTGGGATATAACAGTCATGGTGTAAGCACCAGCCAATCGAGGCTCCTTTGCTATTAGCCAATCAGTGATATATATGGGAAGTGCAGCTTCTTGGATGAATGGGGAATTTGGAGAGCTAAGCCTGGCTCTTGACCAAGATGCTGAGCTTTAATGACTTGTGTTATGGAGATACCGGGGTCACTTAAGAGGAAATTAATCCTGGCCCCCACCTGCTTGTCAAATAGGGCATATGCATAGAGGTCCTGGCTCTAAATTCTTCAGAAAAGGATTCAGAAAACCTAAGGTAGCTTTATGCCAATGATGTTGCTGCAGCTGATGGGCTTGTATTCTATTTAGTATTGATATTCAATTGAGATCTATTTATACTCATCATCTTCGAATACTAACATTTCATGTCACTCCTCTGGAACCTGAAAGATAGCTCTCCTTAGCTCCCCATCCCCCTTTCCCAAAAAAGATTATCTAGGATCCAATGCAGAAAAGCACTCCCTCCCCACTCCCACCTCCAGCCTCCAGTAGAGAGCAACAACCACTAAACAGGTAGCAGAGTTAGGTTTCCTTATATATCTAAGGCTCACAAAGAAAATCATGACATAATAGATTTAGAGCTAGTCATCTAATCCAAACCCCTAATTTTACAGATCTTCAAAGCTGAGGGTCAGAGAGGTTAAGACACCTGCCAAAGGTCTCACAGGTAGTAAGTGGTAGATACCAGAATCATTTTGCCTTCATTACAAACCAAAAAAACCCAAATATTAATGTTGAACCTGTCTTAGAAAAGTTTAGGTTTGATGTAGCTCAAGTGGAGCACCCATAGCCACTCTCAATAGGCGGGTGCTTTTAATTTTTTTTAAACTCAGTCTCCCTATCTCTTACCCAAACTGTAAGGACAGCAGCCACTCATGGCCTGCTCCCAATACTAATTGGAAGACAAGCTTTAACCTATTCCACACTTCTTCCCCGGGCCCTTGGGCAGCCCGGTAGCCATCTGCTCCCCAGGGCTCACCATATTGGTACCAGATTTAGTGCAGAGATCCAATCCGCATTAGGCCTATGGGAGCTCAGAAATTCAGACTCAAGCAATTCACCAACTTCTGCCTTCTCAGCAGCTGGGACTGCAAGCCAGCACCACCAATGCTACTTTACTGAAATATACATTAAGCCCCCTCCTCTTCTCTCTCTCCCTACCTTCCTTACTTCTCAACAACCCTGAGTAAAAGCATTGCCATGGTCACACTGAAGGGTCTCCCTAGCACTATCAATCAGTCAAAATATATTTTATAATAGATTGCTTTGTGCTAAGTGCTTGGTACACAAAGAAAAAAGCAGCTGTTTTATACATTCTTTAGTGGGGCTCTCCCTAAGAAATACCCAAGGGGAGCTTCCTTCTGAGGAAAATTCTTATGTCAGTTGCTCCATGTCTCACCAATATGCCATCCTTCTTCTGCCAAAATCTCTACCCCCACCTCCACTCCCCAATTTTCAGTAACTTGGACAGCCAGGATCACCAGTCATAGAGACTCCCATTTGTTTTGCTCTCCAGCCTCACCAAGGAAGGTGTTAGCCTGGGCTTCTTCCTTCATATTCATCCTTAGGACTCTCATTTGTGCTACTATCTAGGCTGTTGCTGATAGTGTCCATGGCCCTGCATGTATCATTGCTTGCAAGTGAGGACCGCTTGACATTTCTCTGCTTTTGCATGCCCAGGGGGCTGCCCAATACCCTCATCAGCAGTCTGAACATGGGGCTGGGGGATATTGTTCTTCTGCCTGCTGCCCTTTCTGGGTTGAGAGTCATTGTACCACATTCTGCTTGACTCCAACAATTAGTCTAGGAGGAATTCTTTCTGATCTGCATGAATGGAACACAGTATTTGAATCAGGTAATTGCTTTTACTGTCTATACACATTAAACTTGGCTTCCTACACACCTCCAAATCCTGCTCAACAACCCAAAGTGAATGCAGCCCAAAGAGTTGCTTTTCATTCCTTTGTACTTAACTATTCTTCGGAGGATCTCTCCCTGTGAAATATCAGAAGGTGCCTGAGGCTTAGATCATCCATCTGTGGAAGGTTCTTCTAGCTTCACAGAGTGTTATAACACTCAGGCCAGACCTGATTCAAGCCAGCCTGGTGCTTCAGGTTTGGAATTACAATGAAACAAGAGACCCACGGGCCATCTAACAGTTAACAAAATGAGGATTCCTTAGCCATACCATGAAAAGGTATCCATCAAGGATATAGCATTGATACAGCCGAGCCCAGCATCCCTGCCTCTGAGTCGGCCATGCTAGAGTGCTGGTCATACCTGAGGAGGAAACTCTTGCCTTATAATGCACTGGCTTTTTTAAGTCACCCCTCCTCCACTCCCAGCCTTAGTTCCCTAAGCCAATTAAATCATGAGGATACTTTCAATACCTTCTAAGGAAAAACTCGCCTAGCCTAGCTGGGAGATATTGCTTTTACTTTGCTAATGTCAAGTCGATCACATCATCCTGGCATGTCAAAAAGACTTCAGGAAGCATATAGTCCAATAGGACCAGCAAGAAGTGATTTAACAAAAATAACAACTGACATTTATGTAGGGCTTCAAGATTTGCAAAACACTTTACATGATTGTATTTGATCCTCACAACAACCTTGTGAAACAAGTGCTATTACTACCCCTAATTTACAGAAAAGGCAGCTGAGGTTGAGAGATATTAAGTGATTTGCCCAGGGTCACACAGCTCAAAAATATTGAGGTAGGCTTTAAACCTGGATATTCTTGGCTTCAAGACTATCTTGGCTTCAAGTGCTCTCAGAACGAGCACTTTCCACTATGCCATGGAACATATGCCTTACTGACAGCGGCATCTGGAGAAGGGTTTTCTTTTTTTAGAGAATATGGCATTTGAATTGGGCTTTAAAGGGCTTTGCAGACCTTAAAGCCTATATATACGTCAGCTGCTCACTTATTGAAAGGATGAGGTGTTTAAAAAATAGGGGAGGTATTGCATTTCAGATGTGGGCAACAGCTTAAGCAAAGGCACTTAGGTGGGAAAACATGGGGCCTCTTTAGGGGATGGTGAGTCTTCCAGACTGGGTGGAAATCTCTTGCCTCCCAGGCCAGTGATATTTCCATCATAGTGTGCTGCCTCCTGGACATTCACTTACCATTTTAATTTTGATGCCGCTGAAGTTGAGTTGCTCCCAAGTTGACCCTGTGGGCTATTTTGTGCTCAAATTCTTGGCACATCTTCCTCAGCTAATTTTCTTTTTAAAATAGTTTTATAGATGTCTTTGTCCTTCCTACTGCAGTCATTTTCTGGTCTAATATGCCTCACCTCCCTCATGTCACCATCACTGAACTCTCCTTTGTAACAAAGAAAAACAAAAATAAACCTAATGAACAAAAAATGACTTAAGAGCATAAGCAACACTCTACGGCTGCACCAATAGTCTCTGATCTCTTTACCAAGAGAAAGGAAGTGTGTCTCATCTTCTGTTCTCTACAACTAAGACTGGTCGTTATGTGTCATTGAGGCTCAGCTGCCTTTTAGTATCACATTTATGAGATTGTAGTCATTATGTATATTCTTCTTGTAGTTGTTTACCTCACTCCACCTCTGTTCATACAAGTTCCCCCACATTTCTCTGAATATTTTCTATTATTTTTATGGCATAATAGTATTCCATTATACTCATGTATCACAATTTGTTCAGCCATTCTCAGTTGATATATGCCCATTTTGTTTCCAGTTTTCTGCCGACACACACACACACACACACACATACACAAAATGCTGCTGTACCAAAATATTTTCATGCACATGGGATCTTTCTTTCTGTCTTTATCTCCTCAGAAACTTACTAGCCGTGTGGGCTAGTCACTTAACTTCAGTCTGCCTCAGTTTCCTCATGCTGTGAAATGGAGCTAATGCTAGCTCCTACATCCTAGGGTTATTGTAAGGATCAGATGAGATATTATTTGTAAAGCACTTTGCAAACCTTAAAAAACTATGCAAAGTGTTAGTTATTTGGTATGTAGCCAGTAGTGGGATTTCTGGGTCAAAGGGCCTAAGAGATTTGATGATTTCTCTCTCCAGTCATCTTTCCCAACACACCTCAGATTCCATCTTTTTCCATTCTGGAGTCTTTGAATCCTTGGCATTGTCTTTCTTCTTCATCCCCGCATCCTTTCCCAGCTTCTTTATTCTCTTCTTAATTGAACTGTACTGAGCAGAGACAGCAGCATTCAAACAGCAAAGTATAGGACACAATCTCATTCTGCATATTCAAGTTCATGAAAATGTTACTCGATAAAGTGAAGCAATCTCTGGAAATGTAGAAACATGACGTATTAAGTTAAGATTTCAGTAAATTGATACTACCTGAGGCAGGAAGCTCACCTCTGTCTAGGATAGGATAAAACCCTATTAAATTTCCAAGGAAAAGATGGACCAGAGACAGCAACATTGAGTAGCAAAAACATTTGTGCTGGAGTCAGGAGATCTGAATTTGAGTCCCAACCCTGAAACTTAGTAACTATGCGACCCTAAAAAGTCACTGAACATCAGTGTGCCTCTGTTTTCCTACCAAAATGATGGTAATAATATCTATTATCTCACAGGCTGGTTATGCGTTAAAGTGCTTGGTAAGTGGTATATTATATTAAATGTAGGTAATTATCATTACTACTAATTTTCTTGACTAAATAAGTCAGACAGGCAGGTTTGAGAATACCTTTCAACCAGAGAGTGCCTAAAAGTTTAAATACATTTTTGGTAGCTTTTACTCTCCCCAGGATCTCCTGATTAAGGTAACCCCTGTCCAGCCTCCTGAGTTAGGACAAAGGGAAACAGTTCTATCCAAAGATGCCAAAAAGCAGCTTCCTAATCCCTAGAGCCTGAAATAGCCCTGTCAACCCTAGTTCTGTCCAAAATATAGAGCTTTGGACAGGTTTCCTGGAGATTTCCTGCTACATGCAGAGATTTGTTCTCTGGGACAAACACTTTTATTTCCAAACTTTTTATAGCAAGCATTGTGAAAAAGGAGAACAGGGGCTAAAAAATAATCTAAGAGAAAAGTTGCTTTGCTACTTTCACTAACATTACCTCTTGGCCTCAGGTCATGGACTCCAGGCAGGTTCTATCCTGTCTTATCACAAGGTAGAATGGTCCTGCTGAGCTGGAGCAGCAGCCAGATGTAAACACTGCCCGGTCCCACCATTTCCTTTGCTGACCTGGTCGGCAGAAACTGATGTAACTGGCTCTCTCTTCCTAGGAGCAGGAGCTGAGCGAGTGTCAGGGAAGAAAAGCAAGTCCCCAGGGAACTTTGTGAAGAATCACATGCCAACAAGGCAGAGGTACAGAAGAGACCATTGTCCCCAGCGTGCTTTATCTGACCTCTAATGATTCCTTATGTAAGGCTGCTGGGGACGACAGCATATCCCTCCTACCAGGGACTCAGGAATGATGGTCCCCAGAACAATGGGTATTTCTTGATTACCTGAAAGGTTTCTTTGGATCAATATAGCTCATAGCCAGCTTGCCCTAGTGTGGGAATCACCATCCCCCAGTAATAAATGGGGCCTAAAGGGGCAAATTCTCTGGGGCTGGGAATTGCCCCTGAAGGATGCCTTTCAGGACTGTTTTTAATCCTTTTCTCTATATTCACTCAAGGAGGGAAGACACACTGAGCCAGGCTCAGACTGTGGCTCTCACTTGTTCCTCAGAGAAGAACACCATGGATTTAGTGCATTTCTTTTGGGTGGTGTTAAGCCCCACTCCAGTGCAAAGATTTATTTTATAGAATTTTCCCTCCATGCTCCAATCACAATGTCTCTTCTTCTCTTTCTGTGACTTTTCTAGGCACAGAAATAAAATCCCTTGGAGCTCTAGCTTTAGCCTGGAATGAGAAACACAACGGGAAGGGTCTGAGCCAATGGGTCATCAATAATGTTCAGTGGGGCCTATTGTCCTGATTCAGTAAACTGGATGTTTTTCAGTTTAATAATTCAATTCAAAAAGCTGAATATTCATTCAGTGGAAATTGTGTTAGTCTTTATTTTTCTATCCCTGGGACTCAGAACAGAGTCTTGCACATTGTAGGTGTTTAGAATCCCTTCAGTGCTCAGATCAAACATCGCCTCCTACATGAGGCCTTCCCTGATTTATCTTTGTGCTATGACTTTCCCTTCCCAATTACCTTAGATTTCCATTTTACATAGTTACACTGGTAAATGTTATCCTCCACTTCAGAATAAAAGCTACTTGAGGACAGGAACGATCTCATTTTTGTATCCCCAGTACCTAGTACAGTGTCTGGCATATAAAAGGAACTTAATAAAATCTTATTGCTTGATCATTGAATGGATGTTTATGAAAATAAAACTGTGCTGACTCTGTAGTCAAAGCACTTAGGTTCAAATCTCACCTCTAATACTATCTGCATGACCTTGGTCAAGTTCTTCCACCTCTTTGAGTCTCAGTTTCCTCATCTGTAAGATGAGTAATGTTTGACTACATGGCCTCTGAGGTCCCTTTTTTAATGGAAGATGATGACCAAATTGGTTTGACCTGCACAAACCAATGATCTGAGCTATATGGAAAATTTTGTTATTTAAAAAAATCCCTTTGCACTCTCCCCCTCACAGACTCACACACACACGCACATACACACGCACGCACGCATGCACGCATGCACATAGGAAGAGAGAGAGAGAGGAGAGAGAGAGAGAGAGAGAGAGAGAGAGAGAGAGAGAGAGAGAGTTGGAGAAGTTCTATCTTGGAGCATGGATCCTTTGCTATATTTTGCTTGAGGGTCTGGAATCAAAACCTAGAAAAGGTGGGGAAAGAGCATCCTCCAGGAGGGGGTGTGGTTTGCAAAGCAAGAGCAATTCTCTGGCTGTTTCCATGGGGCTGTTACAGAGAAAAATTACTTATGATTTTGGGTCCTTGGTCTTGGTGGGCATACAGAGAAGGGATGAACCAAGTGCTTTGTTGTTAGCTTCCTATGGCCTCATCCTCATAGTAATTAAAATTCTCTTGCTAACAGACTCAGGAAGGAAAGTGAAAGTGAAATACATTCAGGAATGATAGTGGGGAAAGGCAAGAAGCAAGTTAGTGAAGGTCTTATAAACCAGCTGATATATGCAGGAAGTAAGAGGAAGAAAAACAGAAGCCCTCCCAAAAAGAAAAAAAGAACGTGCAAAGGAGCATCGCCAAACAGTAGGCTTCCCTGTCTCCAGAGGATCCTCAGAGCTCAGAGTCATCATTCTAATCCTAAGCCTATGGGATAAAGCTGATACTTGGATCAGCTAACCTTAGAGTAGAACTAACTTCACAAGTTAAGTTGCATTCCTGGTGTTATTTGAGGGGATCTGAGAAGGTACCTTACGCTCCAAAGTATCTCTTGAATTCCCTCCCTGGGGCCCTGATTGGTGAATGCCTCAGATGTGGGCCACTCTGGCAGGCCAGCTGTTCCAGTCACGCTTCACTCTACTCCCCACCCATCCTCTCATCAAGCTGCTTTGTTGCCTCCCTTGTGCTCTCCCCTAACACTGCCCTCCTCCCAATTTCCAGTTCTGGAACTATCATCAAAGCATCACTGCCTCTGTTACTGGAAAGGTTTGTCTCCTCCCTTACGGTGTTAACTGGCCATTCCTATACTTTATAAACCAACATTTGTTGTTGCTGTTTTCAGTCATGTCTGACTCTTCATAACCCCATTTGGTTTTTTTTTTTTTGGCAGAGATATTGGAATGGTTTACCATTTCCTTCTCCAGTTCATTTTACAGATAAGGAAACTGAGGCAAACAGAGTTAAATGACTTGTCCAGGTCACGCAGTTAGTCAGCATCTGAGGCCAGATTTGAACTCAAGAAGATGAACCTTCCTGACTCCAGGCCCTGAACTCTATCTACTGTGTCACCTAGCTGCACTACAAACCAACAAACCACTTTCTAGCCAACACTCTGCTACTCATGCTTTCATCCCCTTTAGAATATAAGCTCTTTGAGGGTAGGGGCTGTCACAATTGTTGTATTTGTATTCTTACTTCCTAGTGTAGTGCTTGGCCCATAGTAAAACTTGATGAATGCTTTTCATTCATTCCTTCCCCCCATGTCCTGGCATATTGCATGAAATCTTCTCTTTGAGCTTTATTCCTTGAGACAGGTATTATCTTTTTCAAAATGAAGTTACCCTGGGAGGGATAATACATTAAACCACCATAGTATCTAGTTTACAAGATATTTTTCTCACAACAGCTCTGTGAGGTAGGAATTACAAATATCATTATTTCAATTTTATAGACAGGAAAATTTGGCTCAAAGAAAGGAAGTTACTTGCTCAAGGTCATATGACTATTAAGAAGTAGAACTCATCTTCTGGCTCCACATCATAGAATTTCAGGGTTGAGATGACCTCACATGTCATCTAATCTGAACTATGCCTGTAGAGCAGAGGTTTTTATTTGGCCTACCACCCCCCTTTAAAAAAAATTACTCAGCACTCACCTGGAAATCTACTTTCTTTAACCCTTTAATGGTTTTTTTATTTGCATCATTTCAAAACTATAAAATTTTTTTAAATGACACATTTTAAATTTAAGAATTTATTGTAAATTTGTGGTTTTTTTCCTGCATTGAAATTTTGATGACAAGGTATTGTGTCATGTAACTGTATAGTATTGTATTATAAACAAGACATTACACACACATATTCCTGGTGATGCATACTGGACTTCCTGACAATGTGAGACACGCTCACCTTCTAACACTTGCTTGTTAAGACCTGTTGGCAGGCTCGACCACTGTTATAACTTGCATTTTGTGTGTTTATTTGGAAAACAGTGTAATCACTACGGCTTTAACTCTGTTTCACAACACATGAAACATGTATGAACAGGTTTTCAAATTTTTCTTATCTTCTTTCTTTCCTTATGCTTCTACTGCGCCCTTATTTTTATTCAATGGCCCCCTCCATCCCTCCAAATTGTTCTAGCACCCTCCAGGGGGTAGTACTGTACACTTTAGGAACCTATGCAAGTGTAGAGTAACAGCCTGAAACAGTAAGGCAATAATAATAATGTAGATGATAATTATCAAAATGCCTATGTAGTTCTGTATCGCAAAGTATACGAGACGTTCCACATAGAAGGTAGAAGAGGTAAACCATTTATTCAGACACCAGAGAACCACATCCCATAACCAAATGCTCAGCTCCCACAGCCAGTCAGTCCACTTCATCATAACAGCAAGGAACCCAAAACATTCAATACAGAATATCACAACATGGAGCCTCAACATCCTGAAACCTCTCTGATCCCCTGCTGGGGTCTTCCCCAAAACAAACTCATAGCTAAGTCAGCCTGTTCAGTTCTAACAATCATGAGGGTGGCCATTAGCAGCCATTAGTAGCCATAACATCTCTCTCTCTCTCTCTCTCTCTCTCTCTCTCTCTCTCTCTTTCTCTCTCTGAATTTCTGTGACATAACTTCCTTTTCCTGACAGGAAGCTCCTCCTGCCACATATGATGTAAGCTTCCTGTGACATAAGCAGGTCACATGACTTGTTAATGGGTGGGAAAGATCTTCAAATCTAAATGCTACTACACAACCCTATCAAGTGATTATCCAAAAATTACTTAAATATCTTCAGTGGTGGGAAACTCACTGCCTGGTCTGACGGTACATTCAACTTTAGTTTCTTTGCAACTTCAAACTATTGTTATTGCTTAGGCCAAGCAGAACAAGGCCTATCCCTTTTCCACATTTGTTCACTCATTTTATAGTCATGTCCAACTATTCCTGATCCCATTTGAAATTTTCTTGGCAAAGATACTGGAGTGGTTTTCCATTTCCTTCTCCAGCTCCTTTCCTCATTGAAGAAACTGAGGTAAACAGGCATTAAATGATTTGCTTAGGGTCACACAGCTGCTAAATGTCTGAAGCTAGATTTGAACTCAGGAAGATCAGTCTTCTGACTTGAGACCTAGCGCTCTATCCACTGTACCACCTAGCTGCCCATATTACAACCTTAAAATGCTTTAAACAAGCCATTGTATTCTTGCTTAAGTCCCTTCTTTATCATTATCCTGGTAACTCTCTTCTGGACAAGCTCTTGATTACTAGTGATGGTTCTGTTACATCCCACTGCCTCCAAAACCAATCCAATAAACATTTATTAAACATCCACTATGTGCCAGATAATGTGCTAAGCATTGGGAATAAAATTAATGAAAAGCAGCTTTTGCCCTCAAAGAGCTTACAATTTAAAGGAAAAGACAAGACACAAAAGGAGGCAGGTATGGGGGTGGGAAGAGGCACCAGAGGATATCTTGTTCCATGGAACTGAAACCAGGTAGAGCAGCAAATGCAAAGCAATGTGAGTTGAAGGTCATTCTTGAGCACTATAAAGAAAGGTATTGGGAGAAATTTGGTGCTCAACTCTCTAGCCCTCCTATCAGAGGGGAGGGGGGCTGACAGAGGTGGTGTCATTCAAGGCTTGAGTTAGAAGCTTGGTGAAGAGCTTAGAGATGATGAGCTTATCTAGGAAGGGACAACTTATTTGTTGAGAGTAGTTAACTCCCATTGATAGTGGGAATTCATTTTTCAAATGCTTTTTCCGACTAACTGAGGTGGGGACCCTAAGAAAAAGGCCATTTTACTTCTCTTCAGAGTGAAGAACTAGGAACAATGGGTAGAAATTGCTAAAACATAGTATCATAAGACTACAGAATTACTGGCGAGCTCCTAGAAAAAGCTGTCCATCTCCATTGCCTTCACTTCCTCTGCTCTCATCCCTCAATATTTTACTATCTAGCTTTTGATCTGAACTAAAACTGTTCTCTCCAAAACTGCCAATGATTTGTTATTTGCCAAATCTGATGCTCTTTTCCCAGTTCTCATCCTTCTTGACCTCTCTTCATTATTCAATACTGCTGATCTCTCTCTTCTTGGATACTTTTTCCTTTCTGGGTTTTCATGACACTGTTCCCTCTTGCTTCTCTGTCCACGCATATGTCTACTTCTCTGTTTCTTCTGCTGGTTTATCACTGATATGATTCTCTCAAATGGTGGGTATTCCCCAAGACTGTGCCCCCAACCCTCTTCTTGTCTTTCTCTACTCTATCTCGCTCAGTGATTTCAACAGGTACTACGAGTTTAGTTATGATCCCTAAGCAGATGCTTCCCAGATATATAGGGCTAGATCTAACCCTAGTCTGTCTCCTAAGCTTTAGCTGCACATCTCCAATGACCTATTGAATATTTCAAACTTGATATCCCATAAGCATCTTGAACTCAATATGTACAAATCTATACTCATTATCTTCTCCCCATGACTCACACCTCTTCCAGACTTCCTTATTTTTGTCCTTTGCACCAGCATCCTTCCAGCCATCCATGTTTGCAATTTTGACATCATCCTTGACTCCTCACTCCCCTTCATAACACACCACCAATAAGTTGCCAAATCTTGTATTTTTGCAACCACAACATCTCTCCCATGTGTCCCTTTCTCTCTCCTCACAAAGCCACCACCCTAGTTCAAGTATTGATCACCTTTGGAGTATTTCAATTGCCTCCTGATTTCCCTGCTTCAAGTTTCTATCCTCTCCAGTGCATACTACACCCAACTGCTCAAACAATTTAAAAAAAAAATGCAAGTCTGACCATCTCACTTTCTTATTCAGTCAACTCCAATGGCTCCATGTATCCTCCAAAATCAAATGTAATCTCCACTGTTTAGCATTTATAGTCCTTTCCAATATGACCTCAACCCATCTTTCTAACCTTATTATATATTATTGTCTTTTATTCATTCTACAATCCAGCCAACCTGGACTTATGGCTCTTGTTCACACATGACACTTCATCTCCTATCTCCATAACTTATACAGTCTATCCCCTATGTCTGGAAGGCATCTCCTCTTCACCATTACTTCTTAAAGTGTCTTGTTTCCTATAAAACTCTGCATAAGCCCTTCATTCTACAGAAAACCTTTCCTGATCTGCTCCCACCCTCCACCCCTGCCCCAGCTAATAGTTCACTCCCTGACAAAAATTAACCTTGTTTTTATTTTTATATACTTATTTTTATGCATGTTGTCTCTCCCAATAGAATATGCACTTCTTGAGGAAAAGAATGTTTTATTTTTGTCTTTGTATTGCCAATACCTGGCATAATGTCTGGCATAGAGAAGGTGCTTGATAAATGCTTGTTAAATGATTGCTGGCCTGATGGCTTGATTTAGAACTGGAAGGAGATTTAGAGATCATCTACCTCAACACCCTCAATTGTGAGATGAGGAAACTAAGGCACAAAGAGGTTAAACAATTTGCCTCAGGCTACACAGGCAAATAAGATTGTCTGTCTTCAAATCCAATATGCTTCCCATGGCTTTAATATAAAGAATTTCCTGACAGAGATGTCAAAGAGAATGGACTGGATTGCCATTTATCTGGGATGTTATAGGGAAAGTGCATACTCAGATGAACTGGACCTCTGAGAACTCTGTCATTTTATGATGACTCCATGATGTGGGGGCCATAAGACTTTGCCCAGCAAGGGGCATCTGATTGGGGCTCTCTAGTAGGAAACCTTGGATAGGCAAGAGGTCAGTAAGAGGTGACCTGTAAACTATCAGGAGCATGAAAAGAGAAAGTGTTCTAAAGACTTTGTATCAACATTATTCAAAATAATCACATTAATGCTAAAATTAATAATACCTCATATTTACATAGGCTTTAAGGATTGCATGGTGTGTGGCATATTACCTTGGAATCATCTTTGCCTTCTAGAATTCAACGAGTTGTAACCTACTTTCAGAACTCTGCTCTTTCTGAACCCTTTGGTCAGGGAGTCTAGAGATATTTAAGTAAAGTACAAATCAAGAAGTGAAGGAAATATTAAACTGTTGTAGAGTGAAAGTGAGGTCCATGTTTGACTTTGACTTGGGAGTAAAGTACGAGGCCAGGTTTTGGCAGTTTTTCTCCTTCAGATCCACTGTGTTACTGTCCCCTGGAGACTTTAAGCCTTCATTGTACCCACACAGAATCATATAGAATTGGAGGGTTTTGGTATTAGTAGATTTTTAGAACATGTAATATATCCCCTTTCCTCTTGCTACCATTTTAAAGATGAGGAGACTAAAGTTGCAGAAAGGATGACATATGACTTGACTTTCAAAAAAATGCAGTGTCTACGGACCACAGAGAGCAGAATTTTTAGGTATTAAAATATGTGCATTTATAAAAAGTCATATTAAAAGTGGAGAGTTATCCTCCTGTCTAGCCCTACCCCTGTCCAAAAGGCACTGTCTCTCTAGCATGACCCTAGCTACCCTTTATTTGGGGGGAATAAAGGCTAACAGCTCAGGACCTATATCTCTCTCTCTCTCCCTCTTATGAATAGCTAATGTCAAGACTCAGAACTTTGAGTCTGGGGGCGGAAAACCAAGGACTGAGGACTGAGGGCTGAACTATGGCTATAAGGGATTCTCTACTTTCATTCAGGATCAGGGTGAGCAAATGTCATTACATAGAACTAAATATGAGGTTACCAAACAAGGAAGATTTTCTTTCTCTTCTTGTGATCATGATTGGATATTCTACAAACAGCCCCTGACTTTGGAGCAGAATATCCCTGAGCTTTTGGGAACTCTTCCCAGGAGGCCAAGTCCTAGCCCAGCAACAAAAGTTTTAGGATCTTGCTATTTTCTCCTCTTACCCAGAGGGAAAGGTCCAGCAAATCCCCAAGACATTTTGTAGAGTTTTTGGTGAGCTAAGGTTACCAGTGTCCCAGAATCTCTTAAATAATTTACAAATATTTATAGAATGGTTACTGTTCACCCAAACTTATGGAAGAGACATAAGAATACCAAGTCCTGCTTTCTGGGAGCTCACAATTCTGGGAATTCTGGGAAAGAGAGAGACAGAGAGACAGAGACAGAGAGAGACAGAGAGAACATACAGATGCCCCATTTCTTAACGCATTCCTTTTTATATGTCTGCTTTGCCCTTATCACATTCTACTTTACCTATTTACATGGGTGCAATTCATTCCCTCTATAAGATTTTAAGGGTCCTGAGGACAGGAATTCTCTTATTTCATTTTTTTACCCCCGGTGATTAGTGATTAGTGTCATTCAAGAAATAGAATAAACATGTGTTGAATTGAACATGGAAATAATTAGCAAACAACAAAACAAGATAGGATGAAATCAAGGGACAAATGCATGGTAAAGAGCAACAAGCAATATAAAAACTCAGGGAAGAAGGCAATCTATGAGAACAGGAACAATGGGGGAAGACTTCTTGGAGAAAATGGAGCTGAGTCTGGCACGTTTAGGGTCAAGGAGAGTGGTTTGACTGGATTAGAACAAATGTGGTATAATAGATAGATACAGATAGATAACAGATGGCCTAGGGGTCAAGACGGCCTGAGTTCAAGTTCTACCCAACAGACACTTATCATCTATGTGACCCTGGGCAAATTAGTTAATCTCTCTTTGCCCTGGTTTCTAATTTGTAAAATGAGAGAGAGTGGACTTGATGGCCCCTAAGGCCCCTTTCAGTTCAACCTCTAAGATTTTATGTTGGGGAGGAGTGAGGGATAAGGCTGCATGGGATGAGATGACCAGACTGCAGAGAAGCTTGGAAACTAGGTATAGGGGTTAGAGTTTAATATGGTAAGTAATGGGAGGCTGCTGTAGACAACCAAGCCAGGAGTGCTTACCGCACTCCCAGAGGCTCTTGCTGTGGGTGAATGCTGATGTGCTGCCAAAGGCCCTAGGCTGCTCACACACCCTCAGAGAAGGCCAGGGCTGAGGCACTTGATTAAAAAACAAATCAGACCAGATGCCAGGAAGACGTTATTTTAATTTCTCAATCATTTTACTAACCCAAGTTACTCATTTCCATGAAGCAATGATCCCTGAGGCATGCTGTCATCTGACAAGAACAGGAAGAGGGTGGGGTTAGGATGGGGTGTGTGTGTGCAGGGGGCGGTGTTGCAAAGTGAATCCAGAGAAGGGAAATGGCTAAGAGTCTTTTCTGGATGCTGTGCACATATCCCAGAGCTACCATCTGAGTTAGCATCCAGAAGTGATTAAAAAACAACACCATCACAGTGGGCAGAGCCCCAAATCCTAAGCTCTGGCTCTCTGTGGCTGGAAATCACCCCAGAGCTGGTGTCTTTGTAAACCTTCTCGCTAAAGCTAGAAAGCCCACGTGACTGGGCTTGCTTCTGAAGCTGCAAGCTCCAGCTGGATGGGGGGGCGGGAAGAGGGAGAATGGTGGAGAAGGGGGGAGAATGAATCTTCCTGCAGAATTTCAGAGCATTTTCATTGAAAGGGGTAGTGAGAGGAAGAGGGGAAAAGGCCTGGAAGAGGAAGATGGACAACTCAGGATAAACTTTAAATTCCCTGATGCCACAAGCAATTTCTATAATATGTTTGCACAGCCTGTGATTGTGGAAAGCTTGAGTTTGTATGCCATAGTGTTTGCAGACAGGTCAACCTGTGGTGCTTAGAGAGATGTGTCTCTATAGCTTGATCCATAGTTTGGAGGCTGAGTTAAGGGTGACTGCTGCTCTGCTGAGATCATCCACAGGCACATTGTGTGGACCTGAAAATGTCCCCAGAGCCCTCCATAATCTCCAGACCCTGAAGACTCCTCTCAGCCCCTTCTCAGGAGGGGCTTGAGTAGAGAAATATGATCCCTACTTCTCATACTTAAGTCTGCTGGTAAATCTTCCTGGTATCAGTGGGGAGGGGATAAGTTGTACTTTTGTCTGTTTTATGGAGACTCAATTTCCCCATCAGATAAAGGATCATAGTGTAGTGGTATGTGCACCTCCCCTTACCCCCGCCCTGGGTTCTCTCTTTCTCAGGGCACTCTCGTACTGCCAGTATGCACCAAGGTTGACAGGTTGGATCATAGATTGACTGCTATACCTTCTTTCAGAATCTAGGAGTAACCTTTGCAAGTGATTATACTTCTGTAGCTCTTGAGCCCCCACTGGTGTGCTTCCCAAGAACAAGTCAATGCAATCAAGATAATTCTGGAACAATGAACTTAAATGTTCTCTCTCATTCTTGGGGATCATAGGTTCATAGATATAAAGCTAAAAGAGACCTCAGAGCCCATACAATCCAATCCTCCATCTTACAAATGAGGAAACTATCGTCCTTACTAAATTCACTGATGGGCATAGAGTATTTTGAATGGGTTGTTCCTGCTGCTAAGTTAAGTTCTTTGCAGCAAAGTGTGCAGTTTGCCTACAAAGCTACTTCAAAGCTGGGCCAGGTCACCATGCTACTGCAAGGCTTTTCTATTTCATAAGGGACAGAGACCTTTAGCCCGGGATTTACAGAAATTCGTTCCAGTTCTACTCTTTTGAATGGGCTCTGACATAGCATGTAGCAGATGGCAATACAAAGAGTTAATTACCTCTCTTCTGACAACCATCCCTTCCAGGTAGCATATAGTAGTGAAGAGCAGTATTGTGCTCAGGATTATCTGACTTTTCAGTCAAACTCCCTTAGCTCTAACCTTTACCCAGTTTCTTGAACAGAGGTAATTTGGTCACACGGTCGCAGAAATACTTGTTTATTCCCCCAAGCTTGTTCACCTTCACTTCTCATGCATTTCAGGTTCCCCAAAGGTCCCCAGACTCTAGAATCTCCAAGCAATTATATTTACTTGATTTTCTTGCAAACAACAGCCCTTAACTAATAAAGAAACAAGCAGTTTATATACTTGCCCCTGCCTAAGGGAGGATCCTAGGGAAGAGAAATAAAAGGGAGTTCCACTTCAACCAAAGCCCCTGCCCCTTTTGTCTTGGGCTCCAAAAATCCATTTCTAGAACTTTCTCCTATTATGCCAGCTTCATCAGCAGCTGAATTTCCAGAAAACAGGAATGAGGTAGACTCGATAGGAGAGGGAGGGAGAGCCCAGGGAGAAGGCAGATATTTCCTAGGGAAAGAGTCTAAATTCTCAGGATCGGGGGGGGGGGGCGGTGCTCTCAATTTTAAACCAACCCCAGGATATACTCTCTAAAAATATCACCCAAGAAGCCCACACAGAACATTAGTGGAGAAGACAGGCTTGCATTAGGGTCATAATGGGAGAACCTGGTTGACTATAGGGAAGTAGGAGCTTCCTTATGAGCCAGACCAAAATGAAGCTTCACTGTTTAGCATTAGGAATCACAGAATTTTATGAGGAGTCATAGAATTTTAGAGTTTGAAGGAACCTTAGAGATCAAGATATGGGTCTTCATATCATAGAACAAGTACATTTGAATCCTCCTTAGAAAACTTAAAAGATATTAAACCAATGACTTATCTCTGAATGAGAATTTCTTCACTTCGAGGGTCCCTCCTAAAGTCTTCTTTCCTTGTTCTCCCCACCCCCCCATATAGAGCAGCTGTCCCTCCACTGCCTAGACAGCAAAATTCCTCTGCATTCAATACAAATTCAATACAAACTCTCTTTCCTAATGTCCCATGGAGTAGTCAGTGTGGTACAGGGGAAGATAGCACTGGATCTGCAGTCAAAAGAACCAAGTTCATGTCACACTTTTACTACAGACTACCTGAATGACCTTTAAAAATCACTTAATCTCTCAGTTTCCTCATATGTAGATGAGGGAGTTGGACTAGATGACCTCTGGGTCCCCTTCCAGATCTAAATCAGTTAGCCAATGAGACTATGAATGCAAAGAGGCACAAACCTTGTCCTCAGCATTGGCTCTATCTCATTTTATCCCCGTCCCATTTCTCTACCCTGAAGCAGCCAGGAAGAGAGGGATGGCAAGCTGCCCAATATACCAGGCACCTTTTGTGTGTCAACTAATGCAAAGAATACTGTCTCTGAAATGAGAGGAGCTGGGTTTAAAACCCACCTCTAAAATTTACTACCCATGTGACCCTTAGGCAAGACACTTGGCTTCAATTCCTTTATATGCAAAATGGATTATATGGCTTTTGAGGTCTCTTCTAACTGATACTATGCCTTTCCTCTTCTATCTCCATGAGACTGCATATATTACACTTGCTCAATAAATACCAACTTAGCTGCATTGAAACCTTAACCCATAAAATGTCCATATTCTTTGACTCAAAGATCCAACTGCTAGGAATATTCTTCAAGGGTATCAACATCAGAAAAAATCCCATACACACAAATATATTTATAATGGCATTTATAAATAAAACAGATGCTTATGGATTAGGGGATGGCTAAGTAAACTGTGCTACATGAATTTAATGCGATATTACTGTACCATAAGAAATTATGACCATGAAGAATAAAGAGAAGCATGGGACAATTTCAATGAAGTGAAGCAAAGTGACGTGAGCAGAATCAGAATGATATATACAATGACTACAGCAACATAAATGTGAAAATAAAAATAAATATAACTGAGCACTGTGTAATTCAAATGATTAAGCCTAGTCCCAGAAAACAGATAAGGAAAGGTACTTTCCTCTCTTCTTTTGTGGAGGTGGTGGATTATGGATGTGGAACGCCGTACATGCTGTCAGACTTGCTTGATATATTGGATAGTCTTGCTGAACTTCTTTTCCCCTCTCTCTCTTTGATTCTTTGTTATAAGGGATTGCTCTCTGAATGAGGAGAGGGGGACTATATTTGGAAGTGAACTGAAATAAATCAACCTATATCAATAAATATTTAAAAAACAAAAGTCAGTCAATAAACCTTGATTAAGCACCTACTATGTTCCAGGTGTTGCACTATGTACTGGGGATCCAAAGAAAGACTAAAGACGTAGTCTACTCATAGTCTAATGGGAGAGAGGAATACAAACAACTATGTGTAAACAAGCTTTATACTGGATAAATTGGGGAAAAAATTGACAGAGGCAAGGTAATAGAGTGAAGGGGGTTGGGAAAGACTTCCTGTAGAAGGCAAGGTTTTGTCATTGTTGTTTGTCCTTCATTCTCAGAGAGGACCATGACATCAGGAAGGTGATGCCAGGACTTTCAAGTGAATTGGATTTAAGTGAGGGAGGGCTGTGCAAAGTCACTAGCCTCACTTTCTTCTCTGGAGCCATCTGGGTCCAGTGGCAAGAGATAGATTAGGACGACTGGAGAGGGCCCCTAGAAAGCAAGGTTTTAGCTGGCACTTAAAGGACGCCAAGAGGCCTAGATGAAGAGAGTGTTCCAGGCATGGGGGACAGTCAGAGAAAATGCCCAGGGTAGGTGGAGTTGTGTTTGAGAAACAGCAAGGAGGCCAGTATTACTGGATCAAAGAGGATGGGGGTGGGGAGTAAGTTAAAAAGACCAGAAAGGTAGGAGCATTATGAAGAGTTTAGAATGCCATTCAGAGCATCTTCTTTTTGATACTCTAGGTTGCAGGGAGCCATTTGAGTGTATGAAGGTGGGGCAGGGAGGATATATGGTCACACCCATGCTTCAGGAACATCTCTTTGACAGCTTTGTGGCGAATGGACTAGAATGGGAGGACTCGTGATAGGTAGGCTAACCAGTAGACTATTATAGTATTTCAGGCATGAAATAATGAGGGCCTACACCAAAGTGGTGGTAGTGTCAAAGAAGAGAAGGGGGCATATATGAGAGATACTATGAAGTAAAATTGACAGGCCTTGATAAGATTGGGGGTGGGGGTTGAGAGAGATTGGGCAGTCAAAGATAACAAGTAGGTTGCCCACCTGGAGGGCTGGAAAGATGGTGCCTTTGACAAAAGAAAACTCTAATGTGTGCCACATCATTTGGCACATAATCATATTCTCTTATATGTTGTTTTTAAATTCTTTCCTCAGTTAGACTATCAGATCCTTATTGCCGGTCTTCCCCTCCTGCCTTCCTACTGCCCTGAGTACAACACAGGGTTGGCCAGGTGTATAATAGTCCCTCAATAAATAGGATCAAAGGATTTATAAAGCAAGAGGATTTTAGAGGTCATCTAGTCTGCCCTTTCTCTTCATTTATTTATTCACATTTTATTAATACTTTCTGTTTACACCAGGGCTACTTCCCAATACTCTCTACCTTATAACACTCCTCCTTGAAACAAAATACTTTCAGGGTAAGACACTAAAACTATCACAGGAGACCTGGCACAGGAGGTGGCAGTTGAGCAGGGGTGTAAAGGAAGCTGGGCATTCTAAGAAGCAGAAGTAAGAGTGGAGGGCTTTTCAGGGATGGAGCATAGCCTATGCAAAGGTGTGGGTGTAAAAGACAGACTATTGTGTAGTGAACACCAAGTAGACCAGTTGGCCTAAAACATGGTGTGTGTGAGAACACCCTGGAAAGACAGGCTGAGGTCATATTATGAAGGACTTTAAATGACAAACAGGCACTTGTATTTTATTCTAGTCAATAAGGAGTGACTGACAATTCTTGAGCAGGGGAGTAACATGATCAGTTCTATATTTTAATATCACTTTTGCAGGTGTGTGAGGAGAAATTAAAAATAGGAAGACCAATTAGAAAACTTTTATAGTAGCCCCGTGAAATGGGATAAGGGCCTGAACTAGGGGGTTGGTCATGCGAGTATAGGGAAGGGAACCTATGTGAGAGGTATTAGAATTAATAAGACTTAGTAACTGATTTGGTATATGGTACATGGTAAAGGGAAGAACAGAGGATGAGCCCCAACCTTTAGAACCTGAGTGGTCAGAAAGATGATGGTACCCTCCATAGAAGTAGACAAGTTGGAAAGACAAGTGCGTTTGAGGATGAGAGATAATAAGATGATGCAAAATAATTCAAATACAGACTTTAGTTCTCTTGGAGCATATAGAAAGATAACTATGACTGAGCAAACCACTGGAGCCATGCCAGCTCTGCTGTTAGTGAAGCCACTGGCTAAAATCAGTGGCTCTAGTCCTAAGGCTTCTTTTTCTCAGATGAGCATGTCCCGACTCCTTCACCATGCACTGTGAATAATAAGTCACAGTCCATCAGGCATCTCCGGCCACTTTTTTTTTTACTGTGAATTAAACAACTGAAGCCAAATGACTGGCTTTGTTTCTCTTGCCTTCACAGCAATTCTGGCAAGTACATTAACAACTTCTGCCTTTAGCATAAAGAATGACCCTCATTCTCCAAAGGTTTGAGGGGGAAGTGATTTGGCTCTTCAGACATTAAGCCTTTTAACAAATTTCTCATTTAACATCAATTATGGATATGGCCATGTGCAGATTCAATGAACTTTTGTGGCTGCCTGGATCTCAAATGTAGGTACAGATATAGTGCAGGAACCAAGAGCAGTTAGCTAGCTGAGGAGCCATTGGAGGGTCAATCGCTGGATGTAGCAATTCATCGTTCAATATTTTGAAGTCATCTTTCCCCTCCCCTCATGCTTTCTTGCCTTCTTTTTTCCTCTTGTATCTTCCTCTCTTCTTCTTTCTCCTTTTCTTCTCTCCCTTTGTCCATTCCTCTGCTCTCTTCTCCTTTCTCTTAGTCTTCTGCCTTCTCTCCCTTCTGTATCTATTCTTCTTTCCTCACCCATTCCTCTTTTCTTTCTCTTATTAGCTCTCTCCATATCTCCCTTAACTCTTTATTTTCTCTCTCCTGTTCTCTCCTCCTTTCCTCTCCCTTCTTCCTGTTCTCTTTTTCTCCTCTTCCTCCTCTTCCCTTCTCTATTCATCTCTCTCCCTTTCTCCTCTCTCTCCCTCCCTTTCTCTCTCTCCCTCCCTTTCTCTCTCTCTTCTTCCCCCTTTGTTTCCCTTCTTTTTTCTCTTCAATTTCTCACCTTCCCCCTTCTTCCTTGTCTCCTTTTCCATATTTCTTCATGTCTCCTTTTCCTTCTTCCTTTCCTTTCCCTCCCCTTCATCCATTTTTCTTTATCTTTCCAAGTCATCATCGCTGTCACAGAACATTGAAATGTACAAGAAAATGATTTTACTTTTAAGTTAAAAAAGTTCAAGTAAATAGGGCCACAGTTTTTCTGACTATGTGTTTCTGTTTGCATTCCAAAAACAAATAGGAATAAAATAATTTTTGATTCATCTATCCCTTTTGTATTACCTGAATCTCTTCTCCCCACCCCCACCGTACCCCACTCTCATCAGCATGGAACATAGAGTACTGACTTTGACTAGAGTCCTGAGACTGAATATTCAAATTTCAGTGTCTTTCATAGAATCACAGGGCATTAGAGCTTGAAGAAACCTTAGAGTTCACCTCATTCATCTGTAATAATGAGCTCAGAGAACTGGCTTTTTCTGTTATTAACACAAAGAGGTTTTTTACAGTGAAACAATCAATAAGGCAGTGACCCCTTTTCCTCCAAGATGGATGAATTCTCAATAGCAGATAGAATGTCCAGGGGGATGGGATGTGGCTGAAACAAAGAAACACGCAAGAAGCAACCTGCAAGTAGATAGTTGTAGAATGGGGGTTATCAATGGGATTCCCACAGACATGTAGCTTACTCATTTCATAAATGTCATCTCATTTAGCCCTGTTATAGTCTTGTGAGGTAGATCAGACAGGTGGAGGCCTCAAGGTCCAGTGGAAAAAGTGTGGTTTTTGGAAAGTCTTGGGTTTGAGTCCTAGTTACATAACCTCCAGCAAATCATGTAACTACACTGAGTCTCACTTTCCTCCTCTATTAAAAAAAAGAGTTGGACTATGATTTCCAAGGTTCCATCCAACTTTCAGTCCTAAAGTCTTATTGTTACTCCTATTTCATCAGTGAAGAAATTGAGAATCAGAGAAGTTAAATGACTTGTCCAAGATCACATCGATTGTAATAATAACAATAACTAATATTTCTAGAGTGCTTTAAGATACTTTACATAATAGGTTGCAAGTGTAGGATTAGCCTGGAATTTGGATTCCTATTTCTATGCTATCTCCACTCTACCATGCTAAACATTATAGATTATAGATTCAGGGCTAGAAGGGATCTTGGAGATCATACAACCCAACTCCACTTTATTTTTGAAATTATTTTTAATTTTGCTTTTTATTCTGAACTTAAATGTTAAAAGAGGAACTTTCCATAGTACAGGAAAGGAAAGAGAATAAGGATTTATATAGCACCTACTATGTGCCAGGTACTGTGGTAAGCACTGGACAGATGCCACCTCATTTGATCCTCATAACAACCCTGGAAGGGAGGTGCCATCATTATCCCCATTTTACAGCTGAGGAAACTAAAGCAAACAGAGGTTCAATGACATGCCCAGGGTCACACAGCTAGAAAACATTTGAGAGCAGATTTGAACTCAGATCTTCCTGACTCCAGGCCCAGTGCTCTATCCATTGCACACCTAGGTGCCATAGAAAAGAGCATAAAAAAGCAGAACATTAAAAAAGAGAATTCAATATGAAATCATGAATCTCCATCCCACACTACTTGCTTTTAAAAAATTATATAATAAATTCTATACTTTACTTTCAAAACTGTACTGCTTGCTTCCTTCTGAACTTCTTTTTTTTTTTGGAGGGGGGGAAGGCAGGGCAGTTGGGGTTAAATGACTTGCCCAAGGTCACACAGCTAGGAAGTATGTCAAGTGTCTGAGGCTGGATTTGAACTGAGGTCCTCCTGACTCCAGGGCCGTGCTCTACTCACTGCACCATCTAGCTGCCCCCCTTCTGAACTTCTCACTGTTTTCTTCTGTGCATTAAGACAATGTCACAATGGTCCTCTTTTGGGGGCATCACTATTGCTAAATCCCCTCCTCTCATGACTCTCTTCCTCCAAATAACAAGAAAAAGAGGAGGAAAACCCTTAGGACAAATAAGCATATTCTTTGCAATTTTGTTGTCCTTGTATAAATTGTTCTCCTAGTTCTCCTCACTTCATACTACCCAAGACTTGCTGAAATCATGTCTTTCAACATTTCTTACAAAGCAATAATATTCTATTACATTCACTGCCCTTCCCCATCCCCCACCCCCAAACACACTCAGGGTCATGGAGTTTGCTTTATTTATTACTGTCTTACCCTGGCACTATCCTCCCTCTTAACTCTCCAATCTCTGCCTTTTTCCCTGTTGAGAATGATGTATTACTTCACTAAACTGATAATATGTGTGTTCAACCTTCCTTTGTTCATTTCAGATAAGAGTAATAAACTGTAACCTAGAGAAATGAACTGACTGTCCCAAGGTGACATAGAGTGGCAGAGCCAAGATTCAAACACAAGTCCTCTGACTCCAAATCTCTTCAGCCCTCTTTCCATTGTACCATACTGTCTCCTGTCTTATGGTTATCCTTGAATTAAGAAGAAGGCAAATGTCTCTAATCATCTCTTTTGTTGTTGTTGTTGTTAACAGCTTCAGATATATATCAAGTTCCAGGGAGATTATTCCACTATCAATTTCTCTCTTTCCTGCTACAGGAAGACTGTGAAACTAACCCCTCCTTTTCATGAAAAGGGACCAGGAGACACTAGAAGAGAGAGAGTCTTCTCACTTAGCACAAGAGATCGTTTGAAAAATCCAATTCTGTTTCCTTGTTGACAAAGACATGTCCACAAATAGCCCATCATGTCTCTAGTTCAAAAGCAGTAATGTCAGTTTTAAAAAGTAGGAGCCAATAAAAGATCATGCCAAGCCCATTCCTCTCAGAGGCTACCTGGGAATGGGCCCAGGAAGCTTCATGAATATTCAGTGTGGCTTTGATGGATTGCCTTTGAGTATTTCTAATTATCTCTAATTAGACTAACAAAGCTTCCCTTGCAGACTTCAATAATTCACACTTTCTGAGTCTCTCTCTCTCTCTCTCTCTCTCTTTCTCTCTCCCTCACTCCCTCCCATTTGCTATATCTCCTTTCTAGAGTGTACCTATCCCAATTAAAAATAACTTGGTAAAGAATACCCAAATAGTTTCCATCCTTCAAGGGCAGGTGTAAAGATTAATTCCTATTTAAAGGCAAGAGTATATCTTAGACTCCATTGCAGTGTATGACTGATAATTAGCCTCCTCAGAAGCACACATCTCTATGTCTTTTGCCCAGTTCCCAGGGCAGCCCTGGATGCTCTCCCAGCCCTGGTGTATAGATAATTATTCTGACACCAGTTTTCAAAGTTTAAATACATTTCCTAGGCATTAAAAGCACAAATCATTATCCCATGAGTTATGAAATCCTCCTCATGTTGCAAAAAATAATTTTTCTTCAACCTCTGCTACTGTCCAGATTAATTTTTTAAATTATTTTCATTACTTCTTATTTCAAAGTACTCTTTCTTATGTTAAAAAAGCTGAGATTCTGTTTAGAAACACTCCCACCCTCAGATCATCAGGCACAGCTCATTAGTTCCAACCAGTCTGCTGGCAATTACGTAACTGCAGATCACTGTGATTTGGGGAACACTCAGCAAATTTTCCCAATTTAAGGGATGAGATGGGCCTTACAGTTCTGAAAGCCTTTTCTTTAAAACACACAGGAATTCAGTGATAGCTGCAAGCCTGGACAGAGAGAGAGGTAGAAATGAAGTTTTCACAAAATAGAGGAAGCTGCATTCTTCTTTGTGTAAGTGCCAGAGAGCCTCCATTGTCTTGGGGGTGGTGTGGGGGCTTGAATTCTCTTCCTCACTTTTCTTCACCCCCCTTTACCAGTGATGGGTAAAGCCCTGAGTTCACCTCATCCCAGCACTCAATCTGAAGAATTTAAGAAGCTTCAGTGAGGGTATCTTGGATGAGAGCTTCCTGGTCAGTTTTCTCATGTGTTAAATGCCCATGATCTCTAAATCCCATTGCAATTTGGACATTCTATAATCACATGGTTCTCAGACACAGATTTGTCTCCATTTTCAAGTCATTGATCTTTGGGCTCAAGAAGTTTCAGTGTGTTTGCAAAAACTTAGAGGAACATTTGGACTTTGGGCTGATGCTGTCTGGCATGCACTCCCATGCTTTCCTAGGCACGTCTGGCCTAGCTAATGAGCTGGATAA
Source organism: Trichosurus vulpecula (assembly GCF_011100635.1). Classification (NCBI taxonomy): domain Eukaryota; kingdom Metazoa; phylum Chordata; class Mammalia; order Diprotodontia; family Phalangeridae; genus Trichosurus; species Trichosurus vulpecula. The sequence goes on along the minus strand of NC_050575.1, from coordinate 179,941,467 downwards.
ACCTTGATCTCACATCAGAGTCATTCTAGGCTGAGAAGTGATCCACTGTGACAGATGGGAATGCAGCCTGTTTGAAGACTCACTCTCTGTGTGTCATCTTGCCCACTGAAGTCAGGAGTGAAGGTGAGAGAGGGAGACTGTGAGGAGGAAAAGCCAGGACAAAAGGTGAGGAGAAATGAAAGTAGCAATTCACAAAACTGCCACTTTTGTATTTCTCAGCTTATCTTCATTTGAAAGATCACACACAGAATGACTGATCTGGAAGGGACATCAGATTTCATCACCCCCATTTTAAAGATGAAGAAACTGAGGCCCAGAGAGGGAAAATGATTTTCTCTAGGTTACGCATGAAGTTAGTTGAAAAACTGGAACTGTGAGGAGCCCAGATCTCCTAACTTCCAATACAGTTCTCTGTCCAAGGTGCTGCCCTAAATGCTTTGGGTGGCAGAACCCAAGGTAGTTCTTTGCTCTGTGACTTCAGTGACATATTTTAGAGGACACAAAGGCCAAGGACATTTCCTAGGTTTCTGCTGTAATATCTGAGGATGAGGGTGGGAAGGGGTGCAGTCAAGGACTTGATTTAAATGCACAGCCTTGGTTTAGAGATACTGGCAAAAGGAAAACAATTGACTTTATTCTGAAGAGAAGCAATACTCAGACAATAAAATCAATCTTGGAATCATAGGAAAACAAAAACCTCATGGTCTATAAGGGAGCAATCTACTTCATTCTTTTTTATCTTTTTTTGTAAATAGTATTTTTTTCCAATTACATGTAAAGATAGTTTTCAACTTTCCTTTTTTTGTAAGATTTTGAGTTTCAAATTTCTTCTCCCTCCCTTCCATCTCCCTTCCCCAAATCAGGAAGCAATCTGATATAGGTTATATGCATGCAATCATGGAATCATTTCCACATCAGTCATGTTATGAAAAAAGAAACCGAGCAAAGGGAAAAGTCATTAAAAAAGTGAAAATAGTATCCTTCAATCTGCATTCAGACTCCATAATTCTTTCTCTGAATGTGGATAGCATTTTCCATCATAAGTCTTTCGGACCTTGGATCTTGGATCTTTGTATTACTGAAAAGAGTTATGTTAATCATAGTTGATTACATACAATGTTGCTGTTACTATGTACAATGTTCTTTTAGTTGTGCTCACTTCGGTCAACATCACTTAATGTAAGTCTTTCCAGGTTTTTTTGAAGTCCATCTGTTCATCATTTCTTATAGCACAATAGTATTCCATTACATTCGTATACCACAATTTGTTCAGCCATTCCCCAGTTGATGGTCATCCCCTCAATTTCCAAATTTTTGCCACCACAAAAAGAGCTGTTATAAATATTTTTGTACATGTAGGTCCTTTCCCTTTTTATAATCTGTTTGGAATACAGACCTAGTAGTGGTATTGCTGGATCAAAGAGTATGTACAGTTTGATTGCCCTTTGGGCATAGTTCCAAATTTCTCTCTAGAATGGTTGGATGAGTCCACAATTCTACCAACAGTGCATTAGTATCCCAATTTCCCCTCATCTTCTCCAACATTAATTATTTTCCTTTTCTGTCATATTAGCCAATCTGATAGGTGTGAGGTGATACCTCAGAGTTGCTTTAATTTGCATTTCTCTAATCAATAGTGATTTATAGAATTTTTATGACTCTAGATAACTTTAATTTTTTCAGATCTACTTCATTCAAAGCCATGAAGAGCAGATATAAACTTCCAACTAAGTGACTGTGTGTGTGTGTGTGTGTGTGTGAGAGAGAGAGAGAGAGAGAGAGAGAGACAGAGACAGAGAGACAGAGACAGAGAGACAGAGAGACAGAGATAGAGAGACAGAGAGACAGAGAGAGGCAGAGAGAGGAGTAGAGGGGAACAGAAAGATAAAGAGACTGACAGAGAGAGAGAGAGAGGGATATAGGTAGAATCACAGATAATATTTCCAAAGAACTTTCCCTACCAATGCAGCTCAGTGCTTTCTATGAAACTTAGACATTTGTCCAAAGCAATGAGAGGGAAGTGACAGACAATACATTCCAGAGGCAGGACTTTTGTCCAGGCCTTCCCTACACCCTGGCCAGGTCTCTATAAAATAACCCATGACATCTCTGGGTTCAAAAAAGTATCAATCTGTATTGGTATAAAACTTTCTATACCGATACAGGGGGAGGGGAACAAGAGACAAGAAGGAAGCATGAAATCACTTGGAATCACTTATTTGGAGAAATACAAATATTAGATAGATGGTAGAGATAGAATTGCTTAAGTATATATTTAACTGCTAAAAACTTCCCTATCTACCATTATCTGGTTTGCTCCAAAGAATATACTAAGGATATACAACTTCAGAGATGGAAGAGAATGTATGTGGAACAGTGGATAGAGTGCCAGGTCTGAAGTCAGGAAAATCAGAGTTCAAATCCAGCCTCAGACACTTACCTAGCTACGTGACTCTGGGCAAGTCACCTAAACCTCTGTCTTCCTCAGGTGTAAAATGGGGATAATAACGATCCTTACTTCCTGGGAGTGTTGTGAGAATAAAATGAGATAATATTGGTAAAGCACTTTCCAAACCTCAAAACACTATGTAAATGCTACTTATTAGTATTATTATTATTAAAAGAACCTGAGACTCAAGAAAAGAAAAGTGATTTGTTCAAAGTCACACAGCTGAAAATAAAAACAAAGCAATCCATGTTTATCTAGGTTTCCCAGTAAACTCTGGATTTGTAAGTTCAAGAGGGTACTTTTTTCTTTTCCTTTTATCAATCTTGATTTTAACTTCCTCATCACTTCTTTTATTTGGTTAGAAAAAGCTGAAATTTAAAAAAAAACAGTTCTAATATCATATCATGAGATGCACAAATATATGTGTATGCGTACATACACATGTGTATGTATGTACATATACATGTATGTATGCATCAATGGAGACACATATCCCTGAGCCATTTACCAGTGTGTAGCTGAAGACTAAATTTGAACTGTTTACCTCACTCCTCTAATGAAAAACTTTGGAAGTTCTCCATTACCTAGCCTGTAAAGTTCAAATTCATTTACCTGATATTCAGTGTCTTCCACAATTTGCCACCCTACATTTCCAGGATTAGCCTAGGCTGCTTCCCTTCCATACAATCCATAATTCAGCCCATTTCTACTCTCCCCCTCTCAATACATGTTCATCTTCCTGCCTCTGCTTTTGCCCGTGCTGTGATCTATTTCTAGAATATCCTCTTCCCCTTTCCTTGTCAAATTCTTACCCTGTCTAACTGAGTTACAAGGGCCAAGGACATTTCCTAGGTTTCTGCTATAATATTGGAGTGGGGGGGGGTGGTGGTGCGGTACAGTCAAGGACTTGATTCAGATGCTTACAAAATTTAGCAATTGGCTCTTTTGAGCTGATTAAAACTTGTTCCAGTCCTGCTCTGGATAGCTGTTTGCATTCTGTTTCTTACCTTTCAAGTAAATTGTAAATTATATAAGGCTGAGACTATACCTCAACTAAACTTTGTATCGCCTTCAATACCTAGGACAGTGTACTACAAAGTCAGGTGAATGAGTGAGTAGAACAAAATTGAATGCTACTAGCTATAAAAGATCAGATGAGGAAAAGAGATAGTGTATAATCACAGGATCATAGATTTAGAAGCAGAAAAGACCATAGAACTCACCCAGGCCAATCTCCTCATTTTACAGGTAAGAAACTAAGGTCTAGAGAGGAAAAGTGATTTGCCCAAGTAATAGGATTCAAACCTAAGTCTTCTGACTCGAAAGAGTGGTCTCAACACTCCACTATTCTCTAAATTCCCTATTTTCTTACTGCAAAATTCAATGCCTTTCAGAGAACGATGAGATGTATGAAATGAAGCAGATTAAGGAAAACAGAACCAATAGGACAATATAAACAATGAATACAACAATATAAATGATAATAACATTAAAAGACAGCCACACTCTGATGAATTGTAACAAGAATTGTTCCAGGGACCTGATCACCAAACACCTCATCCTTGTCTCAGTGGGGAGGTGGGGGACCACAGATGTGGATTGCCAGCAGACTCAGTTGCTCTGTCTATTAGCTTTGCTTAGTATTGTTACAAAATAGGGCTCAATGAGGGAGAGATAATGGGAAATGACTATGGTGTAAAAATAAAAAGCAGTAATAAAACTTAGAGGAGATCAAATTTTCATCAAAAACAATGAACCACAGCCCAATTGCCTGCAGACCTTGCCTCCCAAAGCTCCTCCCCACAAGGCTTTCTTCTCTGAATCTGACCCACCATACCCAGGTCTCTGGTTGTTTCCTTGGAGATAATCCTTCTTTTGTAGAACCCCTAGACAAACAGAAGATTCCATAGAATCAAGCTGGCACATTGCAACTGATATTTTCTTGTGTCTTTTATGGCTCCTGCTTTCCTGATGCTGCTTCTTCAATTGACACAAATTTTTTCATTGCAAAGTGTGAATGATGATGTCACTCAATTTTGAGATTAAGAAATGAGTAGGCTTAAGATTAGTGCTGAACATGAGCCTTAGGGGAAGGCTTTTCAGTAAGAATGAACAAGTTCTTGTACCATAAGTCAGGCATTGGCCACATTTCTCCATGTTGACCCAGCTTCGCATACAGTCCTAGAGTCATGAAGGTGCACAGTGGTCAGAATTCCCCATACAGGTAAACCCTGTGTTCTGAGTCCCAGATAGAGGCTATGAAGAGGACAATTTGTGGTAGTAGAAAGAAAATCGAACTCGCAGTCTGGAGATCTGGTTTCTAGTCAATTCAGTTCAAAAAACATCTATCAAATGCCTAATGGATATAATACCCTGTGCTAAGTGCTATGTATACAAAGACAAAAATAAAACATTCTCTGCCCTCAAGAATGTTATAGCCTACTAGTAATATAATATGTACATAGAGAAGTAAATATAAGATAATTTGAGCATGGAGAGAACACCAAGTACCAGGAAAATCAGGGAAGGCTTCATGAGGAAGCTGAATTGAGCATAAAATGCACTCCAAACATCGGGAATGGTTTGTGGAAATCTACCAAGTTAGTATGTTGCATGGGTTAAAACACCATCTCTAACACTGACTACATGTGTGACCTTGAGAAGCCACCTATACGCCATGGACCTCAAGTTCCTGGTCTTTAAAATGGGCTGGAAGAAGTAGACTAGATAGCCTCTAAGTTCCCTTTCCCCTTTAGAGCTGTGATCCTATAATTCTATGATCCTCTGTTGAATTTCAAGAACAGATAGTAGCTCAGATTTGCTGGAGCATAGAAGGCATGAAAAAGAGGAATAAGAGCAAGAAGCCTGGAAAGATAAGGTGGAGCTATATTGTGGAGATGCTTCAATGCCAGGCTAAGGAGTTTGTATTTTATCTTAAAGGCAAGAGCAAACCTTTAAGATTTTTTTTAGCCAAAGTCAGAGAGATCAAATTAATTCACCAGGTATTTATTGAGTACCTTCTCTATGCCAGACATTAGCACTGGAAATAAAGGAAGAAGCAAAAAATAATTCCTGCTGTCAAGGAGCTTATGGTCTGATGGGGAAGACAACATGCAAACAACTAATATGAACAAGCCATATACAGTCTATATTGCAAAACATCAGTAGAGAGAAGGCACTAACATCAAGGGGGGATTGGAAAAAGCTTCTTGCAGAATGTGGGACTTTAGCTGAGACTTGAAGGAAACCAGGAAAGCCAGGAGGTAGAGACAGGGAGGGAGAGAATTTCAGGGATGGGGGACAGTCAGTGAAAATTCACAGAGAAGGGAGAGAGAGTGTTGTGTTCAAGGAACAGGAAGGAGGCTAGTGGCACTGGATAAGAGAGTACATGGAAAGGAGGAGAGTGAGGTATAAGCTGTAATTCTCACCTGATAAGACACCTGAAGACCCATGCCAAGGAGATTTTGTATTAGGCATCCCTGAAACCCTTGCTTGGCCAAGAGCCAAACCAAAGCCCAAACTTTGCCCAACACTTTGAGCCACCCAGAGAGATCTTTGCTGGGCTTGCATGCTGCCAATCTTCTTCCAGAGACTTGAAACCAAACATGACAGGGAAAGAGGTCTTATTAGGCATCCATTAAGTTCCCCATTTGTATGTCATTCTCATACTCCTCCCTGATTTTTCCTTAGCCTGTCTTCTCCAGAATAAGTAAAGGATAATAACTGACTTTAAAAAGTCTTATATAGACATTATAAAATATTTGGGAATCTACCTGTCAAAACAAACCCAGGAACTGTATGAACAGAATTACAAAATATTTTTCATACAAATAAAGTCAGATCTAAATAACTGGAAAAACATCCATTGCTCATGGGTAGGCCAAGCTAATATAATAAAAATGACAATTCTACCTAAATTTATTTATTTATTCAGTGTCGTACGAATCAAGCTACTAAAAGTTATTTTATAGAACTAGAAAAAATAATAACAAAATTCATCTGGAAGAACAAAAGATCCAGAATATCAAGGGAATTAATGAAAAGAAATGCTAGGGAAGGTGGCCTAGCCATACCAGACCTTAAATTGTATTGTAAAGCAGCAATCACCAAAGCTAGTTGGTACTAGCCAAGAAATACAGTGGTGGATCAGTGGAATAGGTTAGGTACACAAGATACAGTAGTCTTTGACTATAGTGATCCACTATTTGATAAACCCAAAGACCCCAGCTTCTGGGACAAGAACTCACTATTTGACAAAAACTGCTGGGAAACCTGGAAAATAGTACAGCAGAAACTGTGCATAGACCAGTATCTTACACTGCATACTAAAATAGAGTCAAAATGGGTAGATGGTTTAGATATAAAGGCTGATAACAAGAGAAAGAACAGTATGAAATGCAAAATGGTTAATTTTAATTGCATTAAATTAAAAATTTTTGCCCAAACAAAGCCAATACAACCAAGATTAGGATGGAAGCATAAAATTGGGCAAGAATTTTTACAACCAGTATCTCTGATAAAGGCCTAGTTTCTTTTTTTTTGTTTTGTTTTTTGTTTTTACTGTCACTGTCTTAAAGAAGTTTAATGAATAGAAAACAGTCATCACAATAAGGCCAAAAGAGCCAAGAAACAACGTTAGCCAATAAAACCTTATTCTCCTCGTCATGCAAAGACAATGGCAGTCACGGGCAATACTGAATTGTATTAAGTCTTGTTACGGGCAGATTTTGAGCAAAATTAATCTAGGAACCTTTACAAGTGATTTGGATCCAGAGAAACAGCCTTCTTCAGAGCTGCCCTGAGAATGAGGTCCATTTCACAGTGTCCAAGAGAAGATATTTCTAGGGACCAGACAACTATATGAGACATCTAGGACTCAAATTGTGCTGATTAATGGACATTGGGAGTGGGTTACTAGTATACAAGGACACCTGATATTAGTTAATATTGATAATTATTGTATTGCTTTACCCTTTTATTTCACCGTGTTTATGTCTAAGTTTTCTTGGTTGCCTAGGTGACATGTAAATCTCTATTCTCAAAACTAGTCCATTGTGAACTCTCTAAGTAGTTTGATCTGTAACCTGACTTATGTAATTCTGATTATGACTATATGAGAAAACTTTATAATTTGGCTTATGGATAAGTAATCCACACAAATCAAAAGGAATAATTGAGAAAATTGAGGGAACTGAGAGGATTAGGACAGGAAGTGGCTAATTGTGGAAATTGAATGAACCTCACTAACTCTACATTTTGTGAGTGAATTCTGGAGCTAGCTCAGTTCCCTTTTCATTCAATTATGGGACTAATCCAACTTCTGCCTTGTGAGAAAGCTTTATTCAATTGTGGGAATTGGGAGAAAATCTTATTGTATTGTTTGAAACTAGCCCTGTGTGGCTGCGAAACTAAACCACCCCACCTGCTTAGTTGAGATCCTTAACTAAGGACCTAAGTTATGCTGACCAGAAATTCAGTCAGATCCAAAGATTGATTTTTCAAAGATTGATTGAGTTTTCTCACAATTGCATATTTCTTTTTTTTTCTTTAATTTTTATTTATTTATTTATTTTTAGTTTACCACACACGGTTCTACGTAGTTTTGAGTTCCAGATTTTCTCCCCTCCCTCCCCCCTCCCTCCCCAAGACGGCATGGAATCTCATATAACTGTCATGTATAACTTCACATTGAATTAATTTATGCACTAGTCAAGCTGTGGGGAAGAATTTTGACCAATGGAATGAATCATGAGAAAGAAGAAACAGAACCAAAAAAAAAAAAAACCACCCAAAAACAAAAACAAAAGAGAAGCAAAAAAAGACGAGCATGTAGTGCTCCTCGATCTGTATTCAAACTACACAGTTCTTTCTCTGGATGAAGATAGCATTCTCCATCGTGAGTCCCCTGGAGTTGTCCTTGCACCTTAGGTTGCTGAGAAGAGCGCAGTATGTCAGGGTTGGTCCTCACAGAATCCATATATCTGTGGCTGTGCACAACGTTCTCCTGGCTCTGCTCCGCTCACTCAGCATTATGTCATGTAGGTTTTTCCAGGTTGTTACGAAGTCTGCATCATCCCCATTTCTTATGGCACAATAGTATTCCATCACCTTCATATACCACAGCTTGTTCAGCCATTCCCCAATTGATGGGCATCCCTTTGTTTTCCAATTCTTGGCTACCACAAAAAGAGCTGCTATAAATATTTTTGTACATATGGGTCCTTTTCCCGCTTGTGTGATTTCTTTGGGATACAACCCTAGAAGTGGTATTTCTGGGTCAAAGGGTATGAACATTTCTATAGCCCTTTGGGCATAGTTCCAAACTGCTCTCCAAAATGGCTGGATCAGCTCACAACTCCACCAGCAATGCAACAATGTTCCAATTTCCCCACATCCTTTCCAGCATTTATCATTTTCCTGTTTTGTTATTTTAGCCAATCTGACAGGAGAGATGTGGTATCTAAGAGGTGTTTTGATTTGCATTTCTCTAATCAGTAGTGATCCAGAGCATTTTTTCATATGCCTATAGATAGCTTTAATTTCTTCCTCTGAAAACTGCCTGTTCATATCCTTTGACCATTTATCAACTGGGGAATGGCTTGTATTCCTATATATTTGGCTCATTTCCCTGTATATTTTAGAAATGAGGAAAGGCCTCATTTCTAAAACAGAGAGAACTGAGTCAAATTTATAAGTCATTCTGCAACTGAAAAATGGTCAAAGGATATGAACAGGCAGTTTTCAGAGGAAGAAATTAAAGGTATCTGTAATTGGGGCAGCTAGGTGGTAGCAGTGAGTAGAGCACCAGCCCTGGAGTCAGGAGGACCTGAGTTCAAATCTAGCCTCAGACACTTGACACACTTACTAGCTGTGTGACCTTGGGCAAGTCATTTAACCCCAATTGCCTTGCCTTCCCCCCTCCAAAAAGAGCTATCTATAATCACATGAAAAATGCTCTAAATCTCCCTTGATTAGAGAAATGCAAATCAAAACACCTCTTAGGTACCACATCACACCTATCAAATTGGTTCACATGACAAAACAGCAAAATTACAAGTTCTGGAGAAGATGTTGGAAAAATGGAAGATTAATACATTGTTGGTGGAGTTGTGAACTGATCCAACCATTCTGGAGAGCACTTTGGAACTATGCCCAAAGAGCTATAAAAATGCACATACCCTTTGACCCAGCAATACCACTTCTAGGCCTGTATCCCAAAGAGATCATAAAAATGGAAAAAGGACCCACCTGTATAAAAATATTTATGGCAGCTCTTTTTCTGGTGGCCAGGAACTGGAAAATGAGTGGGTGCCCATCAGTTGGGGAATGGCTGAACAAGTTGTGGTATATGAATGTGACAGAATACTATTGGGCTATAAGAAATGATGAGTAGGCAGACTTCAGAAAAACCCGGAAAGACTTATATGAACTGATGCTGAGTGAAGTGAGCAGAACCCGGAGAACGTTGTATACAGGAACAGCCACATTGTGTGGTAAATGACTTTGATTGACTTAGCTCTTCTCAGCAATGTAAGGACCTAAGACAACTCCGAAAGACTCATGATGGAAAATGCCACCCACATTCAGAGAAAGAACTATGGAGTCTGAATGAAGATCAAAGCATACTATTTGCTCTCTCTCTCTCTCTTTTTTTTTTGGTTTTCTTTTGTTTTTTCTTTCTCGTGATTCCTTCCATTCATTCTAATTCTTCTATGCAATATGACTATTGTGCAAGTATGTTTAATAAGAATGTATGTGTAGAGCCTATATCAGATTGCACACCATCTTGGGGAGAATGGAGGGGAGGGAGGTGGAGAAAATTTAAAACTTATGGAAGTGAATGTTGAAAACTAAAAATAAATAAATAATTTGTTTTAAAAAGTCATAGATTTTAGTTTAGAAAACCCAGCTAAAATTAAATCATTTTCTTTTTCACAATATTTTATTGCCCATGTGAATTGTTACTGATATTGGAAACTGTCCTGGCCAATGGCTTAGTGTGGGATCATTCAGACAACACAGACCCAGCTGCCTCTGAACACCATTAGGATTCCAGCTGCCTAGTCTCCTTTGCACAATCTGGTCTCATTGCTTAGTAATTCCCAAGACTTCAGCACCATGCTGGGAGCCATCCTAAACACACTTAGTCAGGTGCCTGATGCTCTGACAAGCTACCACCTGCCATTTGCATCCCACTCATTGGATTTGTATTGGAGCACCAACTTGCACAAATCTGTCATTTTCTGTAATGTAAATTAAAAGTGTTACCTTTCCAGTCTATAGTTTTCCTTCCTCTGCTGTATACTGCAGCCATTCCTACCTACTTACTGTTCCTCACAGACAACACTCCATCTCTGTCTCTGTGCCTTTACCCAGCTTGACCCCCATACCTAGAATGTTCAGCCTTCTCACCTCATCTTCTTAGAATCCCCTGTTTCCTCCATGACTCAGCTCAAGTGCTACCTTCTACACAAAACAGTCTTTAATCTCCCCAACTGCTAGCACCCTCCCTCCCCGAGCTATCTTGTATTTATTTTGTGTGTATGCTACATAATTGTATGTGTGTGTGTGTGTGTGTGTATACTATGTATGAGAGGGAGCACATATACATACATATATACACATATGTGTGTGTATATATATGTATACAAGTATGTAAGAAGGCATGTGTATGTATTTGTATAGATATAAAGATACATATATAGAGAACATATATAGTTATAAATACAGATATGGATATAGATACAGATACAGACATATTGATACAATATAGATACAGACATAGACACAGAAATACAGGCATAGAGATACACATAGGCAGAGATAATGATACAGATATAATATGCTTTCCACCATAAGAATTTAAGCCCCTTGAGAGCAGGGACTATTTCAGTTTTATGCTTGTGTCTCCAGTACCTAGCATAGTGCCTCACACATAGTATACTTTTGATAATGTTTGTTAATAGATCCATTTCATATTGTTTTCTTTCTTCATTTGTCAAATAGGCAATTTTAAAAATTTAAAATTTTTAAAAATTAAATTTAAAATTTAAATTTAAAAATTTTTATAGTAAGGACTTTTCTTATACTATAAGCTTAATAATCTTTGGATACATTAGGTGACTGCTAAAGTACCCTTAAATTGTTTAGTGAGATGGTGGGAAAATTCACTTATTCCAAGTAAATTTAACACTCCAAATTATTCCTCTTTGAATAAATACAGTCTTTTCAAAAGTGGAAGACTTAAAAGATCATCTGCAAAAAGACATCTCTGACATCAAAGAGGTCTATTTAGCACAACACGTGAAATTGTATCAGTAAATTCCAAATTAAATGTTCAGATTTAAAAACCAAAGGAAAAGTAAATGTTCCAGATTCACACCTTTTGATAGAAGTAAACTGAGGTGTGTGTGTCTTCCAGAAGCAATAAAGTCCATAGAAGAAAGGAAAGAAGAGGATTACTTGACGTGGAGCTAGAAGGGACCCTACAAGCAATCTAGTCCACCTTCCCCAACCCCATTTTATTGATGAGTTGGGGCCCTTCGATTTACCTAAAGTCATATAGGTAAGTAGTAGGCAGAGGATTTGAACTAAGATCCACTGCTCTGTCCACTGCAACACTGGCTATAAGAAAAGAGGGAGAGTAGAAAAGGACAGAGGAGGTAAGATAGGAGTAATAATAACATTATCATGAGGTGTCCCAAAGGTCTTTAGTCACTTAAAACTTCACTAAGATTTTTAGGCTATGCTGTATAGTATAGTTCTCTAGGGTCTCATCTGACCCTCAACACAACCTTATAAAGTAAGTACTACCATTGCTTTTATTTCCACTTTACAAATGAGGGAATTGAGTCTCAGAGACATTGTCATATCTATAATCACAAAACTAGAAACTGAGCTTCAGTAACTTGCCCAAAGTCACACAACCAGTGTTGGGCAATATCAAAAGGGGGATTCCAATCCTGATCTGAGTGTCTCCTGATTCCTTCCTCTATAAGGCAGGGTGAGGGATGGGGAGAGGTGGCTGAAGTCTAGTAGGCCTGGATGGTTTGACCTCTGCATGAGCAGATTTGTCCTTTCTCTGTAGCAATGACAGGTTGGTCAGTTCATCAAAGCCCTTCATACTCAAATTCACGTCTAAATCACACTTGCTTCTAAATGAAACACCTCAGTAAAGAGCCATGAGGGAAGGCAGAGACAGAGGGGACACCAGTTAATTAAAGCTTCATCACTTCCCCCTCCCAGAGCTTCATTAGCTGAAATGCTCCCTCTTCCCATGTTTATCTCTTGTCTGTCTCCTATAGAGATGTTTGCAGAAACTGAGCTGTATTCAGATATAATTATGAGTGCGTAAAATCCTTTATCTCCTCTAAGGCCCTGAAAATATAGCTATGAAGGAAAGATTGCATCTGGCATGCAAACTGGTATTTTTTTTGTGTTCAGATTTCTAACTCAATGGAGTCCACTGACTTAAATGGAATTCTTATGCCTATGGTGCTGGCTCCTCCACACTCCAGGAAGACTATTAGGTGCCAAGTCCCCAGTGGATGGGAGCACTCTAATTTCTAAGTCCTGTGCTATATGCGAAGGAATTGGTCTAGTGCCATGGACTGGGGTATCTCATTAAACATTAGTCCTTGGCAATATTCAGGACTTGGCAATAGGCATAATCACCTGTTTCTGTGTTTCCTTCCCTGCCTGGAAGGTTTCCAAATGGTAGGAACATCTTGCTTTTCCTCTGGGGTTTTAAGAGATGAGTGGAAAGTCCAAGTGCCAAGCATGTCCTTCTCATCCTCAATGTTTTTCTCCTTTCTCTGTGATAATATCCTAGGAGCCAAACTATCACCTGAAATCAGACTCAAAGAATCTCCAAATTGGAGGTGACCTTAGAAGCTAACTAGTCCAACCCATACTTGAACAAGAATCCCCTCTAAAATATCCCCAACAATTGCCACTCGCTTCTCCTGGAAGACATCCAGTGAAGAAGAACTCACTACTTCCTCAGGCAGCAGCTTCTACTTTGGGCCAGTTCTAATTGTTAGTTAGCTTTTCCTTACATCAAACTGAAACCTGCCTCTCTTTCTTCTGCTCTTCAAGTCAAGTAGAACAAGCAATCCCTCTTCCACATGAAAGTTCTTCAAAGCTATCATGACCCCTCTAAGTCTCTTCTTTAGGCTAAACATGCTCAGGCGCTTCAACTCATCCTACTACAACATGGTCACCAAACCTCAGCACCCTCATCACACTCCTCTGGATGCCTCCTTACCTGTCAATGTTCTTACCAAAATGGGCATTGAGAACTGGGTGCAACATTCCAGGCCCTACATTCAGTATGCTATACTTCTCAATGCAACCATAAGCCAAATCAGCTTTTTTGGCTGCTGTGTCCCATCATGAGCTTATATAGAGATTATAATCCCATTAAAAACCCTATATCCTTTTCACATGACCTATTGTTTGGGCATACCTCCACCATCCTGTATATGGGAAATGATTTTTTTATTCTTTATTTTGGCGGGGAGGTTGGCAGGGCAATTGGGGTTAAGCGACTTGCCCAAGGTCACACAGGTAGTACATGTGTCAAGTGTCTGAGGCCGGATTTGAACTAATGTCCTCCTGACTCCAGGGCCAGTGCTCTACTCACTGCGCCACCTAGCTGCCCCCCTATTTTTTTATTCTTAAATATAGTACTCTCTCTTATAGGGTTAAATAAAACTAGGCTAATTTCTCTCCAATCCCATTTTTCAGAATTGTGGGATATAGTTCATTTGAGCTTGTAGACTTGAGCTCAACAAGGGCAGCTAGGCGCCCTCTTGGGGCAGCTAGATGGTTCAGTGGATAGAGCATTGGAGTTGGAGTCAGGAAGACCTGAGTTCAAATTCAGCCTTAGACACTTACTAGCTATATGACCCTGGCCAAGTCACTTAACATCTATTTGCCTTAATCCATTGGAGAAGGAAATGGCAAACCACTCCAATGTCTTTGCCAAGAAAATCCCAGTAGTGGTGTCCTTGGTCCATGGGCTCATAAAGAATTGGACATGACTGAACAACAACTGAACAACAACAACTTCTTATCATTTTCTTACTTTATTTTGGGTGCTAGATCCATGTTAACTATTCTTGATCTCTTTTCCAATCTGAATTTTTCTCCTTGAAATAGAAAAGCAGAGGCAAAATAAGAATGGAGTAGTTTTTTCTACCATCCTTGACCATGATTTCATACACCTGGAGTAGGTAGCCTTTTCCTTCTATCACCTTGACAATCCAGTGATGCATTTTTTCTTGTTTCTTTTTCTATTGATGGGGATCCTGGGCTTATCATTTTTTCAAATCCAAACCATTTTGCTAATAATTTATCCCTCCCCCTAAGTTATATGCTTCCCTATATGGAAGCACCAATCTAAAACATGTCATCATTCCTAGCCTTATAAGGAACTTACTGTAGGTGGGGAAGGGAGGAGAAAATATGTTGGCATTTTGATGTATCTATGAATGTTTATTTATAATTATAATAATAATATGTAGTTTCAAGGACCTAGCCCTTAAGAAAGGACTTGAAAAAGCTCAAATAGAACCAATGACTCATAACTCTAAAATGAAGAGATTATTAGATTTCTAGCTAACAACTAGGGAAAAGTGTAATTTCTATTGGGCTACAGAGGTATGCATTAGCTTAGTTCGTCCAATAATAAAAAGTTAAAGTCAGGTCTACTTGAGAACCCATGCTAAAAACTAAAGAAGAGCTTAGTCTGGGACAAGGAGCAGTGGAGCCATGATATATGGGAACAGGTCCAACCTGTTAACCTGAGTCTTATGGCCTGATGACTATCTGGTATAGCTAGGAGAGGAAACATGCTTTTCACCATTAAGAGCTGAATTAACCAAGGAAAATATCTTTGTAGTCCAGATGTAAAAAGGTTATTTTTCACTAATTTTTTTTGTGGGGAATAGAGGCTTTTACAAATCATGGTCATTGGGTTAAGGGCAATTGATCAATATGAACATCCAAGGGGATCTAGAGGAGTGAAGACCTTACTTAGACTTCAAAATCCTATGTGCCATATTGAGAAATAGAAAAGTATATTTCAGAATCATGAGCATTATGGAGCCCTAGCAATCTCATTCTATTTCCATGAAACTAGAACTGGACAAATATCAAAGTTCAGATGGAAGAAAACAATTTTAGGCAGAGGGAGCTAAGGAGAGTAGACATATGTTCAACATAGTAACAGAATTAAACTATAAGGAATTTTGTAAAATATGAACTGTTATCCTTTTCATTATGTTACTATGCCCTGTATCTTCTCATCCTAACCCCCTTCACATGCATTTTATTTTCCTCCATAAGACTGAAACCAGGGAATGGAGAAAAAAGAAGGGAAAGAAATTGCCTGATCATATGAGGATGATAAGGTGAGATTTCCTCAATAATATATGCACCCATTGAGTCCTGAGACGTGAAATCTAAATACCTTGAGTTACCAGAGGGTCTTTCTGAGGTTGGCAACTGGTAATTTGGACTTGATAGACTGTAATATAAAGACTAAAGATCCAGTGAACTTATGAGAAGTGGTTGGTACGGTACAGTTGGTAGAGAAGACAGTAGGCATTGGACCAAGATTAGTTTATAAGAATGAATATCTATAGGTTGCTAGTATCTGCTTCATTTCATATTCTGTTGTTCATGAATAATAAGAAAATTATAAGAAATAGCACTCACCACCTATTTCCGAAAACAAGCAAAAACCAACTTTTACTAATCTCCAGAGACAAAAGGTTGTGAATTCAACTCATCATAATCCCATGCTGCTAAATCAATATGGGGGGGGGGGACATAAAAGGGGTGTGTGTGTGTGCGTGTGTGTGCGTGTGCATGTGCGTGTGCGTGTGCGTGTGCGTGTGTGTGTGTGTGTGTGTGTGTGTGTGTGTGTGTGTGTGTGTTGCCTGGCAGATGACCAGAGAAACCCTTTTTGCTCTCATCACTCGCACTAGACCAATGAATCCACTGGATTCTTTAGAGGCTATATCCCATCAAAATCTCAAAGATCTATCAAAGGGCTACCACTTTGTGCTACCACTAGCACCAAAGTGCTTCTATAGTACCAAATTGAAGTCCAAACATTTAGCCATGATATGAGCAGGGGTATGCCTCGATGTCTATTAGACACATTAGGCAGAAATATAATCCAATGATAGTCTCTGGCTCTAAAACCATTTTCTTCCCTCTCCCCTTTCCCTAAGCTTGCACCCAATTCACTTCAGTATCCCCACACCTCTGTTGATAGCTTCTATATAACTTCTCTGGTGATGTCATCACCTGTTAAATTCTCCTACAGTATTCTGGGGGATATAGTCCCAAAGAGGACATGGTGTCATGCCCAGTCGGAGACAATATTCTCCTACTCCCAGTCTCTCATAAGTTAGGAGTTCTTAGCCTTTTTATTCATTATGTTCCCTCCCCTCCCCAACCTTCAACCCCCACAAATGCATGTTATCCTAGAGTGTTTCATAGCAAATCTTTAGACAACTGAGAGATTTCTTTGCTATTTCTGGCAGGAAAAAGTAATGGAGTAGAGGCTATAGGCAGACTCTTTTATCCCAATGCACAGAACCCACTGGAGGGTACATATTGTATTTAAGAGGTCCACTGCCCAATATCTGTGAGAGACAGACAGAGAAAGACAGAGGGAACCTCCTTCTCTTCTGCCTCAGTTTCCTTTTTAGTGCCCTGCCTCTGTTTGTACCTAAGGACAAAGGATTGTCACTTGTACAGGTGATTATGAATTAAATGGTGGGATTTCTACTTCTTTTCCCCTATACAGCTGTGTGATCAAGTAGTCCCGGGGAGTCCATGTGCCTAAAAGGGCTTTGTCCTCTCTAAGAACACTCTGGCATCTGGGAACTCCTGGGCTCAAATTGATAGCTATGCAAAAACTTCATTTGTAGTTTTTTTCTCAGTGGAGTTCAGGTCAATGACACTGGACAAACAAAAGCTGCACAGAGCTGTTATGGCAATAACAGGAGGGAGGATGCATTATTTCCATCCCTGATCCATAAAATTGTATGCAGAACAAACAGAACCCAGTGTAGCAGTGTATTTGGCAAGCTCAATTTCACAGGTGGCCCACTCAGACCTCACAGGGCCAGGTTCAACTGTCCAACAGCATCCTACTTTCCATGAGAAATGGGATGCCTAGAATCTCGAAGGAGAAAAACACTTACTAACTTGGGATTCATTTCAAAATTGGTAAGGCTTTGAGGCATCCATTTCTGTAAAGCTTTACAGAAGCTATGTATGCTCTTTTCCATCAAGATATTCTCTCTTCTGTGTTCTTCAGGCCTCATATTATTCCTACCCCAGCCATTAATCACTTCAAGGTCAGTGTTATCACACTAGTGGAGACTGGGTAATTGAGTTGTGAGAGTGGTGAGCAGCAGACATGGTTTCTAGTCCTAAGAAGGGCATTTGCCTCTATCCTACTCAGGGGCTATGGGCAGGAAGTGGGTAGGATCATTTTTATATCCCCGTCTCCCCAGATTGAATGACTGGCATATGAAGACTCAGGACTCATAGTTGTGAGGGTTATAGGAGGGGCTGGGAGTCAGGAGCTTAGGAAGAGGTAGCTTGGGATGATGATTTGTGTTGGATGTATTTTATGTTACATAATCTGATGCTTTACTAATATTTTGATCCTTTCTATTTTAAAAAGATTGCAATTGTTCTCACCTCAATTTGAGGTCATGTGAAAAAATTCCCAGAGTGGCAATCTGGTTCCATCTTGCATTATTATGAGTCAGATGATACAGTGGATGCAGTGCTGGACCTAGGAGCAGAAAGATTTGAGTTCAAATCTGTATTCAGACATTTATAAGTTGTGTGACTCTGGGTGAGTCCCTTGACTTCTGTCTGCTGCTGTTTCTTCATCTATAAAATGCAATAATAATAGTACCTACTCCCAGGATTATTGTCAGGATAAAACGAGATCGTATTTGTAAAGTTCTTTGCAAACCATAAAATTTGAATACTTATTTAATTAAAATACTGTTTCTGTTATTGTTCTATGAATTTGTCCAGGTAATATTTAAATACTTATTTTTCCTATTATGTCTACTCTATTAACTACATTTTCTGAGCCAGCCAAGCTGATTCCCAGGAGGCCTAAGGCCTAGAGCTTCAGGTCACTATGTGGAGAAAGTGCTGATTGGGTAAAGTACTCACAGATTCCTTACCCCTTTTTGCCTCAAGTTACCCTCTTCCAAAGTATGTGGGCTGCCCACCACTCAGTACTGATGGAGCCATATTGACATGATAAAGACATGATCCTGGAAAGATGAGCTAAACACTTTCATAATGTTTTCAACAGACTATCACCAACCAAAGCTGAAGCCATTGGCCATATACCTAAGGTTGAAAGCAATCCCTCTCTAGCTGAATTCCCAACTGAATAAGAGGTTTTGAATGCCATTAGGCTCCTCTCATGTGACAAAGTGTCTGGTGCTGATTCTATTCCAGTTGAGATTTACAAGGCAGGGGGTTCACTCCTCATACAAAAGCTGACTGAAATCTTCTGGGTTATATGGCAAGAAGAGGTTATCCCCCATGAGTTCATGAATGCTTCCCTTGTCTGTCTCTATAAAGGAAAGAGAAATAGGTTGTCTTGTGACAATCACAGTGTGGTCTCTCTCTTAGTCATCGTTGGCAAGATTCTTGCCAAAGTCCTCCTTAGTAGGCTGATCCTTCCCCTGGAAGATGGTCTACCGAGAACCATTGTGGCTTCAGAAAGAGCCGAGGAACAGTCAACATGCTGTTTGCTACCCAACAATTCCAGGAGAAAATCCAGGAGCCAAACAGAGATCTACACAAAGTTCATTGATCTGACCTTTGATACTGTCAGATAAGGGCTTGTGGAAGATCATGGCAAAATTTGGTTGCCCAGAGAAGTTCATCAGTACTGTGTAACAGTCCCATGATGGCATGCTTACATGGGTTGTAGATAAAGAACGATGCTCTTGCATTTTCCCAGTCACCAATGGAGTGAAGCAGATCTGTGTGTTTGCTCCCAAGCTTTTTATCTTGATGTTTCCAGTGATGTTAACAGGTGTCTTCAACAAGGACAAAAACAGTATCAAGGTCAGCTACCGAACTGATGGTAAATTATTTAACTTGAAAAAGCTACAAGCCAAAACTAAAGTTGAGGGAGAATTGATGCTCAGCTTTTTGTTCACAGATGATTGTGCACTCAATGTAGCCTCTGAGGTTGAGATGCAACAAAGTATGGATTCATTCCCAAACTGTGGTAGAGCTTTCTGAGCTTGTATTGGTCTGATCAGCCACAGTTGGACACACTATACTTTGACCCTGACATAATGATGTCATTTTGGTCCTCTTCAAGCATGAAGGATAACAACTAACCCCAATCCCTCCTATATCATAGGTGGAAAAATAGGTACATACCAAAACAGTAGAAGTGGAACCTGTTGCTGTGACTCCCAGGTTGGTAGGGTCAGCTGCTTTTCTTCAGGTAAAACTCAGGGAGGGCCAATCTTCTCAGAGGGATTCCCTGCAATCTCACTCTCAAACATTCCTTTGAGCTCTCTTCAATCTACCTCTCGAGGATCTTCGTACCCCAAGTTTTCCCCTCAGATTTCCCCTTCCCAAAGTCTTTCTCAGTTTTCCACCGATATTCCTCTCAAGGACTCCTCTAGGAGCTCTCCCAGGCCCTCTGAAATGAAACACACACACACACACACACACACACACACACACACACACACACATAGGCACCCACTCACACATGCACATACCCACACCTAGGCACATGGATGCATCCACTCCATTGCCCTGAGTTTTCTTGCTCTGTGATGCCAGAGCTTTGCTAACCTATACCAGAATATCAGATGGCAGTTGCACCACAGTAACATAAGGAAACAGTGAAGTCAAGGGCTGTGTTCCTGGTATAGATACATAATAAATACAGAAATATGCTCCAAGAGAGTGGATTTGCCCACTTCATCTAGCTTTTGTTCTTGTTTGACTTAATTAGAAACCAGTAAAATGAGACATGGGCTCTATGCATCTCCTGTATTGTTGTCATTGTTTTTAATTGGAGGCACAGGACATTAATCAAGGTTTAGGTTGTATGTTCAAGGAATTTTCTAACCCTAGGCCAAATTGTCGCTGGGACAATGGATTTGAATCAGCACCAAATACAGGAAGTCAAAACAACTGATAATCAGCCCCAAGGTACTCCAGCTGGCTTTTGTCTGGCTGGCCTTAGCTAAGTGTGGTGGCTCAAAGCCCCAGAAGCTCTGCTCTGAAAGAGCTCAGTGGACCCTTGACAGAGAAGGGCTTTCTAGTCATCACGCTTAGCAGATGGAAGCTAAAATGATCAGGAAAAGTGTCCTTGAAGAGATGAAATCCAGAAGGTTATGGTAGAGAGGAGTAGGGGCCACTAGAAGAGAGAAATGATACCCAGCAAAAATGACATGCCCAGTGGAGAATAGAGATGCAATTCCCAGTAGAGGAATAGTGTGTTAATATTATTAGAGGACATTGGTAATTCAGCAAAGTCAGAGATGAGGTGTCCTAAATATACATGCACCCTGACTACACATGTCCCCTATGTGTATGCCCTCCACACATGTTACCCTGTCACATGGGTGCCTGGTGTGTGACCTCTACATCTATTCCCTGATCAGGTGTATTTTCTATGTAGATGCCCTTCCACATTGATGGTATGACAACAAGGTATGGTCCATGTGTGCATGGTGGTGGTGGTGGGGTCTTTTCTTGTGACTATATTTCCTATGCTACTTTATTCATTGTCTCAATTTGAAATAATATATTCCTGGTCTGGCTGGTAAAAATAAGCACATTGGGGGCAACTCATGAGCAACCTCAAACCTGAGGTAGTTTTTTATGGTTCCCACACAGGAGAAAGTTTGTACTAGGGGCCACAGAAATCTCTTTCCTCATGGCCAACACCAAAATGGTGTTCTTGTTCTCCAACCCCGATAGGCACTACAGGCCCTGAGTGTCTCTCTCACCATTGATTTGAGGATTTAAGTTACAAATTATCATTGAGCCCCAAAAGCCATGATATAGGATAGGTTTCTTGGAAGTGATTTTTTCATTTCTGGGCAAGGACAATTTGTCTAAGTGTGACTTTGAACCACATGAAGGTTTCTCCTTATTGTATTTATTTGAAGCTGTAAGTGAGATGTAGCCTTATCTCTTATTTCTTGAAGCAGCTTGGTAGACTGGGTAGAAATGATGGACTTGGTGTCAGAAAGACCAATTTTGAATCCTGTCTCAAATACTTAACTAGCTATGTGACCCTGGGCAAGACAGACTCTCTAAGACTCAGTTTTTTTATATGTTAAATGAGGATAATAAATAGCACCCATTTCATAGAGTTGTTGTGAGGACTCAATGAGATAATATATGTAAATATGCATGTAAATATTATATAGCTGTACATATACATAGATGTATAAAGCTGTTGCAGGACTTAAAGTGCTGTATAAATTTTAGCTGTTTTTGCTATTGCCTGGAAAGAGCCAGTGTATATTTGGTAGCCAAAAGTTATATATTTTAATTACTCAAAAGGGAAGCAAGAAAATATACTTAATTAGATGTCAGAAGACTTGGGTTCTAGTTCTGGCATTGTCATTGGAAGACTTTGTGGACACTTTGCATCTCCCATTCTCTGGTTCCTCATCTAAAAATGGTAATGATAAAGTCTTCCCAGTATACCTTACAGGATGGTTGCAAGGACACATAATAGAATGCATAGGGTGGCTCATGAGATCATAGATTTAGAGCTAGAAAGTACCTTAGAGTACAATCTTATCATTTTATAGACAAGGAAACTGAGACCCAGAGAGGTTAGGTGACTTGCCCAGGATCACATAAGTGGTAAATGCTGAGATATATCCAATACCGGTAAGTCAAAGGGATAATCGTAATCATTATAATCATAAAAATAATTCACATTTGTGAGAGCTTTAGAATTTTAGAATGTTTGGCTTCCCTGGCTTCTCTCAGGACAGCTCAGATCCCACATTCTATAGGAGATCTTTCTACGCCTCCCACTCCCCTATCCCATGGCGTCCTTGTGAGATTCCATCCATTTATAATGTATATATCTTGTATGCATGTATGTATTTTACAAATTTTCTCCCCCATTAGAATGAAAGCTCCTTGAAGGCAGAGACAGTATTTTTGCATTTCTCTGTATCCCCTAAGGTTGACATATAGTAAGCATTTAATAAATGTGTATTGATTGATTATTTAATTTGATCCTTAGAACCGCTATGTGCAAAAGGCATGGCAGGTACTATTATTTCCCTTTTAGAGACAAAGAAACTGAGGCTCAGATAGCTAAATCACTTAATCAAGGTCATAAGGTAAGAACAACCTACAATTGGGACTTTAACTCAGGTCTGTTGACATCTATCCCATTGCTCTTGCCACTCATCCAGGATCCTCCTTATTGTTGTCAGCTAGATCTTCTCCATATTTCCTGCCCCTGTCTCTTTGTCTCTGTGTCTCTCTGTACTTCTCTCTATCTCTGTCTCTCTGTCTCTGTCTCTGTCTCTCTCCAGCTGTGTGGACTTAGTCTGTCTGGCAATCTCTGCCACACTACCAAATCTATCTTAATGAAAAGGAGAAAATATGAGGGATTTGAAATTCTTGACATGGACATTGGATGAAAGACTTTCCATTTAATTTTTCCTGAGATGGAGGGTCAATGAGTTAGAAGCTTATGGAGAAAATAATGAGCAAAGGGAGAATTTTATACCCTGGAAGAAAGTAAAGCACCAGGCAACAGCTAATTACTCAGAACTTCTTTTCATTGTAACTCAAAATGTGATAAATAAAAGGGAGTACATTCTGGGTGCAGTGCCCTTTCAAGAGACCTGTGAAAACAAAGCAGGTGGTGATTTCAGAGGATTATGTGCATGTTTGTAAGAGCATCACTGTCACTGCCAGGGCTGGAGGGCACTCGATAGAATTGGCCTTAATTTCATATAAAAAAAGAAAGACAAAAAACCCTAAACTAGCTAATTATTATCATCATTTAAGATTTTGCTAATCACTGAGAGAGAACTAAAGATAAATGCTCTCCAGGGCTGGTCATAGAAACCAAGAAGGAAAATCCTGCCCTTTTTTTCCCCTCAAAGCTTGGCTGGTCAGTATGTCTGAGACAAGAGAAATGTGATCTGGAAACCCAACAGAATTCATTCTAAAACTCTGCTCTGAGGGGTTGAGGAAGATAGCCCAGGAAAGAAAATGCTCAGGGAAGCCATAGGGGTTCTTCCTCAAGGTTCTGAGATTCCACAGAAATGATGTACTAGAGAGAATTAAAATGGGAGGGATAATTTATGGGGCAGAGAAAATGCCTGCCTGAAAGGCATTGCTTCTACAAAAGCATTCTGCTCTGCTTAAGGTTCTAAACACACAGAAGACTCAGTTACACAGTAAATGCTTCAATCCTTTCACCATTCTTCTTTCTCACTTGGACCCTTCTTTACCTGAGTAACAAGGGAGAATAAAAAAGTATTGGGTGAGGCCAATCTGTGATGGAAACTGGTGGGGAGAAAGGGAAAGGGGAGTAAGAGCCAGAGGAAAGTTAGTGGTGGCAAATCAGAAGAGGAAGACCCTGGATATTTTGGTCTCATTCATCATGAATGGGCAATAGGACACTAAAAAATTCAAGACAACAATTGAGAATTACTCTCACCTTGCAAAGAACCTAATGGGCCAGGTTAACATACTACAGAGCTGGGATGCCAAGAGAATTGAAAGGATGTTGCAGAAAAAGAGATTTTTTTTATAAAAGCATCTCCCCGCTAGAGAAATTATAGAGATGTGGAGTGAGGGAGAAGGAAAGAGGTTGTATTGTACCAAGAGCCTCCATAGTTGAAAATACAAGTCATGGGGGGAGGAGGAGTTTACCAATTTTTTGCCAATTCAGTATTTCTGTTTTGCCTTTGTAATGAGGCCTTATGTGTGGCCCAGGGCCATCCAGCATGTAGCAGGTATATTCTGTGTGAAGTATAATAGACATCTCTAGTCTCTTCTCCTCAAATCTTTCTCTGAGATAGACTTTAATTCCTTCAAGGAGTGGAAGCAAGAAGTTGGGCCACTCAGCCCTCTTCAGAGAAAGGGAGTACCAGACTAGAATTATATCTGTCTGCCCCCTTAAATGTTACTAGTCTCTACTCTTGGGGATATGATCAGATTCAATCTAACTTCTGGTCACTGTTTGAATTTTTAGGGGGAGGTGAGACCCGAAGCTTTATATCTGAAGTTTGATTCCCTTTCCCTCTACATTTCAGTTCCATGGTACACACACATAGCAAATAGCAAAGAAACCCATTTATCTAAATCTGTAGCAAAACAAAAATCAGAGAAGGTATACATAAGAAAATATACACCAGACAATACAGAGTGAAGGAGCTCTCCCACTGGGATTGAGGTAACTCAGCTCAACCAAAAGAGAGCATTCTAGATGTCACCCAAGTATAGAAAGCTGTGGATAGAGACATGATGGAAACTGGCAGCTCCTCTTGTCTTCCTAGAATCTTTTTCTTCAATAGCCTCAAGTAGGGTTGACCTCTTCCATTTTCTATTTCAAAGCTAGAAGCTGGAAGTACCCAGAGAACTCAACCTTCAAAGAAGACTTAAGAAGGCTAGAGTTCTCCTGCTCTAACAAACTCCCCTCTGCTCCTTACCCAGGGCAGGCCATTCATCTCCACTAAAAAGGAGAGAATTGCATTCCAATGGCCTCTGAGACAGGACTTACATTTTTTTTCTTAAAACTTTTTTTCTGTGTTGTGATAAGCAGCATGCTTACAAGTAAATGAAGGAATGAATGAAAAAATACTTATTAATCACTTGCTATATGCTGAACACTTTTCTAAACATGAATACAAAATACTAACACAAGTGCAAAAATGAGATAATCCTTGCCCTCAAGAAACTCAAGTTCTGATGGGGGACAGGGGAAAAAACACTTACAAGGAATTGATGTTCAGTGAGGGGTGTTTTGGTTTGGTAAGTCAGAGGCAATGAGTGGAGTCATCATAAACAGATTGACACACTTTTTCTCATAGAAATGGCAATATTGTTTTGATTAAGATTCCAGAGATGAAAAGGTGAGCAGGGAAAGTACCTAAATGTGACAAGGCCAATGGTGAGAAGATGGCCTGTGTATCGAATGAAGCATGGCTAGAGCCTGATCAGTTTTAATGAGTCATGAGAATCACTTACCAATATGGGCAGTGCAGACTCCAGGGTGGGAATTCCAGAGTTGAAAGGATTAAGTCTCTGAGGCCTTATGGTCTCTGGTCTTTCAAGGTCTCTGGTCTAGAGGATGTAGTGTCAAGGCAGATGGTATAAAAGAAAGCTATGTTTGGTCAGGATTGGAGGGAGAAAGAGGGAAATTCTGGAGAGTCAGATTCAATGTGCTGGGAATATAAAAAGATATTTCCCTGGGCTTCTTAGATAGAGACTACAAACCAAGAGGGTGAGAAAATACCAAAAACAACACAACTATCACCATCCTCAGTATACATGGGCCCTTCAGGTGACAAGGGCCTCTAACACAATGGTTGTATACTTCTATGCTTTTCCTTATAAAATACAGGAACATGATTGAACTTTGTGGGACAGAGACAGACATTCTATCTGGAAGATCAATGTGCATTCTGTTATGAATGGCTTTAGTGTCTGTGAAGGGTAAGAGTGGGGAGGGGAGTTCTTGTGGGCTACAGGTCTATCTCACAGTTCTTCATCCCTTGAAGCACAAAATACCCTGATAGATTTTATTTGCTATCAAGAAAGATTAACAATGGTTCATATAAGGCATAAGCATCCAGTGAGACTCCCCCTTCCAGAACTGTCAGATGAAAGCATTGTCATCAAATAAATGATACTGAGCTAAGCTTCCTTAAGTCTTGATCTCCCTCTCCATAAGTCTGAGTGGCTTGGAAAGGGATTTTTTTGCCCACAATACACATTAGCCACTTCTGAGAAGACTGATCATACCAAAGTTCTTTCTAAAGATCACTGATCTCACACCTCTAAGAGATTGTCTCAGCTCCCTACTTATGCCATTTTGCTTAACTTCTTTTTCTTCTAACCACCAGTAGAACATAATTTCTCTAATGACAGAAACTCTTTTTTATTTGGTCTTTGTGTCTCCCACACCTAGCACATAGCCTTGCACATAGCAGGCAAAGTTGTAATGGATTGGATTGGTGGGGATTATAATACCTAGCTATCCTTCCTTGTAGAATTGCTCTGAGGCTTAACCACATGACATGAAATTTCTTGCTGAAGTTCAGAGTCAGGGTGCTCTAAAAACCTATGTAGAGTTGGAAAATGCATTTCTGGAGGGCAGGGACTATATCATTGTGTTTGTATCCCCTGTGCTTAGCATGTGGCACATACTTGGGCTCCTGATAAGTATTTGTTGATTGATTTATTACAGAGCTTCTAAATGATATTACCTATAAGACCATACTATTCTTTGTGTATTTTCACCTTTCCCTGAGAGCTCCTGCCTCCCAGATCCATATTTCTAGGTGATATGTATTTTTTTCTATCACTCCAGAGCCTAGGGTAACTTCTCACTATAGAACAGATAGAGGTCACTGACCTCACCTCAGAGGATCATAGATTTAAGGTTGGAAGGATCTTCAGAAATCATCCCACAGATGAGGATATTGAGGCCCAGAGGGATTAAGCAACTTGCCCCAAATCATTTAGTTCTGAGTCAGGATCTGAACCCAGATCTTTCTGACTCCAAGGCTCATGTTCTATTACACTATACCGTTTCACCTTGGAAACTGAGTGTGCAAAGTGTTTCTGTTGTCTGGAGATGGTATTAACAGAGGGTAGAGATTTTGAAAAAATGGAAAGAATGTCCTGGCATACAGATTCAAGCTATTTTGCTGACTTCTGAGCTGGATTTTTTAAAGTTCCCTCCCTCAAAGAAAGCACAGTAAGACCCAAGCTATTGGTGTAAGGGAATTTCGTCTTTCTGACCTCTGGCAATAATGTAAAAATTCCACTGAGAAAATTCAATTCTCACCTTTTAGAGGACTCATTTCCCTCTTTTACTTACACTCTGGGGGAGGCCATGGTTATACCAGGACGAGAAGATGATAAGATGGCAACCAGAACAGTAGCTCAAGCCAGCTCACCCACCAACATCCAGAGCAGTCAGTCAGATAAGAAATATTTATTAAGTGTCTGCTATGTTGCAGGCACTATGCTAAGCACTTGGGATACAAAAAAGCAAAAGATAGTCCCTGACCTCAAGGACCTTGAAATGGAGAGATGGCTATTTTGGACTCCCTCTTTAAATGGAAGTTCTTGGAGGAGAGGTCTCCACTCTTCAATAAGAAGGAGGGACCCCAGGGACAGAGGGTACTGACAAGATGTGAGTCCCATGGCTGGCATGATCTTGCAGGATACAGAGGTTCCTGAGACATGGTCCAAAGGAGTGCAGCCAGGTGGAGAATAAAGAAGTAACTCTTGAAGGACACACCCTGTGTTTTGCTTTTCAGATTCATGCTGATATTGATGAACACATTCACCTATCCATTGGTAAAATAATGAACAGACCCAGACTCTGGAGGAGCAAAGAGCCAGTGAGCACATAGCTGTCAAGGGAGGTAGGCTATCTGCTCCATTAGACACTTATAAATAGGAAAGGAGACATGTATCAGGAGGACTTAACGGCTTTCCCTTAGAGGCTGGAGGCATCTCTTTGAGTGCCCTCGGGGCGGGGTAGGGAGCAGAAGTCCTGTACACTCTTCATCTACTGGTCACCTCCCCTTCTGGAAAGAAAGTGTGAAAAACCTTAAACCATAAAATTCCTACCACTTGAATGTTTGCCCCTTTTTGTCATGTGACATCTGACTTACATCAGATCCTCATCATCCTTGCTATTGATGCACCATGATGTCAAGGGAGTAATGCAGAAGATGGGGCAACCTTGCAGCTGACCAAACTGGATTTGAAGAGGAGGAGGAGGAGGAGGAGGAAGAAGAAGATGAAGAAGAAGAAGAAGAAGGAGAAGACGACAACAATGACAGCAACTTCTCAGTAGACAAGACAGCTCCTTCCATAAGGACAAGAACTGTGGCATTTTTTTTCATCTTTCCATCCCCAGCCAGTAATACCTAGGGTGGAGAACTGATAGCAGAGTCAGGAAGAGCTGAGTTCAAAACATGCATCTAACACATGCTGGCTGCATGACCTCAGACAAGGATGCATCTCTGTGCATCCATGAAATGCTCCCTAAAGCTATAAATTACAAAATAGTTCTTGATCTATACTAGTAGAGGAAGTTTCCTTGCTTGCTTAGAGTTTACAACACTAATAAAACCACAAGTATGGAAAAAAAGAGAGAGATCCCCTAGCACAGTGCCTAATACATACTAGGAGTTTAATAAATGGTTATTGAGTTTACTGGGCTGAGTTGAACAATTCTTGGGCATCATTTAATCATCAAAGCCATGAGAAATAAAAATAGGACCTGACAGCATAAACTCTCTCTTCTGGGACGTGGTGCTTTTAGTAGAGACTGAACAATCAGGTTGGCAAAGGAGGAAATCATTTGTAACAATAAATTGGGAATTCTATCTTTGAATCTCTCCTTCTCAGGTAAGCTGCTCTCACTGACCTGCCCTCCTGGGTTCAATATTCCAGGCTCCCTTTCTGCCTTTCCAGTGTTTAGTTCATGCCCTACCCATCAGCCCAGCAGTCAGGTGCTGACAGGTTAGCAAGGACAGAAAAGCAATCATTAATATGAGCAGCCTTTATTTTACTTAAGATACATAGCCTGCCACCTTAAGGAGTCTTTGAGGTAGTTGACACAAAAACAGCAAGGTGGTCCATTTAATTATATGCCAACATTTATATGAAGGAAGCAGAAGGAGGAGATACTGTCAGGCACCAGAATTAAGCAGATCTGCAGGATGGGTGATATATCTGGCTCTAAGTCATGGCCAAAGGGAAACATGCAAGGTTGCATATTTTCAGTTTATTTCAAGGAAACCATATTGTGTTGTCTCTTCTCAGAAATGAAACTCTGTTCTGATCTACCAACACTATCACAGAAACCATCTGTCGCCCTGCTCAGTGTCCATCCCCCAAACTCCATCTACAAAGGTCTCTAAAGTCCATAGCAGCTCAGAGCCTAGGCTTCTAGGTTTCTTAATATTCATTCGGTGGGCCCTGGCAATGACTTCCCAGAAGGATCCACTCTGCCACAGGTGAACTGCTGGATTACAGGTCTTTTAATATATGCCAGATTCTCCTCTCCTTCCCTCTTCATAAGATTTCATTAAAAAACCTTCCTGCAATATGTATTCAGTCTGTTACACCAAGTGCTCTAACATTCTTCCCTTGCAAGTTGTCTTTATACACCATCAGATGGTGATTGGTAAGCATCTATTTAGAAAGTACATTGCTGAACTGAGAAAAACCCGTCAAAACCCCTCAGTTTCTGGGACAGAAATACTAATGCTTAGAAAGAGGCCAAAATGGGCCTCACACAGGCAGGACCCTGATCGCTGCATTCCTGGGGATCTGGGAATATCTCCCACAGCCTGGGAAAACTTAAAATGAAACTGAGAGAAATTAAAAAATTAACTAAGTTCCAGCACGCTTCTTTTACATTTGTCAATGTCTCTCTTCTTAGTGTGGAAGCATTCTGTGTTTCGCTGCAGTCTCACTAGAAGGTCAATGCCTGGTTTCAAATATCCCTCTTTAGATGATTCCGGAAACAAACTCTCAAGTATTCAGAAAACACAGGACAGGAAGGTAAGTTAATCCTACTGCATCCTAGACAATGGAAGCTATCTTTCACCACCCAGGTTTCTGCCATTACTGCTGGGTGTGTTCTGAATTCCAAATTATCTATAAATCAAGACCTTTCCAAAAATCTCAATTTCATTGATAACTATAATGATGATGATAATAATTTTATGGTGGTTTAAGATTTACCAAGTTCTTTCTAGTTATCGTTAAAGCCTTACAATAACCTTGTAAAATAGGTACTGCAGACCATTCTTATTCTTATATTACAAGATGAGGAAAGTTAAGGTCAAAGAGGCTTTAAGGGACTTATCTATGGTTATATTGCTAACAAGTGTCAGAAATGGGAGTTGAACCCAGGACCTAGTGATACCAAGAAGAGTATTCTTATCATACATCTTTTTCCTCCCAAAGGAAAAGGCAACTTTAAGGTCAAAGAAAGAAATAATTTTACTGAAGATCAAGTTTGGGAAACTGATTAGTCTAATTGGGAATTAGGCTAATTAGTCTAATTTGGGAACTAATTAGTCCTTTTTCTGCCTCTGTTCTCCAGCCCCTGATAGCCCAATGACCTGGTTTCCCCAGCTCCCTTCAGTAGCCATGGTTTACTAGTTGCTTAGATGGCCTGTTATTAAGGGGTAGCCTGGTCCCCAGCTCTCTTCCATCTCTGTGATTAGCTGCAATTGGTTTTCTTTTTTAATTAATTTTTAGTTTTCAACATTCACTTTTGTGATTTTGAGTTCTAAAATTTTCCCCTTCCCTCTCCTCCCTCCTCCCCAAGATGGCATGCAATCTGATGTAGGCTATACTTGTACAATCATATTAAACATGTTTCTACATTAGTCATGTTGTGAAAGAAGAGTCAGAACAAAAGAAAAAACCATGTGAAAGAAAAATAAAGTGAAAATAGTATGCTTCAATCTGTATTCAGACTCCATACTTCTTTCTCTGGATATGGATAGCATTTTCCATCATGAGTCTTTTGGAATTGTCTTAGAACATTGCATTGCTGAGAAGAGCTAAGGCTATCAAAGTTGGTCATCATACAATATTTCTGTTACTGTGTACAATGTTCTCCTGGTTCTGCTCACTTCACTCAGCATCAGTTCACTTAAGTCTTTCCAGGTTTTTCTGAAGTCCACCTGCTCATCATTTCTTATAGCACAATGGTATTCCATTACATTCATATATCACAACTTGGTCAGCCATTCCCCAATTTATGGACATACCCTTAATTTCTAATTCTTTGTCACCACAAAAGAGCTGCTATAAATATTTTTGTACATGTGGGTCCTTCTCCCTCTTTGATGTTCTCTTTGTGGTACAGACCTAGTAGTGGTATTGCTGGATCAAAAGGTATGGAGAGTTTTATAGCCTCTTGGACAAAGTTCCAAATTGCTCTCCAGAATGGTTGGATTAGTTCACAACTCCACCAACAATGCATTAGTGTTCCAATTTTCCCACATTTTCTTCAACATTTTCCATATGGTTTTTTGATGAATATTTACATGATAATGGGAATAACTATCATCGGGAATAATTGGGGTTTCTACTTCCTGGGAGGAAGATTGAGATTAAAGAGAAAGAATCTCAGGCCTCTTGGGAACATGCAAATAGTACTATGCTTTGTGTTTCTAGTGAAAGCTGCAGTCATTCTTAGATTTATTTGGAAAGCACAACTTGTAGAGGACTCTGGGATACAGAAGCAGCTCTAACCCACTAGATTGTTAAAGATTGTTAAGCTTTCAACATGTGCATTTACACCTCAGAAATAAGCAATTACCATAAATCAGGGCTTGATTTATCATTTTGTTAATTGTCTAGACTTAAGAAAGTATTAGTAATGTGGTTTAAACTTGAAAGTGTGTGCTCCCAAGAACCTGGCGGTTAAACATTTACCAGCATATCCCTGTATTCCAGCAGGAGGGCAGTAGGAGGCTCAGAGACTGAAGTCATGACCAGACTGGAGGCCTTTTGATTGGAGACTAATAATAGTAACAATAACTGGCATTTATATAACACTTTAAAGCTTTTTAAAATAAATATTATTAAGCATCTGCTATGTGCTATGCCATGTGCTAAACACTTTAGGTATATCTGACAATGGCCCTGGTGCTGTTATCATCCCAATTTTACAGATGAGGAAACTGAGGCCAACCATACCTAAGTGGGATGGGACTTGGCCAGGGTCACATAGCTACTAAAATGTCTGAGGACAGATTTGACAACTCAATTCTTCCTGATTCCAAGTCCAGAGTTTTATTTACTGAGCCACTTGGCTGCAAAATGTTTTACATCCAATAGCTCATTTGAGTCTCATAATGCTCCCGGGGGCCTTTCTAACCCCCAGTGCTACACTCACCAGAATTCTGTGCTTTGAGGTATCCTGGACCACTGTGAGTTAGTGTGAGTGCACCCAATAGTGAAGATGGGAGTGGAGAGCAGAAAAGGGGAGTGATGGTACTAAAACCAGACTATATTATGTTAATTTTTGGTCCAATGCTATGATTTCTTCAATATTGGGAGCTCCTGGTGTACAAACTACCTCTGATGAAGCAGATCAGCAACTCACTTATAACTTACAGTCTTAGAGAGTTGCTAGGACACTGGGAAGTAAAGTGATTAGTCCATGGCCACACAGGCAGTATATGTCAGAAACAACACTTGAATTCAGGACTTCCTGATTCTAAAGATAACCTGTGGTCCCCTGATACCTCTGCTGCCTGTTGAGGGCTCTCTCTCTCTCTCTCTCTCTCTCTCTCTCTCTCTCTCTCTCTCTCTCTCTCTCATACACACACACACACACACACACACACACACGTACTAAACTCTTATCCCCATCTCTCCCCACACCCTCACCCTCACTCTCACTGAGGCAAAATTGTGAACTGCCCCTTCTTCCTTCCATACCCAACCTTATCTGGCTGTTTTGTTTTGGCTTCTCTCACCACTTCTAGGTGGCTGTTGAGGTGAGTTTTAACCAGATTTCATCTGCAATGAGGTGGTGGAATGATAGCACACATATCTTCAAGGGGAAAGAGGTCAGCTTATCAAATAAATGCAATGGCTGTCCTGAGTCAGAGGCCCTAGAAAAACATCTCCATTCTTAATCTGTAACCTCAGCCAAAGGAAGGACACAGGGAATGCACTAGATGAGTATTCTTCCATGCCTCACAGGACTGACCAGGGCTAATGGTTTCAGTGACTTCAACATTATACTTACTGGTTTCAGATGTCTCACAGAAACTTCACTTTCTGTCTGGCCCTTTAAAAATAATAATAATTCAGGGCAAAGGAAAAAAAATCTGTTGAAGGTCAAAGTGATTGCTAGCACACTTTCAGTGGGAAAGTGGAATAATAAACACTCAATTAAGATTAATGGACTTTCACTTGGTCTCCATTTTCTCTCCTTCAAAAAAAATCAGTCCCCAGTGAGGCAGAAGAACTGAGTTTCCCAAGTTAGGACCAGGCCGATACCACTGTGTTCATAACATTCATAACTAAAAGGATTCAGGAATGACTCCCCACCCCACTCCAATGCTTCATGAATTCTGCAGGTGATACTGGCCACCAGGACCAATGAAGGTTCAAAAGGAATAGAGAGCAGGAGGGAAGGGGTGGGAAAGCTCCCACAAGGCTAGATGGTTGCTGAGGGCAGGCACAGGCAAGAGAAAGTAGGTCACCTTTCAAGAGAGAATTTATTTTTAATGTCTTATTGGTGCTCTTTTCTTTTTCTATATCACTATCACTTCCCAATGATTCACTGCCTCCCTTGCAATCCTACTTGGTGATAAATAAATACCCTCAAGCAAAAGAAAATCAATATATTAGACAGGAAAATGTATGGGTCATTCCACACCCCTAGTACACCTCTACTGAGAGGTGGCAGTCATGCTTCACCATCAGGTCTCTAAAATCACATCTCGATATTGAATTAAGCAAAGTTTAGAATTCTTTCAATGTTATTTTCCTTTATACTTTGTAATTCTTCATGCAAATTGTTCTCCTCATTCTGTTTCCTTCATTCTTCATCAGTTCATACAAGTATTCCCAAGTTTCTCTCAGTTCTTTATACCATTACTTAACAAGAAGAGGCAATTTTCAGAGCAAAAGAATAGGGCTGCAATAGCCTTTCGATACTAGGTCTTAAAATTAGTGTTTTCTCCAAACTTGGGTGAAGCCAATAGGGAATAAAACCAATTTATCACCTAATAGAGGTAATAAACAATGGCTTCCTTGTCAAGAGTAATTCTAATTAAGGTTGAGATTTTAAGGACAAATTTCTCAAAGAAGTACTTAATGGACAGAAATGAATAAATCTGGACATGTACTTTGCAATTCCCATGGGAATCCACAGCCCGAGTGCTTCCACTTGGTAAGCTGAGTATTCTTCCCTTAAAGACATGTATTGTCATTCCCCTACTTCATATCACCATATCATACCATATCAAACATGCTGGGAACACTCAGATTTAAGCAGAAATCTCAGGGGAACTAATATGTCTAGTTCTACAAAAGCTTCAAGAAATGCACATGCTACCAGGAATGATGCCACAGGATTTGCCATACGTAGGGTGACATTTGGGTAAGAACTTCAGTGGATTATCATTCAATTGATGAACTTTCATTAAGTGCCTGCTATATATTAGGTAGCCTGCAAGGGGTTAAAACATCACCAAAGAGTGACTGGGATTCTATAAAGATAATATTCAATAAGCTACTGAACGAAGCTGAAGGAAATCCTACGACCACGACTATGACCACGGTCCTTTTGTTCCTCCCTAATTGATTTCCTTATCTCACTCCCCACAGAAACTATTCCAAACCTTCTCTTCCCTCCTAAAATCTTCCCATACTCCCTTCTCCCTCTCTCAGGTTAGGACTTTGCCTCTTTACTGAAAAAAAAAACAGAGATAGATATGCACCTACCTCCTTTTCCCACTCTCTTATTCTCAAAACCCCTTAACTTCCACTCTTTTCCTCCTTTCTTCCTTTCTCTGAAAAAGAGGGGCCCTTCTCCTTGTCAAGGCCAACCCCTCTACACACGTACTTGATCTTATTCCCTCCTGTCTCTCTACCAGATTGCATCTTCAATCATCCCTCCTCTCTTAAGAATTTTCTACTTCTACCTATCAATTGGTTCCTTTCCTGCTGCCTTAAAACATTCCCAAGTCTCCCCATCTTTAAAAACTACTAACCCCTCAAGCTATCATCTATATCTCTTCTCTGTATCTTTCTCTACCAAATTTCTTGAAAAAGTTGTCTACGCTTGCTGCTTCCATTTTCTCTCCTTTCCCTCACTCCTCAATCCTTTTCAGTCAGGATTTTGACCTCAACATTCAACTGAAACTGCTCTCCTCAAGATTACCAGTGATATCTCTCTCTCCCTCACTCTTTCTGCAATCAGGGTTAAGTGACTTGCCCAGGATCACACAGCTAGTAAGTGTCTGAGGTCAAATTTGGACTCAGGTCCTCCTGACTCCAAGACCATCTACTGAGCCACTTGGCTGCCCCTACAGTGATCTCTTAATTGCCAAATGTCATAATATTATCTTTTCTTAAGACTAATCCTTCTCAGTCTATCTCCTGCATTTGACACTTGTAACCATCTTCTCCTCCTGGATACCTTTTCCTCTGGATTTCTATGAAACTATTTCCTCCTGGTTTGCTTCCTACCTGTTTGACCACTCCCCCTAATCAGGAGTGTTTCCCTGGGCTTTCTCTCTATCTCTGTGTCTGTCTCTGTGTGTCTGTGTCTCTCTCTGTGTCTGTGTCTGTCTCCATCAGTCTGTCTGTCTCTGTCTGTCTCCAATTGAGAATAAGAAAGGGGAAGTGACATGCCCAGTGTCACACATCTGGTAAATGACTGAGTCAGGATTTGAACTCAAGTCTGATTTGAACTCCAAGTCTGATACTCAATCTACTACACCATCTAGCTGGCCATATTTTCTAATGGATAGAGTGTTGGACCACCATTCAGGAACATCTGGGTTCACATCCGGACTTTTGACATTTTACCCCAGGAAAGTCAATTAGTCACTCTGAGCCTCAATCTTTTTACCTCTAACTAGAGATAATGATACCTGTTATATCTGTCTCATAGGGTTGCTGTGAGGATGAAATAAGATAATATGTAGAATAATTTGCAAACTGAAAATTGCTATGTAAATATCAATGTTTTATTATTAGAATGTAAGCTACTAACTAATGGAGTCTGAATGCATATGGAAGCATACTTTTAAAATTTTATTATTCTTAGATTGTTGTGTTTTTTTGGTCTGCATGTTTTTTGGTATATGGCTAATATGGAAATGTCTTGCTCGACTGCACCTGTATAATCCATATCAAATGGCTTGCATTCTCAAGGACAGGGAAGGGGAAGGATGGAGATAATTTAAAATAATAAAAAATTTTTAAAAACTGATTGCTAAAATGTTTGTTTACATGTAATTGAGAAAAATAAAGTTAAAAAAGGAAAGGACAAGCAGGATGCTTTCAGAAAAACCTGGGAAAACCTACATGAACTGATTCAAAGTAAAATGAGCAGAACCAGGAGAACACTGTACACAGTAACACCAACTGTGAATGATTTAGCTATTCTCAGCAATACGATGATCCAGAACAATTCCGGAGGACTTACAATGAAAAATTCTACCTATCTCCAGAGAAAGAACTGATTGAGTATGAACACAGATTGAAACATACTTTTCAAACTTTCTTTATTCTCTTTGGTGGGGATTGGTCTGTACTTTCTTTTGCAACATGGGTGATATGGAAATATTTTGTATGACCACACATGTGTAGACAATATTGAATGGCTTGCCTTCTCTGAGAGGGGTAGGGGAGGGAAGGACAGAGAGAATTTGGAATTCTAAATTTTGAAAAATGAATTTTTTTCTTTTTTGTTATTTGTTACTTAATTTTTCTCCAGCTACATGCAAGCTAATTTTAACTCTCATTTAAAAAATTATGAGTTCTCTCCCTCCTTCACCTCCCTCCTCCCTGAGACAGTAAGCAATTTGATATAGGTTATATGAGTTCAATCATGCAAAACTTAAGACTATATTAATCATGTTGTGAAAGATGACACAGACCCAAAGGGAAAAACCCAACAAAAATACAATGAAAAATAATATACTTTGCTCTGCATTCAGACTTCATCAATTCTTTCTCTGGAGATAGATGTCATTTTTTCATCTTGATTACTTTAGAATTGTCTTGGAACATTGTATTGCTGAGAATATCTAAGTCATTCACAGTTGATCATCATACCATATTTTGGGTACTGTGTATAATATTCTCTTGGTTTTGCTCATTTCATTTTGAATCAGTTTATATAAGTCTTTCCAGGTATTTCTGAAATCTGTCTGCTCATCACTTCTCATACCACAGTAATATTCCATGAGAATATTTGGGTTGCTGCTTGGAAAAAGGATTAGAGATTTTCTACTTGGATTCAGAGGGAAGAATGGAGGGCCAAACTAAAAGCACTGGATAGAAGGTACAAAGGAAAAAATTTCTTAACAATTAGAAGCATCCAAAAGTGAAATGGGATATCTCAGGAAGTACAAATTCCCCTTATGGATTTCTTTGGATAAAAGCTGGATAATCCTTTAGCAAATAAATGAATTGAATGAGATAGCCTCTGAAGTTCCTTGCAGTTGTGTGATTCTCTACCTGCTGGCACAGAGCAAAAAACTGAATCCTAGGGAGGATAATACAAAAAAGTACTTTTCCCTTGTGCTGCATGTAAGGGTTATGTTATGTCAGTTACCTGCATATGATGCTGTATTTTTATATCTGTATAAATCTATGCAATCTGTGTGAACATTTATATAAGTTTCTCATATAATTTGTAGGAACTGCAAAATTTGGGGCTTTGGGGAGGATATAGCAGAGACTAAGATTTTCTACTCCTAGTATAATGCTAGACTAGTAAATAAACTGGTGACTAGTATCCACTCTATAAGCTAATAAAGTTGGGTTTCTGAACTTGAGAAGCTCAGACTCTGACCCTGGACCATCAAGATACATATAGCCCATGAAGCTCAACCAGGTTCAAAGTTTCTGGTTAACTATCTTCTATACAAGAGGTTACTTTATGAAATGTGTTTGGTTCTCATTCTCCATTGCCAAGAAGAAATGAACTCTCTTTGTCTAATTTCTAAATGGAAAATAGTTGGATTTATAGAAATTCCCTGTGGAAGTCTTAGGCTATTTGGATGATGACAGTAGCTCTAAGAATGCTTGACTCTTCTGAGTCCCATCTAGTCCCATTCCCTTGGAGGTAGGAGGAAGCAACTCCGTGTACTTGTAATAACCCTACAAAAGCGGACCTCAAAAGACTCAGGATCCTAAAGGGTTCATTGGAACAGGGAGGTAAGGGGTCTTCTGAGCCTCTGAAAATATGGGAAATGACAATACTGGTGGGAAAGACATTATGCCAGGTGTGGGGGTAAAGACACCAGACCAGAATAACCATGACTTAATGTGATATTAGGAATGTAAGGGCATTGAAAGTAGCATGGAAAAAGATATTCTTGAACCCTAGGATAATTCTTATATGAAGCTTAAGATTATGGCTGTTGTGGTATAAAGAAAGGCTTCCAATGGAGGCACCATGGTTAGGAGCTAGATTTTAAGATGTAATACACTTTGCCATGGTAGGAATGGTGTCTGCAGAAGACTTCGAAAGAAACATTTGGGTGACGTGACCCTGCTCAGAATCAGCACTATCTTCTAGTAGCTGCAGGGGACTGGAGGAGGTTGACAAGCTATGCTGCAAAGGGAACTGGAAGAGCAATGGGATGAGTGAGTCCCAATTTCATTAGGGGACACATTACAGTGAGAATCTGGTGGAACCCTACCTAGGGTTGTGTTCTACCTAGGACATAATTGTAAGCGACTGAAACTATTCAGGTCTCTGAGGGGGAAATTTGATTATGGAGATGAGAGATGGTATTTCCCATAAAGCTTGATATGGCTTCCATTTGTTGTTGTTTTGCAGTTGGCGTTTAGTCATATACAATTTTCCATGGCCCCTTGCAGGGTTTTCTTGGCAGAGATACTGGAATAGTTTGCCATTTCCTTCTCCAGCTCATTTTACAGATGAGGAAACTGAGGTAAACAGGATTAAGTTTCTTGCCCAGAGTCACACAGTTAGTAAGTGTCTGAGGCCAGATTTGAATTTAGGAAGATGTCTTCCTGATTCTAGGCCCAGCACTCTACCCACTTTGCCAAACAAGTAAATCTATTCGTTCTTTGAGCCTTGTGAACCTTGTACTTATGAGGAAAATTCACAGAATCCCCTAGAAGAATCCCCCTACCACATACCAAACATTTTAGTCACAGAATACTAAGTAGTGTCAGGTAGTGAAATTCCCAGGCTATTTGGATGGGGGTTATAAAAAAGAGACAGAAAGACAATGACAGAAACAGAGACAGGGAGGTGAGAAATCTACCTAAAGCATGACTCCAGTACCCTTTGCGTTAAGGAAGAATCTCTGATACAAGAGTTACATTTGTTTATGGTACCTTCAAAGAAAGAAATGACATCCGTTATCTCTGATCACCTCTCATTCTCCCTTTATGTAGAATGTTTACTTTAAGGGATAATAACCACTTGTCAGAACTAATTCATTAACTAAGTGGCAGCCATTTATCAGAAGGTTGGTTCCCATGGCCCCTAATTCTGCCTTCCCAGAGGGAATAGCTATAAATCTTACTATTTTTCATTTTGAAAGTGGACTAAGGGAGTTCACTATTTATTGGCAATGGGGGATAAGAACCAAGCACATTTCATAAAACAACTTCTTGTAGCTAAGATCATTAACCAGAGACCTGCTGACTGCTAAAGGTCAATTCTTAGGGAAAATCTGTACTTCGGTGGTCCTAGATCAGAGCCTTGTCTTCCCAAGATCAGAAACTCCATTTTATCAGTCCACCCAGAGGGGATCAGACTCTCAGTCCCCAGTCACACTAACTAAACTCATTTGGGACTGACTTATGAACCAAGATGTCAGTTAATTCATTTACTATGAAAATCATGTTTGGCAGGAGAAGCAGGATGGACATTTGCACAAGACATGGCCATGTGATGGGCAAATCCACTCAAAAGACCGAATTACAGATCAGGGCCTTTAGTAAGCATAGAACCAAAAAAAGTACACTGGTTGTTGTTAAGTGAATATTCAAATCAAGTAAATAAAACTTCCAGTTCTTCTATTCACTGCTCCAGGGAAACTCCCCCCTGGACAATGCTAGACACATAGTGAAAAGGTAGGGAAAAAAACTGTGATATAGTGTCAAAAGGAT
Organism: Trichosurus vulpecula; assembly: GCF_011100635.1. Lineage (NCBI taxonomy): Eukaryota > Metazoa > Chordata > Mammalia > Diprotodontia > Phalangeridae > Trichosurus > Trichosurus vulpecula. The sequence continues at coordinate 179,900,864 of NC_050575.1, read as the reverse complement.
CAGGACCAGCTTCAAGTCCTGACTGATGTATTTTAGCTCTGTGACCATGAGCAAGTCATTTCAACTTTCTGAGCCTCAGTTGCCTCATGTATAAAATGGGAATAATAATAATCCTTGTATTACCTACCTCACAGAGTTGTGAGGAAAGTACATTTTAGACCTTGAAGTTCTTTTTTTCCCCTTTGATGTTTGGATTTTGTCACTGTATAAAAACTTATTCATCTGTAGCTTGTAGTCTTAAAGAGTTTTCTTGGGCCATTGAAAGGTTAAGTGACTTTCCCATTTCACATAGATACCTCAGTGGTGGGACTTTAGCTCGTATCTCCTGACTCCTAGGTCAGCTCTCTGTACACTATTCTATGCTTCCTCTCTAGTTATTATTATCATTCTTTCATATCCAACTTTTCTTTTTTAATATTCTTTCTCAGCCATCAGAAATATTTGCCATTATAATGAGACCTCATATAATTAATTAAATCACAGCTTATCTACCCTGAGTTATAATTTTTAATGATATTTGGGAAGCCTCCTAGTTATATCAAGCAAATTTACAAATTGTCACATGGGGAATTAGTAGCCTAATTTGTAGCTCATTGTTTAGGGCAAACTATTGACTGGAAAGACCTCCACAGACATCTAATCATATCCATTTTGCCTTCATTCTTTGTAGTTTCAACTTCAGAGGGTGATATTTCCTACCCTTTCTCTAACTTCTGGGGGAGTCCCTTATTTAGATTTGGTGTCCTTTTGTACATTGGGGGCACTCCTTTCCTCATTTTTCAGACCTCTGAAATGGGCCCAACTCCTTAGCTCTGTTCTCACTCTGAGGAGTAAGGCCCAACTCCCAGCCCCTAGTCCAATACCCCACAATCCCTGGTCTTATCCATACCACTGCCCAGCCATGTGCAAAGCCAGCAAGACTGGGAATTCTAGTTTACCTTCCACCCTCTGCAACCCTGTAGCTAACCAACTCCCACTAACATTCTCTCTCCTTTCTTAGGAAACTCAGCATCTGGATCACTGTCTTTCTCTCCTCTCCAATGCCCGCTCTTATACTAGAGAACTTCAACAATCATGTAAATATTCTCTCAAACATTTTAACCTTCCAATTCCTCAGTCTCTTTGTATTCTATTACCTACTCCTCCATTCTACCCCAGCCATTCACAGGAATGGCTATACCCTGGATTTTATCATCACCCACAGGTGTTCCATTTCCATGATTTAAAAAAAACAACTTTGATATTTCATCATCTGACCATTTCCTCCTATCATTCCATCTCTCCTTATGCTTTATCCATCCTAAACCTATTTTTCATTCTCATTGTTACTTCCAATTCCTCCACTTCTAAATATTTTCTTACCTCTCATCCTTCTTGCCTGTATTTGATACTGTTGACCACACATTCCTCCTATATTGTCTTTCCTCTTCATTTTTGTGACACTGCTCTCTCTTGGCTTTCCTATTGGTTTGATCACTCTTTCTCAGCTTCCAATACTGACTCCATCCATACAATATCCCCTAACTGTGACTGAATTCTGATGCTCTGTCCTGGGCTCTTTTCTCCCTCTTCTCTCTCTGTCTCTCTCTCTTTCTCATACTCTCTCTCTCTTCTCTCTGTTTCTGTCTCTTTCTGTCTCTCTGTCTCTGTCTCTGTCTCTCTCTGTCTCTGTCTCTCTCTCTTTCTCTCTCTCTCCTCATCGGCTCCCAAGGACTGGATTATCATCTCACAAATCTATGTAACCCATCTCAGGCTTTCTTGAACTCCAATTTCTCATTACTAACTGCTTTTTGGACATTGCAAATTGAGTGTCTCAGATAAAGCTGAAATTCAACATGTCCAATATGGATCTCATATCTTTTCCCCCAAATCAATCCTTCTACCAAGTTTTCCTAGTTTTGTCAAAAGCACCACCATTCTTCCTGTCTTCCAGGTTTATAAACTTGATGTTACTCTCTATGAATCACTCTGCCTCATACCACCTATCCAATAATTTGCTAAATCTGGCAGTTTATACTTCAATGGCATCTCCCTCTTCTTTTCCCTTCTCTCTACTTACATAGAAACCACCTTAGTATAAGACTTCATCACCTGTGTCTTGGATTATTGCAGTGGCCTCCTAATTGATCCCCCCACCACCAATCTTTCCTTCCTCTAATCCTGCAAATGAATTTCCTCCAGTATAGATTTAACCATGTTAACTTCCCTACTCAGTAAATTCTAGCAGTTCCCTTTTGCCTCTAAGATTAAATAAAAATTCTTCTGCTTGACTTTTAGTGACCTTCAATATCCAACCTATCTTTCCAGTCTTGTTATGCTTTATCTCGTTTTTCTACACTCTGTGGTCCAGTGACTTTTTCTCTGTTTCTGACATAGGACACTGCATTTTTCATCTTTGTGTCTTTGAATAAGCTGTCTCCCATGCCTAGAATGCACTTCCTCTACAACTCAGCCACAACAATTCCTTACTATCTTCAAGACACACCTCAAACATCACTTTCTACAGGAAATCTTTCCTGATTCCTTTAACTGCTAGTGTCCTACCTCCATAACTATCCTGTATTTAACTAACTTGTATTTATTCTGTATATACTTATGTATGTATAAGTTGTCTCAATAGACAGTGATTGTTTCATTTTGGGGTAGTTGCGTCTTCAGTGCCTAGAACTGTGGCTGACACATAGTAAACATTTAATAAATGCTTGTTGATTGGTTGGTAATTGCACATCATTCCAGAAAGAGAAGTGTATGAGCATTCACATGCTCTTGCATTATCTAGAGGTCATTCTAATTTACAGAAACCTCAATTTGCATCAAGGCTCTTTTCTGGAGCAACCCTCCTTAATTTACCCCTTAAAAATAGCAGTACTTCTTTGTAGGACAGACCAGAAAGAAAGAAAGAAATTTCTCATTGAAATGTTTCCAGGATAAGGTCTGAAAAACTGGAATGTATCCACAAAGGGAAGGAAGAACAAAAAGTCACCATAATAGAGAGATATGGGGGGAAGGAAACATAGAAATGGAGGGAGGGAGAAAGAATGGGTAGGGAAGAAGGAAATAAGGAGAGAGAGAGAGAGAGAGAGAGAGAGAGAGAGAGAGAGAGAGAGAGAGAGAGAGAGAGAGAGAGATGATTGGGGAAGGAGAGAAAAGAGGGAAAGAGGGGAGGGAGGGAAAGAAATGGGCAGAGAGGAGGAAAAGAAGGACAGAAGATGGGGAGCGAGGAACAAATGGAGAGAACAGGAGTGAGGGCAAGGAAGAGAGGGAAGAAAGAAGAGGAAGAGAAGCAGGCAAAGAGAACACATGCTTTTAAAGATATAATTCCAGATCCACAGGGCACAACCACTTGTATTTTAAAGCATAAGAGGACCTAGCAAAATTGATTTAAAAAAAAGACAGTAACGACCTCTGAGGGAGCCTCTTGTTTGGATCTTGAGGTCCTCTATACATCAAAAAGTCTTTGCTAGTCTGCATTTTCCTTATTTCATCCACTAGAACATGAATTCCATTTTCTTTAGCATTTCAGCCTGTAGGCTGCTGCTCAATAGTCAGAGAGTTAAATGCAGTGGTGTAGGGAGGAGTGTGCCTATAGACTCTTCAACAATGACTGACTGTACACACAGAAACTAGCTTGGGGGGAAAGGAAAACAGTTTTATTCCAGTAATCAGTTACACCAAAATATTTTGAAATAGTTTGATCATATTCAACTCGTCTTCTTCCAGATTGGTTTGCATAAAGACACACCATCTTTGATTTTATTTGTGATTTTTTCCTTTTTATTTTTTTAAGCAGGCTTGTGATTCCATTGGTGTGGGGAGCTCTTCATGAGGAACTTCTTGTACCTATGGATATTGGCATCTTCTCTGCAACTTACAGTCTTTGATTATTTGAGGAGGGGAATGAAGAGGGTCTGGTAGGTTAAGAGATTTGCCCAGGATCACAGAGCCAGTGTGTCAGGGGCAGGACTTGAACCCAGGTCTTCTTGGCTCTGAGGAAAGCTCACTATTCACTAGGCTGCCCTGATTCTCCTTTCTCTCTTCTCAAGCATAGAAGAATCTCATGTGAAACCTAAGCACCCACAGGAAAAGGAATGATATGCCCTTTTAATTCACTGTCTCTCATGGACCTCATCTATTAACAGGTAGAATTACTTTGTGAGAGAGAAAGCAGAGTGTCCCCAGACTGCCTAGTTCATGGCTCTGAGGGCCAATGTTCTTGCAACATCCTGTTGTACTTGAGAATGGCTACAGTTTCCCCATCTCCTTAGACCCTCTCAGATGAAATTAGTGACCAATTGTCTTCAAAACTTTCTTCACTTACAAAGACCCGTTGTACCAAAAGTAGGGGTGGAAAATACTTCCCGTTAGGACTTTACTAAATGTGTGGCCATGGACAAATTAATTAACCTCTCTGAGTTGAGTTTGTCAAATAGTCATTTGTTAAATACGGATAATAAACATCAAAGAAGCATAATAAGGCTGACTTGGGTTTTCTTTTTTGGCCTGACCCCTGCATCAGTATCAGAATAAGGTTCTTCCCACAGAAGATCAGAGCTCATCACTTTGCAAGAGAGATGGGTCACTGATTCAGCATTCAATCCAACAAGCACTTATTAAGTCCCTACTATGGACAAAGCAGTATCTGAGGCCCTGGGATTTGCAAAGATGAAATAAAAACAGCCTCAACCCTTGGAAGCAATGTCTACACAAATAAGGAAGGAAACAAGCATTTATTAAATACTATATGTCAAGTCCTGTGCTAAGTGCTTTATTAGTATCTCATTTGATCTTCATGACAACCCTGGGAGGTAGGTGCCTAATTATCCCAATTTTACATTTAAGGAATCTGGGGCATATGACAATTAAGTGACTTGCCCAGGGCCAAAGAGTTTATAAGTCTCTAAGGCTGGATTTGAATTCAGTTCTTCTCAACTCCAGGCCCAGTACTCTATCCACTGTACTAGCTACCTGCTTTGAAATAACAAAATACAAAGTAAAAACAAAGTGATGGGAGGGAGGGTGGAAGGGAGGGCAGAGTATTAACTAACAGCAAGGGATTTGAAAAGTCTTCATCTAGGAAATGGAACTCCAACTGAGCCTGCAATGATGCTAGAGATTCCAAGAGGTGGAGGTGAGAATGGAGAACATTCTATGCATGGGGGGAGGAGGGTGGGCCAATCTGTACAAAAAGCACAGTAATAGGGGATGGAATGCTGTGAAACAAGTTGGCTAGCTTGTCTGAGACATGGCATTTGTGAGGGGGAGTATGAGAAATCAATCTGAAAAGATAAACTCTAACCAGATTGTGAGGGGCTTTAAATGCTTAAAGTGACTGGTTGCATGAGGCCAGTAGCCTTCTCCCTGTCTTTCAAATATTGATTTTGAGACTGAAGTAGGCATCCTGGTGTTTCTTGATGCAATGAAAGTAGGATGAACTTAGCCTGGGGTGTGTTAATCAGTGGAGTGCTAATAGACACTAAGAAATGAACAGCACCTAGGAATGATCCTTAATGATTATACATTTGTCATGGGCTTCTATCTACCACTAGGAGTACATACTGGCCTTGCCAATGCTTAGCAACCAAACCACCAAATGTCTCTCATGTTCCTCTGGTTTTGTTGGTTTGTGGTTCTGTTCTGCAAAGTGAGTGGAAACAAGGTGTTGCAATAGAGGAACCTGGTTTCTAGTCCTGGCTCAGTTACTAATTCACTGAAGGGCCATTGGGCAACTCATTAGATCTCTCTAGGCCTCAATTTCCTCATCTGTAAAATAAGGAAAGGGATTTCTATTCGGCTTCTATGGTCCCTCCCAGCTCAAATCATCAATGAACCCTTACTTGCACTGTCTGCCTCATGGGGTTGTTGTGAAGAAAACAATTTATAAGTCTCAAAGTGTTATAGAAATATGAGTTATTATTTTGATATAATGGACATTGTCCAGAGGTAGGGGAGGTAAGAAACAGAGCAGACAGGAACCACAGGAAAACCTCAAACTATAAGATAGCAATGAAGGGGGAGTGGACACAATAGGATCTTGAGGACTATGTTTCTTCACCATCCTGTGGCTGATCAGAGTTGGGACTATGATAGGAGCTGTTGCTGGCCAAATTAGCATTTATAAAGCCTTATCTCCCATCATACCCCAGTGTGAGTAAAGTAACAATGAGAAACAAAAATAGAGAATCCAAGTTAAGCACATTTATATTGGGTGTAGGATTTTTTGTTTTTTTGCATGAGGAAGGCACAGGAGTTTCTTCAGCTGCTGCATTGTGGCTAATGCAAAGTGTGCCTGTAGAAGTCACACACACACACACACACACACACACACATTTGAGCCTACCTTCAGTATCCATTAGGTTCAGCTGGAAGAGACAGCTCCCTAATTACACAGCATGGTAACAGGGGGCTATTATCTCACTCCCATGTACCAGAATTGTAACTGGGGGTGGCTGAGAATAGATGGGGGAATTGGGTCGGATTCCTGACCTCAGGCATGGAATAGCATTATGATTTCTTTCAGTGCCTGTGTCATTTCTGAGGCAGCTAATTTACTCTGGCAACTTCTGGGTTTTTTTCACTGTTTTTTCTTTTGTTATTGAAGTTACTTCACTTTTTAAAGCTGTTACACCCTGCAAATGCTCAACCTCTCGGAGTAGCCGCATTAAATCTGGAGAAGCTAGGAGGTGCATTGTCCTTTAGAGACAGTGATAATCATAAGGCTTCACTCTGGAGGCAGGAAGAGGAAGAAGGAAAAGGTCAATATAGTTGTGCAATGTGAAGAAATAGAAATGTCTCTTTTATGTTAAAGTTAATTTAATATTCATACTGTAATACAACAAATACAAAATAAATATAATACAAAGAGGATTCTGGGTTTGACTCTGGAAGTCCTTTCCCCCTTTCCCCATATATATATTTGGACAATAGTGGCACCATTTTTATAGGTAGTTAGTGTAGTGGACAGAGTCACGAAGACCTGAGTTCAAATTCCACCCCAGACACTTACTAACTGTATGATTCTGGGCCAGTCATTTAACCCTGTTTCTCTCAGCTTCCTCCTCTGTAAAATGAGCTGGAGAAGGAAATGGCAAACCACTCCAGTATCTTTGCCAAGAAAATCCCAAATGGTGTCAGGAAGAGTCAGACATGACTGAACAATAACAAAAGCACCATTGTAAATATGATTTTTAAAAATCGAACTTAATTTTGGATGAAGTCATTCATTTTCAGTAGTACTAAAAAGGGACGGGGCAGAGATCAGTAATTTTAAAAAAGGAACAAAGACACAGCAGGAACACAATCTAAAAAGTATTTCCAGGCTGGCCCATTTAAATAAGGTAATAAAAGTTATTGCATACAACTGTTTAGTTCCAGTCAGTATTATGCTCAACAGTATCTGTGATGCCTAGAGCAGTAGTATCAACCTAACCTGTCGCACATTCTCAAAGACAGGGATAGGATTTTTCTTTTTCTTTTTAGGAATCGAGTTTCTACTCTACCATTCAGCTGCTCATCTACATATACAACTCTAGACTACAAGCATGCACATATTTCAGGGAGTGTGCATATCTAAAATACAGACAGACAGACGCAAACACACACAAACTTTTCTATCCCTATACCCCTACACCTTTTAGTCAAAAGTTAGCAAGTGGTAGTGAAGAAAATCCAGGTATCACAGTGCCCTAAGGTTGTCTTCACCGAGCTCTCAAGAACCCAGGCTCACAGGTCTTAGATTGAACATACTGATATATGATTTATTGGGGAAATGTAATACATCTGGAGTCAGAGAAATGATTACAAACCTTGGGTTTGCCATTTGTTAGGTGTGGACATTTGAATAAATCACTTAATCTTTCAGGGCCTCAGTTCCCTTATTTATAAAATTAGGAAGCTGTACTCGGTGGTCTCTTTAGTCCTTACCAGCTTGAGATCTATGATTCTGTGACTAGATGATTGCTAAGGGCCCTTCCTGTTCTAACACTAGATGACTACGATCTGTAGAACACGTAACGGTGTGTAGGAAGGTTAAAAGAAGATACTACCTGCTTTTCAGGCTGAGCTCTGCCAAACACAGAGTGGGGAGCTGTCCGAGGTCCTGATCCTGGATGCATTTCCATTTCAATTCGACTATTTATTGAGTGCCTACTATCAGCAGTAATCATGCCTCATTTATACCTCCTGGGCTGCAATATCACCACTGTGCTTGCTGTTTCACAATGAGGCTGCCTAGGAAGATTGGGTTTCAACATCACAAAATAAAGGGAAATTATAGTTTGATGTGGGTGCATCATCCTGTTTTAATTTGCTCTGGTTTTCAACTTATAATCCATCAATTTACCAGATTAAATAAGTTATATTTTAGTTAAACAACCACAGCTATTTTATACTCAAATATAGATCTAGACCATTCCCAATGGGCTGGAAGCTCCACCAACTCCCACCTCTCTGAAATGGCTCTTGAATAGCTTTATCACTACTAAGACTCTTTGTAAGTTGTCACATTATGCAGGAGAATATTTTTGAGAGGTCTATTGTACTAATTCTGAAGGCCTATGAATACTCTCATGGTAATGTTGGAATATATTTAATGAATAACATAATCCTGTTTTCTTATTTTTGTCATTATAACATTCAGGTTTTTTGTGCCGTTGGATCTCCTCAGTAGCATATCTCCACAGCTCTACCTTTGTACAGTTTTGCTCCTTTTGTTACCTGCCCTCCCTCACCAAATCCTGATCTCTACCTGTCCAAATCTTTCAATGTCTAACTCAGGTCTTACTCTTCCATGAAACCTCCTTGTGCTACTCCAGTTCACTGTCAGCCCACCCTCCTCAGATTTCATGACCTTTGTACTCTCTACCATTCATCTGAATCTTAGGCATATTCTCCCTTTTTCTTTGCTCTCTTACTGATAGTTAGACTTTTATGCACGTAAGTCTTATCTCATCAAATACCCTGTAAATTCACTGAGGATAGAGGCTGCTGTGAGGTACAATTAAAAGAAAACTGAATCTGAAATCAAAGCACCTAGATTTGGGTCTGCTTCTTCCAATGACCACCTGTGTGACTTTGGACAAATCACTTAACCTGTCTGGGCCTCAGTTTCCTCACCCACAAAATCAAGGGGTTGAACCAGATGACATCTCCTTTCAGCACTAAAATATATGATTCTATGCTGATTTACTCCTAACAGCATAGAGTAAAACAGCATTCTACACTTAATAGGGCATACACATACACACACACACACATATAATGCATCAAAGATTTAAGGAATGATGGAACACTGTGTAATTTTTTTTGAGAACAGTTGTTTTTAAGAACAGTAGCATTTTAATCATTTTCTACTGAATCAAAACATCTAAAATACACAGACAGAAGGTAAACAGACTGTTACTTATTCATTTATTCTTAATATTTGTTTCCTTCTTCCACTAAGAGGAGGGGTAGGGAAGGATTGGGAGGCTGGAGCTTGCTGGTGATTAAGGGAAATCAACAAGGCCTGGAGGGAAGAACCCTGCTGGGGAAAAAGGGGTAGCAAAGCAGAGACCTTGCTGGGACAGGATACCAAATCCAACAGGTGATGGGGAAGGAGCAGAGTTCACAGCAGGTGTTCCAAGGCAGGGAAGTCAGTGTGGAGTTTGTCAAGGTCAGTGAACTACAAAGTGGATCAGGTGACTGCCCACCTTAAGACAGTATTCTTTCAGTAATAATAGCAAGATGGCTATCTCCTCCTCTTCTCATAGTTCTTAGTCAACAATAAAGCAAAAGTGACCCTGACTTCTTAGAAGTCATACCAGTGAAGTATAAGCTCTAGTGATTCCTGGAATCCTGGAAAGGTTTTGAGTAGGAGCCAGGCAGTGGGCTGTGGGTTCTTATCAAAGCACCAGTTTAGCTAAGTATCTAATTTAACTTCTAGGCAAAAAGTTTACCACAGATAATGAACTATTTTGGCCACAGAAGCACACAGTCAGTGCAAAGTATGGAAGATTTAAGATCTGCATCTGTGAGAGAAGTACCCATCCCAATTAAATCACACAGTTGGTAATATCCTTGATCTTGCCACCACCCAGAAATGCCCCACTTTCATGGTTGTAAATTCTGATCATAATCTATCATTGCATTGTTGCTTATGCCTAATGACCCCTAAACCCACTCTTTGTCCTCACCCTGATGACCTCCAATCCCTCCATCCTCATTTCTTTCCCAGAATATCACTCTTGTACTAAATATATTCTCCTCTCTTCCCAGTCTTGACCTTTTAATAAATCAGTTCAATTCTACAGCATTCCTTACTCCCAAACTCTTGCCCCCTGCCCCTGTTCTATCACTGATTAAATTTTGCTAAATTCCAACCTTGAATTATTCCCACTTCCTATTACTCTGCCTTCTTTGCTACTATTCACATGTTGGTGAACAGAACTGGAGAAAATCACAAAAATAAAATTTGATAACAGGTTGGATATGTGTGGCAAGTATGAGGGAAGAGTCAAAGATGTCGCTGAGGTTGCAAGCCCAGATGACTAGGGAAATGGTCATGTTTCCAACAGTAATAAGAAAGTTCAGCAAGGGGAGGATTTCAAGAGAAACCGCTGAGTCTATGCTGGGCCCGCTACAAATAATTTCACATAATCTCAACTGAGGCAATGCTTTTATACCTCCTCAATTGATTTGCTATCCTACTCACCACAGTAACTAATCCAAACCTTTTTGTCCCTGCTCAGTCTTCATTAAACACATCACCACCCTCTCACCTGAAGATTGTCTTACACTTCGCCAAATAATTAAACCTATTTTCCAAGACCTCTTTTTTTCTTCCTTTATCTTATATCACTCATACATCTTCTCCTAGTATCTCCTCCTTCACCCCTGCCTCATATGAAGAGATAGTTCTCTTTACTAAGCAAATCTCTTGACATGTACCCTTAATCTCATCCCCTCCTGTTTTCTCCAGCAAGTTGCCCCACTGTGATTCCCACACACTCTCTCTAATCTTCAGTCTCTCCCTACCTAATGGTTCCTTCTCTGCTGCCTACAAACATGCTCTCATATCTCACCATATTAATTTGATCCTACCATTTCCAATAGCTATCATTCTATGTCTCTCCTCTTTATAACTAAATTCTTTGAGAAATCAGTCTACATTTGATGCTTCTACTTTCTCTCTTCTCGTGTCCATCTAAATTCTATGCAATCTTGCTTCTGACCTTACCATTCAACTGAAACAATTGTCTCCAAAGTTACCAATGAATTGTCAAATCTTAATGGACTTTTATCAGTCTTTATCCTTCTTGACCTCTCTTCAACCCTTTATAGTGATGACCACCTTCTTCTCCTGGATACTCTCTCCTTTCAGTCAGTCCTTTCTAGGATTTTGTGACCCTCATCTCCCATGCTTCTTCTCCTACCTATCTGGATACTCTTTCTCATTTTCCTTTGCTGGATCTTCATCTAGGTCACATGTACTAAGCTTGAGTGTCCCCCAATATTCTCCTCTGCACCCTCTTCTGTTCTCACTCTATACTATATCACTTTGTCCTTCTATCAGCTCCCAAGGTTCAGTGATCATCTCTATGCAGATGATTCCCAGACTGGTATATCCAGCTCTTGTCTCTCTCTTGAGCTCTAGTCCCAAATGATCGACTGCACTTAAAACATCTCATACTGGATATCCCATAGGCAACTTAAACAGAACATGTCCAAAGTAGAAATCATTATCTTTCCCCCAAAACTTTCCCCTTGATAAACTTTTGTATTACTGTTGAGAGCACCACCATCCTCCCAATCATCCAGCCTTGCAACTTTTCCACCATCCTTGACTCCTCATGCATACACCCCAACACCCAATCTTATCAAATCTTCTTGTTTCTACATTCACATCTTACATATTTGTCCACTTATCTCCAGTCATACAGCCACAACACTAATACAGACTCTCATCACCTCTCAAATGAATTCTTCCAATGGCTATAATAGTTTATCTCACTGCCTCAGGTCTCCCCCCCACCCCCGCCACTCCAATCCATCATCCATTCATCTTCCAAAATGATTTTTTCTAAAACCTAGGTCTGGTCTTGTTATGCCCTACTCAATAAACTCCAGTAGCTGCCTATTGCTTCCAAGATCAAGTTTTTAACCAGCCTATCTGGTAAGTAAGGTCATTTACAACATGGGTCCTTCTGACCTTTCTAGTTTTCTTATACTTTACAGCCCTCTAGGTGACACCATTGCACATAAAGCACTGGGCTTGGAATCGGGAAGATTCGTCTTCATGAGTTCAAATCTGGCCTCAAACACTTACTAGCTATGTGACCTTGAGTAAGTCACTTAACACTATCTGCCACAGTTTCCTCATCTGTAAAATGAGCTAGAGAAGGAATGCAAACCATTCCAATACCTTGGCCAAGAAAACCCCAAATGGGGTCACAAACAGTCGGACATGACTGAAAAACAACAGAACAACATGATCTGTAATCCAGTGGCACTGGCCTGCTTGCCATTCCAAGCACACACCACTTCATCTCTGGGCTCCATGCATTTGCTTTGGCTTGTCTCCCATTCTTGGAATACTCTCCCTCCTCACCTTTGACTCCTACCTTCTTTGTCTTCCCTCAAGGACTCTGATTAACACGATGACCAACTATGATTCTAAAATACAAATGATGAATATTGCCAACCTCCTGCCAGAGGAATGATAGATTCAACATGCAAAAGACATATGTTTTTGGATGGGGCCATTGTGAGAATTTCCTTTTCCTGACTATGTGTATTTTTATAAGAGTTTGTATTTGCTTTTTTAAACCTAGCATTTATATAGTGCTTTAAGTTTTGTAAAGTGTTTTACAAATATTGTCTCATTTTAGCTTTACAGCAACTCTGGGAGATAGGTGCTTTTACTTTCTTCATTTGCAGACAAAAAAACTGAGGCACAGAGAGGTTAAATGACTTTCCTCTAGCAAGTGCCTGAAACAGGATTTGAACTCAGTTCTTCCTGACTTCAGGTCCAGCATTCTAATCCAATGTGCCACCTGTCTGTCTCAGTGGGAAAAGGAATTGGGGGGGGGTGGAGAAAATAAATGTCTGTTAATTGAAAAAAATAATTTAAGAAGACAGCTCAAATTCTAACTCCTGCAAAGGGGAAGGTCTTTCTAGTCATCCCAGGCTCTTCCCTGTGAGGTTTCCTTCCATTTATATGATATGTATCTTTTATGTAAAGTTATTTGCATATTGTTTCAATAGAGTGTGAGCTCCTTGAAAGCAGGACCTGGGTTTTTATTTCTCTTTGTATCCTGAGTGCTTAATCCAGGGCTTGGCACATAAAAGGTACTTAATATTTGTTTATTGATTGAATTTGGAGTAATAAAGTATTCACAGTCTCCTCTTCTTATTGGTGAATTTGTCCCTGAGTCTTCATTTGAGAAAAAACCCACACCATACATATTCATTTTAAACTGATTCTCCATTGAGCCCTTCTGGACCTTGCCTCTTCCTTTCATCTTTTTGTCATGGGTTGTCTTCTACCATTAGAATTTTAATATTACTGGGGGAAGGGTTCTTCTTTCATTTTACCCATATTTGTATTCTTAGTGCTTAGCATCATACCTGGCAGATAGCAAGTGCCTGACACATGCTTTATCTATCTAGTTCACCAAAGTACAACAATCCCATTTTATAGCAGGGGAGGATGAGATTTCAAAATGTTAACTAAGATGAGCTTTTCATATCCTAACCTAACAAAGTTAGCTTCCTATGAGTGATAGGGAAGAGGAGGGGAGAATTTTTGGGGGGAAGGGATGACTACTTCTAATGCACAATAGCATTTCCTTTGATTTAGCTGATGACCAGGCACCCTCACCTATATAACTCTGAAGGTCTGTCTGTTGCCTATTTGTTTGCTGACACTCCCTCATCTCCTTAGTGCATAAAAATATTGATATTCGCTTTGCCTCCATGTCATTATTGTTTGTTGTTCAGCTGGTTTTCACTCATCTCTGACTCTTTGTGACTCCCCTTTGGGTATTGGAGTGGTTTTGCCATTTCCTTCTCCAGCTCATTTTACAGATGAGAAAACTGAGGCAAACAGGGTTAAGTAATTTGCCCAGGGTCACACAACTACTAAGTATCTGAGGCTAGATGTAAACATGGAAAGATAAGTCTTCCTTACTCCAGGCCCAGCACCCTATACTATGCTACATAGCTGCTTTTGTATTATTGTGACCACTTCCCAACTGCCCTCTTTGGGGGCCAAATGCTTTCCCTCTATCTGTCATGAACATTCTCCAAAGGCAAAGAAAAAAGCTAATTCAGGAGGATAAACACAGAAGTAAAGGGGATTTTCACCTCATGTCTTCATATCCCAAAGGATTTCAATGTACGAACATCCTAAATGGCCATTTTTCACCCAGCCTACCCACCATACAGAATCTAAGTAAGACTCTACCTTGGAGCTGGGAGTGGGGATGGACACAGCTGGGGTCTCTTTTGTGCAATGCACAGAAATCACTGGACCGTGATCTCAATGCCAGACAGTGCTTTCTCAATTCCCTTCATATACTCTTCAGCCCTGAATTTTCTGCTTATTTTAAATTACTCCTGCAGTTTAAGCCTCCCTCCCCCATCCTCTCCTTGCTCCCTCTCACTCTCCTTGTCAATCCCAACTGATGTTCTGTTGTGTTTATATTATATTATATGTCCACTCAAATGTTTCACCTTAGGAAATGCAGAAAAATTCCCCTACCCAAGCATATTTTAGTCTGGGGCAGGGGAAATGGGTGGGGGCAGGGTGAGAAACAGGGGAAGCTATTCTGGTCAAACAATGAATCAGTACTGTGCAATGGACAGCTCCCAAGATTTCCCTTTTCTGGAGTAAGAGACAGAGTAAGGGGACTTAAGAGGCTTAGTGGAGAATGCATTGGACCCAGAAAGACTCACCAGGAGGCACACAGCCCATTGAAAGAGGCAGTCATAGATGAGATATTCTAAGAGCTGCAGGTCCTTGCTTTATGCTTTCAACCAGAAGAAATTGTAGATAGAGGTGAGTAGGGACAGAACAGGAGCAGAATAGGCCCCAAAAGAAAGGTTTTCCCATAAGAATTCGGAGCACTGAGATAACTAGAATTGGATGTCATTACTTGCCTCTGTTATTCAGGAGGCCCAAAGCCCAAGGCTATTTAAGCCAAAAATCATCTTGAGATAAGAGCCACAATTAAGGATTTGGTCTGAAAAGCAACTTCTGTTCAGCTTTGTATTATGAGATGAATTTTCACTAATAGATTTTTTTGCTTGGTTGCTCATCTGTGAAGAAATGCATTTGCTCTGTGTCATTTCAGAAAGAGGCTGTTAACTTTTAACCAGCCTCACAAAACCTCTGCCTGCAGAGAGAGCTTTATAGGCCTAGGCTGTTGGCCAAGGACTGAGAGATTACAAGAGGAAGAGGAAGGGAAGGGAGCTCAGCTGTAGGGGAAAGAGGGAGGAGGACCTCACATTTCTTATCCCCATGTCAGTGCTTACTCGGCAGTTGTTGAACCATAGCCCATTGGGTTGGCTCAATTTAACATGCAGAAAATCTCCAGTAGGGATGTCAGTGCATTCTCTGGCCAATCCCCTTTCTATTCTGCTTCTCCCACCCATGTCAGAGAAGTGGAAGCTCCTTGAATGGTAGAGGAAGCAAGGTCTGAACCTTGTGCTATAGCAGTGCCACCTGCTGGCAGATCTTTTGGAGCAATCATTCAGCTCCACTCTAGAAAAGGCTTACCATTCTATACCAGTTACAACAAATCGAGTCCCTGGATGGATGAAGGCTCTATACTAGTTGCTTTGGAGCCCTTTGCAAATCAATGATGTAGAAGACATAGGAAGCCTTTTCAGGTTCCCCAGTGCTACTGAAATTAATTTCCTTCCAAAATTACCTCCAATTTATTTTTATATGCCTTGAAAGTGCATAGATGTTTGTATTTTCTCTTCTGTTACAATATAAGCATCTTGAAGATAGTGACTACTTTGCCTTTTTATCCCTAGCCCTTAGGACAGTTACCAGCACTAATAAGTGCTTAATAAATGCTTACTGACTTGACTCATTTTGAAGGAGCATACTGATGGGAGTAGAGGGCCCCCATACTCTGACTCCAACCTTCCTTCTATCAGTGACTTGGGAAAAGGCCCAGCTTAAACAATTTTTTAAGCTTCAACAAGTATTTATTAAGTTCCAACTCCATTTAGAGGTATGGCTCAGTCGATAAAGTGCCAGGCCTGAAGTTAGGAAGACTCATCTTCCTGAATTCAAATCTGTCTGGCTTTAGATGCTTACTAACTTGTGTGACCCTGAGCAAGTCACTTAACCTGGTTTGTCTTGGTTTTCTCATCTGTAAAATGAAAAAGAGAAAGAGTGGCAAACCACTCCAGTGTCTTTTCCAGGAAAACCTCAAATGGAGTCACAAAGAGTCAGATACAACTAAAACAACTGAAAAACAACTCCATTTATATAACTATATCAGTCATTTATAAAGTTTAGACACAGTCCTTACCCTTGTGGAGCTTACAATATACATAGCATGTTTATTAGATTTGCAAATTTACAGATTAGATTTGCAAATGACCAAAGCTAGGCAAGATAGTTGTCCCATGGAGGATAAGTTCAGGACCCAAAAGTCCTTGACAAGATAGAAAATAGGCCAAATAAAAGAAGATAGAATTTAATGGGAATAAATGTAAAGTTCTGTACTTGGGTTGAAAATTCAATCTCATAAATTCAGGATAGAGGAGACAGTAGTTCACATGAAAAATACCTGGGAATTTGAATAGAATGACAGCTCAATATACATCATGGCAGGATAAAGGGAAAATTGCTAACATGAATTTTTGGTTGTTGTTTTGGACCTGTTATTCCATCAATGTGAGGAAATTCCTTCCACCAATGCAGATCATCAATTTGTCCATAACTTAGAGGCTTTGAGAGTTGTCCTGGACACTGAGAAATTAAAGGCTTTGCCCATGATCACACAGTTATTGAATGTCAGAGGCAAAGGTGGCTCGGTGAGTAGAGGACCAGCCCTGGAATCAGGGTCAGACCTGAGTTCAAATCCAGCCTCAGACACTTGACACATTTACTAGCTGTGCGACCTTGGGCAAGTCACTTAAACCCAATTGCCCTGCCTTCCCCACTCCAAAAACAAAAACAAAATGTCAGAGGCAAGTCTAAAGCCTGTATCTTCTTGACTCCAAGGCCAGTCCTTTATCAGGTATACCAGGCTGCCTCCCTTCCATGAACTATGTGAAGAGAAGTATGGTGCACAGAACAGTGGAGATAGTAATGTTGCTTTATCCTAGCAATAACACATGCAGAATGTTGTGTTCACTTCTGGATGCTACTTTTTAGAGAAGATATTAAAAAGTAGGAGAATATTCACATAAAACAACAGCCTGCTTCTGGGACATAAAATATGCCATGCTAGGAATTGTTGAAGGAATTGGGAATGTTTAGCCTTCATTAGAGAAGACATAATAGTTATAGCTATAATATCGAGCACTGATGTAGCACTTAAAGGATTTCAAAATACTTTACATATATTGTCTCACTTGGTCCTCACAACATCCGCCAAGTATGAGCCTGAGTAACAGACAAGTCTGATTTCTGAATACCAATTTAGGTAAGTATGAAGATGTACCCCACTATTCAATCAACTCCAGTGGCTCCCTATTATCTCCAGGATAAAATATAAACTCCTTTGTTTGAAGAGTTTAAATCCTTTCATAACCTGGCCCCTTCCTACCTTTCTACTCCTTCTACTTTCCTTTTCTTCTTGTACTTTGCAATACAGTGACATTGGCTTCCAACACCAAACTTTAACCAGAAACAAAGGTACATTTTTCAATATCAAAAATTCTGCTCTCATTGTTGTGAAAAACCATAAAGTATGAAGAATTAAAAATGAAGGTTACTCACAGGACAATGAAAGGACACATGGCCATTGTCAGTAGGCTGTAAAACAACAAATAAGGAGCCATGAAGAAGAACCAAAGTAAAAGATCTCATTAAAGAAATGTATAATCAGAAAAGTTCACAATGTTAGAGTAAAGCACAACCGGTAGACAGGACCACTGTTGTCCTCACAATTCCAAGAAAGCCCCCCAAACATTAGGAGGACCCACTGTAGCAAATTTGTGGGAGGAAATAGATGACAGTAATGAGATAGGCAGGCACAAATAGGTTGCAATCTGCCTCATTGAAGGGAATGGCTTCATCAATGAGATTCTGGATTCATTTGAGTTTATTATTTATCCATATCATATGAATCCAATTCACCCTTCTGTGACCTACTTACTCCTAAATTCCCAGGGAGCCTTGTATGAACCCTGAATCCAGGCCTCAGGCCTTCAGTCTCTATCTTTGTCCAGGACCTTTTTGAGGGCTCTAGAGGTTGATCCTGAATCAGATCCACCTTGAACTGCCAGCTTTTCCTCCTGTCTAGACTTCCTTATGCTATGTTCTTACCTGTTCTTGCTTTCTGGAAGTCAGGCCAGAACAGCATCATCTGACACAAGGTTGGACATTGAGGGCCTTGAATAGTCTAATCACCTGCCTTCTTCAATGAACTTCTCTACAGTCATGTCATACTCTCCCCATCCCAGTGAATCTCCACCCCTAGCTATTATTGTACAAATCCTATCCTTTATCCTCCGGTGTCCTCTCTCTTATTCTCATCCCCCTCAACCAATATCCCCTCACAATGCCTCACTCTAGATCTATCCTCTCCTACTCTGCTCTCCGTTCCGTAGTTAACAAGCTTACTTTCAGCTTAAACTTTTCCCCTTCTCACTCCTTCCATCTTCTGGTATCCTCTGAGATTGGCTCCCTCCTAATGACATAAAATCCATGGTCACCCTTTCCAGTGCTGGTCATGCTTTCATTCATACCACCTTATAAGGGTGTCAGGATAGAGAAATCAAAATACTTCCTATTGCCACTTCTACATCCTCTCTTTACCACTCACATTCCATAATTTCTTCTTCTTTGAGGTACATTCAATCATTATTTATCACCTCATCCAGATTCTGGTAGCTGTAATCTACCAACCCCCAGTACAAACCCCTTGCTTCCTCAATGAATTCAGTGCCTGGATCATTGTCTTTCTTTCTACTCCAACTCAGTCAGTAAGTCAATAAAAAAGTGCCACTCCTTATCTCATATTAGAGAACTTCAGTGCATTTACTGATACCCCCTCAAATACTCAGTCCCCCAATTTATTCATTTCCCATGAGCCACTCCTCCCCTCCATCTTGGCTACATATAAAGATAATCATACCCTTGATCTTACCATCATTCACAAAGGTTCCACTTCCATGTTCATGAACTCTGAAATTCCTTTATCTCATCACAATCATTTGTCATTCTAGCTTTCCCTTCCACCAATCCTGTTCTTCATCCTTTTTGTATTATCTAACCCCATTAGAATGTAAACTCCATTAGGGCAGGAACTATCTTGCTTGCTTGTATTTGTATCCCCAATGCTCAGTGCCCAGAACATAGCAATAACTATTTAAAATGATTTTTCATTTATTTCATTGATTCATTCATCATTCGATCTCTTAGAAACAGAGAACAAAGTGAAAATAGGAAGAACTTATTGTCTACTTCCGAAAAAGAAACTTCTATATGAAAAATCATAATAATTTCATAGCAAAAATCTAGAGCTTACAGATTAAAGGAAAAATACTGCAAGTGGGCAGGAAGAAAGTTTAAATACCAAGGAATCACATTCAGGATCACACAAGATTGACAGCTGTCATTATGTATCATTAGAAAGCATGAAATAGGATATTCCAAAAGGTGAAAGATACAGGTTTACAAAAAATGACTTACCCAGAAAAATTAAATATAATACTATGGGGCTGGGGAGAAAATTGACTTTTAATGAAATATAGGACTTCTAAGCATTCCTGATGAAAAGACTCTGGTAAAAACTTTGAAATATAAATGCAACAGTAAAGAGAAACATAAGAAGATAAATACAAATGAGCAGTAGGAAAAGATTGTAAAAGTATGAAGTGCTTGCATTCTAAAGGGGAGTAAAAATAGCACAAGCATCTCCCAAGAACTATGGTGTTAGTTGGAGTCATAGGACTCAAGATGGAAGGCCTGAAAGTGATCTTTGTTACAGTTTGACTATTATCCTAAAAGAATAAAAGAGGGGCAGCTAGGTGTCACAGTGAGTAGATCACTGTCCCTGGAGTCAGGAGGACCTGAGTTCAAATCTGACCTCAGACACTTGACACACTTACTAGCTGTGTGGCCTTGGGCAAGTCACTTAACCCCAACTGCCCTGTCTTCCCCCCTCCAAAAAAAAGAATAAAAGAAAATACAAGGGGGAATACTAAGGAAGAAAAGAGGCAGAATAGAAGGAAAACTTACCTCACATAATTGGTATGGGATGAACATAAAAACTTATACAAGCAAGGAAAAAAGAAAAGGAACAGGGGGAGTAGATGTCACTGGAATCTCATTTTGGAACCGCTGCAGAATGAAGTGAGCAGAATCTAAAGAACAATTTCTACTATAACAACATTATTTAAATGGACTATTTTGAAAGACTTAAGAATTCTGGTCAGTGTAGGTATCAACAGTAATAGGACTAATGATTTAGAATGCTGCCCATCTCCTGGCAGAGAGGTGATGGACCACCGATATAGAGTAGGACACACATTTTAGGCATTGTCCATGTAGGAATATGGTTTGTTTAACTATTTTTATTTGTGTCAGGGATTTTGTTTTTCTTTTCTTTTTTTCCAGTTGGGAGGGAGTGGGAGAGAGAGAGAAAGGGCAGATGCTAGTTATTTCAATTAATGAAGAAAAATAACTTTAAAAAACATTTTAAAAAACCCCTCTGATCTAGATTAGCCCATTCATTTTTGTAAATGAGGAAACCACAGCCCTAAAAATATGTGTTTTATAGTGTGATGTGGCCCATCCAAGATTTGAATATTGGTCTTTTGTCTCCAAATCTAGTACTCTCTCAAACTTTCTACGATTTGGCAGGACATTCCCCAGTTCCGTTGTACAACCCTCCAACCTCCTGGGTTCTCAGACAAGGTAAAGTTGGGTAACTAGTGATTGCTGGGTTGAGGGTTTCATCTCCCCT
This sequence comes from Trichosurus vulpecula, assembly GCF_011100635.1. Classification (NCBI taxonomy): domain Eukaryota; kingdom Metazoa; phylum Chordata; class Mammalia; order Diprotodontia; family Phalangeridae; genus Trichosurus; species Trichosurus vulpecula. The sequence continues at coordinate 179,879,730 of NC_050575.1, read as the reverse complement.
GGAGAAATATAAGGGTGAATTCAAGATTGCAAAGAGTGGTTAAACCTAACCCAATATATACAGAAGATTTGGATTTTAGAGTTAAAACAATTTTAAAAGGTACTCAAGAATTGATTTTCAAGCCTTCTCAAAAAAAAAAGATTGAAAAGGAATGGAGAAAGACAATGGATTGTATTGTTACTCTGTAAAAGTGACTAAAGACCTACTGATCCATATATCTACTTTCTCATCTCTGTAAAATCTTAATAGAATAGTCTATACACTCACCAGAGATATCCTTGATGAACTCATAAGAAGGAAACAAAGGCTTTCATAGATTATTTTATGCTGTATGCTACCATGTTCACATTTTTCTCAGTTGACTGAGCTGTGTAGAATATATAAGAACCTGCTATTTTTAATAATTAATTGATGAGGGGAAAGTATTTGACTTAGTGAAGTCACATTCAGCCTTGGGAGGACTTTCTGAAACAAGATCTTAAGGTCATACAAAATCCTATAGCAGATGCATGCTAAGAGTGATTTTGTTATGTCATTCTCTAAGAATTCATCTGAAGAAATCATAAAATACGGAAAATGTGTTTGTCATAGATGTTTGTCAATGGCACAGAAGTTGTCTTAATCAAAGTCCAAATGTAAGAGTTATCTAAAAATTATAACATTTTCCCAATGCTCCTATCTTCCATAATATTATGGTGATTATAGCAAGCCCCAGAATACTGTAAGGTCTACTCAGTGAGATCTGTAATCACTCAAAATGAATTGATTTAATACTCTATAAAGGAAAAACCAAGTGAATTAAAATACTTATTGTCTACATAATGACATGAATTTCAATAGGGAGACCATTGAATCAGGTCATCAGTACATATATCTTGGGTAGGTCCTCTACATGGGTGATGAGGTCGGTCCAACATAGAACAAAAGGAAGGGACTGGTCAGGATCACATTTGAGAAATTGAATAGGACTTTCTGCGATCCTGGGCCAGTCCCTACTATAAATTCCATCTTTATAACAACATTTTCCCAGAAATATTACACAACTCTGAATCAGGTGCCATCAAGATCTCAAAAAAAAATTAATCATGAGTGACCTAAAGGGAAATGGAAAAAGCTACAGTGAGTGTAACAAGGCTGCAACATATTGCCAACAAAGAATTGAATATGAGAAGTGATATAAAAGACATCCTTGAGGAAATGTATGACCAGAAAAGGAGGTCGGTCAGTCACAGAGTAAAAATAAAGAACAATCTTATTTCAGAGGACTGAAGGTGAAACCTGTCTCTCTTCCCTCAGAAGAAGGATCATAGATTATAAGCATGAAATTAAGCATGTATTGTCAGACATAGACAATATGTTGGTTTCTTTTACTTAACTAATTCCTTTGGGGGTAGACATGTGAGAAAATTCATTGGGAAGTGACAGAAATGTAAAAAAAAGTCTTCAACAAAAATAATAGTAGCTAGCATTTTTATAATGCTTTTAGGTTTGCAAAGTGCTTTACAAATATCTCATTTTATCCTCACAACAACACTGGGAGGTAAGTGCTGTTATGATCTTCATTTTACATATGAGTAAAATGAGGCAAACCAAGGTTAAGTAACTTGACAAGGTCACAGCTAGTAAATGTCTGAGGTAAGACTTGAACTCAGGTCTTTCTGACTCCAAATCTAATCAATGTTCTATCCACTGCACCACTTTTTTAAAGAGAAAATATCCACCAGAAAGATTAAAAGAAGTCTAATTCAAATGTATCCATGAAATATGAAAAGAATCAGAAGACTTTCAATAAATAGGATACATCTTCTATATATAGTTTTTGGGAGAACGTGGACAAATATCACAAGGGAGAGAAAGTATGCATGTGTTAAAATCTACACTGGTGGAAGTATTACTCATGTCAGAGGAAGAGAGGTAGGAAATAAACATTTACTAAGCACCTACTATGTGCAAGACACTGTACTAAGCATTTTATAAATATCTCATTTGATCCTCACAACAGCCCTAGATAGTATGTGCTACTATCATCTTCATTTTACAGTTGAGGAAACTGAGTCAGACAGAAGTGACTTCTCCAGGGTAACACAGCTCATAATGTCTAAGGCTGGATTTTAACTTCTTTTCTCAATTTCAGGCCAAGCATTCTATCCACTGAATACCCCTTAGCGCCAAAGGGTTCAAAAACCCATGAAAATATTGAAATATAAAATGAAGGAATTGTACTAGACTATCTTTGTGAGTTTATGAATGGCACTGAACAAAGGTAGGTGTACTTATATTTCTGAATGAATTCTGAAGGTCAAAAGATAAATTCCACCCCCTTAACAAGGAAAAAAACTTGTCTGTCTCGGAAATGAATGGATCTTATTGCTGTTCTGCGTTTAGAATGTGGCTAGACATTATTAAAGAGTACAAATGGGTGCCTTGTTCTATTTTCAGAGAGAAGGTCAGCATGGTCCCAGATAAAAGGAAATCTGGTAACTTGTTCAAATATGTAGATATTTGCATAAAGCTCATACCTCGTATCTCAGAGGATTCAGAACTAGAAGGAACCCTAGAGATTATTGAGTCATTTTATAGATAAAGAAAGTGGGAACCAAAGAGGTTAAAAATCTGACCCAAGGTCATACGGGTCACAAGTATGAGAATTTCCTTTTGAACTTCTGTTTGCTACAATTTAGTTTGCTGGATGCAGTAGAAAGATGACAGTTAGGATAAGTGGTAGGACAAGCAAAGGAAGACATTATTAACTTGATTTGAAATCAGCTATTCAAATGGACAGTCCTTCTCTGCTTATAGAGGAGGTACAGCATAGTAGATTGAGGGGTGGACCTGAAGTCAGGAAAACCTAGATTCAAATCTTGCATTAAACGGTTATTAGCTGTGTGACTCCAGGCAAGTTATTTGATGTTTCTGAGCTTTGGTTCCCTCATTTGTAAAAAGAAGTCATAATAGTGCCAACCTTTCAGGTTTGTCAGGAGGATCAAATGAGATAAAGGACCTTGTAAATCTAGGTAAAGCATTATATGAAGGCCAGCTATTATTAATACTTGCCCTGTTGCCCAAGGTTCAGTCAATTATAACCCAGGAAGGTGAGGACATGATGGGAAAAGCCTGTTTAGCATTCCTCAGCAGGCTTTGTGGTCCAGGCTGGGGCCAGCAATTGGTATTCAGCCCATGCCTCTCCTTTAAAAGTGCGCAGTGAATTTCCATCCCCCACATTGTCGGTTGTGGGCAGGGCTTTCTGATTTACAGAGTCTTTTCTAAACCAAATAAAAATGCATAAAATATTTACCAGGTCATTTCTGGCTGCCTGAAGAAAATAAAATCCATTTTCACTTCTTCAAAGAACCCAATTGTCCCTTCAGTCCCCAAATGACAGAAAGGCTAAAGATATCCCTCCTCCCTATACTAATTCAGGAGATAGAGCTTTCCCAATGCCTAATTTAGCGAAAGTTTGTCATCACAGGTTCCCTGATTAGGTGTTGACTTTGCTCTTTTTTTAAATTCCCTCTTCCTTGGGTACATCTGGCCTGGCTCGGACTCCAGCCCTGTGATTCTTCATTCATTCCCCACAGCCTCTGGCCCAATCCTCACTGAATTAACAAGGGATGTTTATCCAAATTCCTTCCATTTTGTGAAGCAGAAGGAAAGATGAGTCTTCACCAAAGACAGCAGGGAAATCAGATGGAAAAAATGCTGCATTTTATCCTGCATCCAATAGGCAAACCATGTGGTAAAATGAGAACCAATGCGCTGAGAGAAAATCCTTCTGAATTAGCCATCTTGCATCTTCCATGAGCTGTGGGGAAATCTGAGTAGTACAGTCTGATGTAGCAAGAAGAGCCAGGCTATCACCTGAACACTAGGAAAAAAACAAACTACTCTGATCTTGGACTACATTTAGTGGCAATAGTGTTGAGAAAGACAGAAGTGACCCTCTTGATGTTCCCAACTTGGGTCGGATGTGAAGTATTGTGCTCAGTTCTGGGCACCACATTTTAGGAAGGGCATTAAGAAGCTGGAGCATATCCATAAGAGGAGGAGGAAAAGGATGATGGAAAGATTAGTGATCATCTCACATATAGGTGGGTTAGAGAGAAGCAGTGAGCTGCAATAAAAAGAGCACTAAACTCAGAATCAGTTAGAATTCCACATCTGCCACCTGTGTGACCTTGAGGAAGTGATTCAATTTCTCCAGGCTTCAGTTTTCTCCTCATAAAATGAGAGGGTTGGACTGAATGACCTTGAAGGTAGGGGTGCTGTCCTTTAAGGGTAGAGAAGAGTGGTAGGAGTGTGATGGGTGTCTTCAAGCATTTTTAGGCTTCTCATGTGGAAAAAAGTTTCAACTGGTTTTGTTTGGCCCTAAAAAGAAGAACTAGAAGTGAAGGGTTGAAATTGTAGAGAAACCAATTTTTGGCTCTGTGTAAAGAAAGTCTTCCTGACCATTGGAGCTGTCCAGATGGGTTTGGGCTGCCTTAGGAGGTGATGGGCTCCTCTTTGTTGAGGTTTTCAAGGAGGGGTAGGGTAACTGCTTTAGAGAATTGTCTTGTAGAAAAGTTTACAATTCAGGTGGAGATTGGACTAGATTGCCTCTGATGTCCCTTCCAACTCAGAGGTTTCGTGATTCTTTGCTACTGACTCATGTGTCCTTGGGCAAGTTCCTTGACTGTTCTGGTTTGCTCTTTTGTAAAATGAGGAAATTAAACAAGATCAACATTTCTCACATCATTTTCTATACATGTCCATGGTTCCAGGGTACAATTTGAGTGTCTACAGAGAAAGGAAAAAAAAACTTGCAGTCTCACACACACACACACACACACACACACACACACACATTACCTGTTGGTGTCCACCTGTCTCAGCCTGCTGCAGCTGTAGGTACAACTGCAGCTGCTTCTGGAGAATGGTGCCTGGGAACCTAGTACTCTTAATGTCTGTTTCAGTCAAAGCTGCTGCTTGCAGCAATGTCCTGGCCAGAGCTGAGCTGAACTGATACAAGACATGAAGGACCAGTTGAGACTTTCAGCACTTGGGACAGCAACAGAAGCAGTGATTTATAACCTTGCATCTCTTCTCTGGCATGAAACTTTTTCTGACAAAGCCCTAGAGCTCAAGGCAGGAAATAGGACTTAGAAATGGCCACTGCCTTCTCCTCTCCACATACCCCAGGGTAATTCTTGGCTTTGTACCAAAGAGACTAAAACTAGAAGCAAAAGTTTGAGTAGTCTGCAGTCTCTGACAATTTCCTATTTCCTTATTGCCCCAGCCAAGTGCCTAATTTATCCCACTTCTAATATTCTCTAGCTTATTGACATCCTTCCTGCAGTGTTGGCCAGAACTCAGCTCAGTACTCCAGATGTGGTCTGATCAGGGTTGGAGACAGCAGGACTGATCCTTTTCTCTTTCTGGACACTATACCTATCTTAATGCAGTAAAAGAATTCTTTCCTTTGGATCAGTTCAATAAGCATTATTAAGTACCTTCTATACACAAATCACCACCTTCTTCTGAGAGTCACTTTTCATACATTTCTCCAGCCTCCACCTCCCGTTTACTCATTCTCCATTCCCTCCTACCATCTACCCTCTCCTCATTAAGGTAGCCCTAGTTAGAGTTCCCACATGGCCCAGATTTCCTAGGATCATTCCAATTTCAAATATTCAAGTTCATTTTAAAAATCAAGAAAATACCCTTTATCTGACCATGTGTGCATATCATGTGTCAGTCAATTTGTGGGACAGAAAGATAGCAACTGCTGACAATATTTCTACCGAGGGCACTAGCCTCTCTCCCACTTTGATCATAACTATAGGCAGAAGATAGAAACAGGAAGACACAGAGACCTGGGCTATTGTTTTGAAACTATGCCTCTTATTATGCTTGTGGAATAAATTTCCTTGCCCAGAGAAACATCTAGATAGCCCAGTAAGAGCTCTTTGCTGCAGAACAGCATAACCATATGGAGTATGGCTATTTGGATGCCGATGTTTTTGTTTACCTGTGTTGTGGATGTCCTATGGAAAGCCTTGTGAGAGGTGAGTGATGAAACAACCAAGTTCTGATTGTATAGTGTTGTAGCAGATAGATGACTGGACTTGGAGTCAGGGAGATCTCAGATCAAATCCTGCTTCAGCAACTTACCAGATGTGCTACCCTGACCAAGTCATTTTATCTCTCTAGGTCTCAATTTCCACATTTATGAAATTAGGAGCACTAAAGTTATGATCCTTTGATCTTCTGACTTTCTCACTTCTGTGTGCATGTCCTTAGATAAGTAACTTGGATATGCTCTGTCCCAGTATCACCAGAATTAGAATCTATAGGACTGTTATCTTCCCAGGGAGCCTGGAGACTCAACTGAAGTTTCAAAAGCACCGTGAGGAAAGTACTCCTATGTGCAAAGTGATACCTTATTCTGGACTGAAATGTAATCACTAAAATTGGTGCATTGCTTTAGGCTTTGTCAGCATGACCTGAATGAAGAGTTAGAGAGGCTAGGAATCTGATCCAGGAACACAATGGACAAAAAAATGAAAGGATTGTATCTTTGAAGTTTTTAGGTCAAGTTTCATTTAAGGTGCAAGGGAAATGTTTATTTATCTGAACCTAAAGCTCTGGTAATTGTGGTTCCCCCAAACTTCAGATTGGTGCAGCCACAGATCAGTGGTCAGGGAAAAGAGCCAATTAGGCCACAGTCCAGGGTTTGAACTACATGAGGTTTGGGTGTCTTTGTTTGTTCCTGAGCCCTAAACTATTCACAAATACATATTGTGTCCCCAGCCTGGCCACAGACTAACCACTAACACAAGCCGTAGACTTATTCCTAACCTTAGATACAGACAAAGCCCTAACTCCAGCTATTTCACAAATCTGTGTCCTTGGTCAGAGGATCAACAGAGGGAGGGAGTATGGATGGCTCAGTGCATCTCATACCCACATCTAGAAACACATCAGACCTCATATCTTCCTTATATATCTCCTTGCATGTCAGAAGCATCATCTTGCCATATGAAGTCCATTAAAGTACCATCTCTGACACCAACAGAATATTTGAAATGAAGTTTCATGGTTTTATCTGATGTGAGAACATGAAATAGGAGCAATTGAATGGATGGTTGAGAAAAGGAGTTTTCCAGAAGCCAGAATACAAAGATGATGCAACCTTAAAGTCTCAACATAAGACAGACCTTCTGGGACACATCCTCCTCTCCCTCCTTCCTGTCTTACTGTCTTGGTCCTGAGCTGGTTTCTGTGTGCCCTGACATTTGTGAATCATAGGCCACTCCATTGACTCTTGTGCTGTCCTCTCCATCCTATTTCTATGCCTTCAGCAGTGACACATCATTAACATTCCATTCCCTGAGCATTGGCAGTCAATGATTGGTGAACTGCCATGAACAGGGCAGATTAGAGTCTTCCCTAGACTTGGTTAATAAGCTAAGTCATACAGGGCACACACACAAAGTTTCTTCCCTACCCAGACTTTGGTTGGAGCAAATTGACAATATTTGCCATGGGCCCAAACATAGTGGAGAATGGGAATCAGCATTTCCAGATGAAATGTCAAACTTGTCTGTAGGGGCTATGGAGCAACCCCTTGAATTTCCAAGTAGAAACTCAGATAGAAAATGTCTTTTCAGGGTCTGAGCAGCGCTGTTCATCAGGAAATATATGCCCAGAAAGACTGTTTTCCTGTTGAGAAGCAGCATGTCATTATGGAAAGAATGCCAGACTTGGAGTTGGGCAGATACGTGTTTGAAGCCTATGTCTGACACTTGCTAACCATATGATCATGGGTAAGTCATATAATCAATCAATAAGCATTTATTTACTAAGTGCAACGTGCTGGAGATTCAAAGACAAAGTGGAGCAAACCCTGCTTTCAAGAGTTCTTGGAGGAAACAATACATATAGCTATAAAAATGGAATAACTATATGAAAGAAGAAATACCAGGTAATTAGGGAGAGAAGAAGGAAATGAATATTTATTAAGTTCCTACTATGTGCCAGACACTGTGTTAAATGTTTTAGAAATGTTATTTAATTTGATCCTCACAACAACTAAGGAAAGTACTATAATTGTCCCCATTTTACAGTGAAGAAAACAGAGGTATAAGTTAAATATTTGCCCAGGGTCACACAGCTAGTAAGTTTCTGAGGTCTGATTTAAACCCAATTCTTTCTGGCTCCAGATGCCAATGCCCTATCCACTGCACCACCTAGCTGCCTCAGCAGGAAAAGTTTTGTATAGAAGGTGGTACTTGATCTGAGTGTTGAAAGCAGTGAGGTACTCTATAAAGCAGTGGTGAGAATGGAATGTATTCCAGTCATAGAAGCTGGCCCATGCAGACATGATGGAGCGACATGTGTGAGGAACAGAGAGAATGCAACTTTGTCTAAATCATAAAGTATATGAGATGGAGTAAAACATAATGAGGTTATAAAGATAGATTGGGGCAGTTGGGTGTCACAGTAGGTAGAGTGCTGGGCCTGAAGTCAGGAAAACTTATCTTTCTGAGTTCAAATCCAGCCTCAAATTAGCTACGTGACCCTGGGCAAGTCACTTATCCCTGTTTGCCTCAGTTCCTCATCTGTAAAATGAACTGGAGAAGGAAATGATAGTCTACTCCAGTATCTTTGCCAAGAAAACCCCAAATGAGGTCATGGAGAATTGGACACAACTGAAATGACTGAACAACTTTAAAAAAACAGATTGCAGCCAGAATGTCAAAGGTTTTAAAAGCCAAGCAGTGGAAGTTATATTTCATCCTGGAGACAAGCCATTGGACTTTGCTGAGTAGAGGAACAACAATATATGCACTGAAGGAAAATCTCTTTGGCAGCTGTGCAGAAGATGTATCAGAATGGGCAGAGATGAGTCAGAGAGACCAATTAGGAAGTGGTAATAGTCTACACAACTGATTGTGAGCCACTGAATTAGGGTGGTGGCTACATGAATGGAGAAAAGGGGTTGGAGGGGAGACATGTTCTGGAGATAGAAACAACAAGATTTGGCAACTGATTAGAGATGTGGGATGAGGGATGGTAAAGAGTCAAGGATAATGCTGGGGTTTCAAACCTGGGAAAAGTAAAGCGTGACAGTGGATTAAACAGAAATTTAAAAAGTTTGAAAGAGGGAAGGGTTGGGGGAGAAACAACTAGTTCAGTTTTGGACATGCTGAGTTGAAGATATCTCTGGGATGCTTCACCTCTCTAAACCTCAGTTTCTTCAAATAGAAAATGGAAATAATTATAGCACCAACTTAAGATGGTTTGGGGAGGATCAAATGAGATACTGCACTGTGTAAATATCAGTTGTTATAATATTCCTTGAGATACCAAGCATACCAGATCACCTTTTTGTCTATAACAGTAATGTGCTGGTATCAAAGTAGATCAGGGAACTGGTACATTGGTCCTCTTTGAAAATGAAAGATTAAAAACAGCAAGGACAAGGAACTACTTTAGTCTTATAAATTTCCTGTCTGACTGATTCATAAGTTGTGATAATTCAGACACAAACTGTTCTGAAAATTGGCTTCCCAGTCTTGCAAAAGGGTGCTTCAAAAGAAATGGATAGCATAAACAAATTTGGGGGAAATTTTTTGACCACTGGTTCAAGGCTAGGGAGGTGGTGTTCCCACTGTACTCTGCTCTGGTTAAACCTCTGCTGGAGTGTTATGTTCAGTCCTGGACATCATGTTTGGGGAATTACATCAATAAGTTGGAGAATGTTTAGGGGAGTAAGACCAGAATGGTGAAAAGTCTCAAACTCATGTAGCATGAAGATGGTCTGAAGAAGTTGGAGATGCTTAATGTGGAGAAGTGAAAACTTAACATGGTAGCTGTCTTCAAGGATTTTAAGGGCCATCATGTGGAAGAGGCATTTAAATTGCTCTACACGGCTGCAGGAGGCAGAACTAGGAGTGATGGGTGGAAGTCACAAGGAGGCAACCTTAGGTTTCCTGCAAGGGAAAGCTTCCTCGTGGTTAGAATTGTCCAAAACTAGAATGAGCTGCTTAGAAAGGATTGGAAGCCTCACCACAGGTTTTCAAGGAAGGGCTGAAAAACTTTATGTCTAACATGCTGCAGAGAGACATCTTATTCAGGTTTGGGTTGGACTGGGTCATCTCTGAGCTTCTTTCCCATTCTGCAAAACTGGAAGAAAAGAAATTGTCTTCTAGCATTTTTTTTTACCACTTCAGCAGCAGCCATTTGGAGTCTAATTAATATGCATTGGGCATAACACTACTGACCTTATTCATTAAAGCAGAGCCAAGACAACATTTGCTTGATAGCACTCAGTTGATTTTTCATTTTTGGGAATGGGGTTGGGGTAAGTTATACAAGGAGAGCTGTGATTTCATTGATTCAGGCAAATCCTCCCTTTGCCTGCCCAAAGCAGATTGGCAGCTTGTGTTATGATTTGGGAATGGGACTGGACTTGTGATTTATTGCTATAGGGAATTCCAGAGCCAAAGGTGAAGAAGCTTTATCAACGTGGGCACCATCTTCAACTCACAGTTTTTGAGAGTTGCCCTAGAACACTGACAGATTAAGCAACCTATACAGGGTCAAAAGCCAGTATGTGTCAGAGATGGGACTCACACCCAGGTCTTCCTGGTTTCAAGTCAAGCTCTCTATTTATTGTGCCACACTGCACTTACAAGAAAACTGCATTTTTCACAAAATATCTTGCAAAACATCATCCTCTTCTGACAGCATAGAAGTGATCCTGGATTCTCAGAGACTGTTCCAATAGAGAATAAATTGGAAAGATTTTGCATATACCCAAGTACCAATTGTTTGTCTATCATCTGAGAACCAGATTAGCTCATAGACCAGGTCATAAAGTTTTTTGGCCAAATAACTCATGGAGACCTGGTGTTGAGGCACTGCAATCTGCATTTGAGAGACGAATGAATGAATGTCTGAGTGCTTCCCATGTGCCAAGCACACTGCTCTAACTGTGTGGGATGCAAATACAAAAAAGAGAAGGCACTTGCCCTCAATGAACTTATATTCTAATGAGAGGAAATGGCACACACAAGGGAGTAGTAGCCAGGGAAGGGTGATTTGGTTTAGGAAGTCACAGAGATAGGGAGCAGAGATACCAGGTTGCTGATAATGGCAGTGTTGTTTTAATTATGCTTCCAGATAGATAGAGCACCCACACAGGCAAAAGCACAAATGCCTGTATTACTCAACTATAGTGGAGTCTTATCAAATGCAAGAGCTAGATTCTAAAGTCAGAGCATAAAATGATAACTGCATACACTCAGAATTACCTGGTCCTCCCCTGGCACTCCATCTACCTACTGCTGAGGAAGTGGGAGTGGCAGAGACAGATTCTCACACTGAGAGGCACTGACTGAGGGAACAAAAGATTCATGTGTCCATCTCATCCTCACTATGCAAAGGCAAGTAGAAACACTGGTGGAATCTCTCTCTCTCTCTCTCTCTCTCTCTCTCTCTCTCTCTCTCTCTCTCTCTCTCTCTCTCTCTCTCTCTTCCCCCCCCCCGTCTCTCTCTGTGTCTTACTCTTTCCTCTCCCTCCCCTCTTCTCTCTCTCCCTCTATTTGTGTGTCTGTCTGTCTTTCTGTCTCTCTCTCTCTCTGTATTTCTTTCCCCTCTGTCTGTGTGTGTCTTTCTCTCTCTCTCTCCCCTTCCCCTGTCTGTCTCTCTCTGTGTCTCACTCTGTACTCTCCCTTTCTCTCCCTTTCCCCCTTCCCCTTCTCCCTTCTCTCTCTCTCTCTCTCTCTCTCTCTCTCTCTCTCTCTCTCTCTCTCTCTCTCTCTCCCCCCCCCACATATTGTTAAATTCATGTATACATGTCTGATATGACTTTACTATAGTCTGTCATATAGAGGCAGAGTATTATGGTGGAGAGCATAACTGTAACTAGAAGTTTCTGCTATTGTGGCAGTCCTACAAACCACACTTAAGAAAGTGGCACAAGAGCCCCCTCAGTTGAGGGGAAAGGGAAAACATCATACTGGGGAGATGAAGATCCAGGACACTAGGATAAGGTCCTACACCTGGCAAAGGGAGGAGTAGGAGCAGTAAGGGATGGAGAAGGAGCTCAGCCCAGCCCACCATTAGGAATAGTAGCTTCCTATTTAAACTAATTATTCTTGTGACCAAGAGTTCAATTCTCTTGTTCTAACATTGCTGAAGGACTACAAGTGCCATCAGCACCCTCTAAATGTGTTTCCCTAGAACAAAGATCCAGTCACTTTGCCCCAGTTATGACTAGGGGATAGTACAGGATTCAGATTTAGAAGATCTGGCTTAATTTCCCAGATGTTATACTTACAGTGTGATTCTGTAAACCTCTCAGAAACTCAATTTCCTCATTTGTAAAATGGTGCTAATACTTTGGCACCTACTTCACAGAGCTGATGTGGAGAAAGTGTTTTGCAAACCTTAAAATCTTATGCAAATATGTCCTATTATTGTTGGTCCACTTGAAAAAAAAAAGTCTTTTCCTTAGGAGTGACACAAGCCTTGAAGAGCTTATTAAACAGAGAAGATGCCACTCAAAACTGTCAGAATTTCTGTAGCTAGTAACATTAAATAACTTTATGACCAATCTAAATAAATTTGTAACTATAGCTAATGACATCAAAGTAATTTTAAAATTGGAATTCATGTCTAGAATGTCACTGCTTTGTTACAAACACTAACCTAGAAATTAACAGCACTCTCAGCTGCAATGCTTATACTAGAGGCCCTGGATGCTTTTTGATCCCTTTCCTGTAAATTAGTCATTTTCTCTTTTAAAGAATCTGAAAGTCATTATAAAATTCCTATGCATCTCCTCTAGCTGCCTTCCAAAGATCTAAGGTGTGAATAACTAGCGGTCCAGGAGGGTGGGAGAAGGAAGAACTAAGAGAAGAAAGTCATAGAAGCAGCTGTCTGGTAGGTAGAAGCTGGAGGCCAGAGATAATGGGAGCTCTTTTGATGAGCGTTCATTGGAGGTCATTGTCAATGGCCTGTGGTTTGATGGGAAGGATCAAGCTCTCTCCAGGCAGGGAGGACTATTCACAAAGGCTAAGGCCGCCATTGCTGCAGTCTGCTGGAACCAGATAACTACACATAACTAGATTGCTGATCACGATCTCCCAACTCAGTGTCACATTTAGTCCTCTCATTTGCCACATTTGCTCCTGGTTCATCTTAGGTCTTTGAAAGGTGGCTGGAGGAGGCCTATAGGAATTTTCAATTGGATTGCAATCCCTTAAAGAGAAATTATCCGAGTTTCAGGAAGGAAATAAAAGATGTACTTTTAAAAAGAGTCAAGATTGATATGAGTGCCATTTTCCTTAAATATTGCTTTCACTATGTCTCTTCTTTTCTTAAAATCCTTCAGTTGCTCCCATGGCCTAATACACTCAATCCAAACCTGTTTGGATTTCAAGGCCTTCCAGTAGCCAATGAGGCTGGCTCCTCATTCTCACCTAGCTAATCAAATAGCCAATAAACTAATGATTGAGGATCAACAATTATTGAGGACCTATTCTGTGCAAGGTGTGATGGGAAATCCAGAGACCACACACCAGATATGGAGGAGTGGAGGCCCCCCCAGAAGCAGGTGTTCTTGATTCAAAGTCCAGGATTTGACCTACTGCAGACTACATAGTCTCTAGCAGCTAAGATAGATGTGAACCACAAGCCTCAACATATCCATCCAACCATTGACATAAACTGACTTAAATATGAACCCCAAATTTTAAAGCTAAAGATTCACAAAAGAGACCATTTGAAGGGGAGATATGATGAGATTTAATGCAAAGAAGCAGAGAGACTGTCAGAATTTTGGAAGCCTGGTGGAGTGGTGCAAGTAAGCAGGGGTAGTAGGGGTGGGGTTGGGTTCTTCGTTCTAGTTAGTATCCCCTCTGTTCTACACTTCCAGTTTTAAGGTCATCATGAGGAGATTGAGCACATTTTGTCTTATATAGCCTGCCTACATCCCTATGGTCTCTGCAAGGAAAAAAGAGTGGTGGAACCACTGTGTGCAGAGCACAAGAAGACCTAGAGTATGGAGGATGAATGACAGAGTTGGTTCCTAACATGATCCTTTCTCTGAACTCTGAAATCATCTCTTCCTAAATCTAGGGTGCACATCAAATAATGACTTATTTTCTTCTTTTGATTTTTGATCCTAAGATCATAGACTTAAAACTGGAAATGCTTTGGAGGTCATCTAGGCCAACTCTCACTCTACAGATAAGGAGACTGAGACCCAGAGAAATGAATTCATCCAGCGTCACACAGGTTGAATAATGGGGATTTGAACCTAAGGCTCCTGACACCAAATCCAGGGCTCCTCTCCTTCATGGATTCTTCCTCTTACTGTTCCTATCACTGCTACCTCAGCAGTCAGCTTGTCCTTGTCATTAACAATAGTTTGCATTTATCTAACAAGTTAAGGTTTGCAAATCGCTTTGTATCTATTATTTCATGTGTTCTTCATAACAACCCTGTGAGGCAGGGCTATTATTTTCCATACATCAGAATTAAAGATATTGAGGCCAAGAGAGATTAAGTGATTGGCCAGGGTCACACAACCAGTAAGACAATATCTGAGTCAGAATCTCAATGAGATCTTTCTGATTCCAGGTCCAGCACTCTAGCCACTGTGCTACTGATCTGCCCTACAGTTGACATTTTGATACCTCTTTATTAAAATATTTTGCATATATTAGCTTGTTTAGCCTTCACAACAAGCCTATGAGGTAGGGGCTATTATTATCCCCATTTTATAAGTAAGGGAACTGAGGTTCATGGAGGTTAAATGACTTGGTAGTGTTTACACAGCTAGTAAATGTCTGAGGCAAGATTGAAATCTAAGTCTTCCCGACTCCAGGTTCATAGCAAGCCAGCACTCCATGCTTCCTCACTCATCTCCACTTTTTGAAGAATGAAATTATTGGTAAAGTGAGTCCAGAATTTATCAGCTGTTCTGTTTTTAGCTAAGTAAAAGCTCCAGCACAGAACCGTATTGTTGTTCAGTCCTGTCCAATTCTTCATGGCCCCATTCAGGATTTTCTTGGCAAAGACACTAGAGTAATTTGCCATGTCCTTCCCCAGCTCATTTTACAGATGAGAAATTGAGACAAACAGAGTTGAGTAAGTGCCCAAGGTCATGCAGCTAGTAAGTGTATGAAGCCAGCTTTGAACTCAGGAAGACTTTTCCTGATTCCAGGTCTGGCATTCTATCCACTGTTCCACCTAGCTACCCACATTTCTGTAGGGTTGAAGACATACATTTCTACTACCCCAGGCATTTGTAACCAGATGGCAAACTCTGTATTTCCCATCACACCTAATACATAATAAATACTCAACAAATACTTGTCAGTTGATTGAATAGTCACTTAGATAGGGATAAGGCTAGATTATGGATTGCCTTGAAATCCAAGCAGGTTTAGTTTAAATATGTTAAGTAATTGTGGAGCAATTGGAGGATTTTAAGAAAAAAAGAGGCATAATGAAGCCAGATTATGACCACATAAGAAAACTTCAGAATTTATGAACATAGAAGTGGAATACTTATGGTAACATCAAGATCGAGGGTTTGACCATCTCTGGGTGTAGCTGAGGTAGAGTGGAAGAGTTAGTTATGGAAAATTAACAAGTGGAAGAAGTGGGAGCTGAAAATGTTTGAAGAGGATCAATATGTAGTTTGAAATTCCCTAGTTCCAGGACAGAGGTTGAGGAGAAGAGAAAGACTGTGAGATAAGCTAATTAAGGAAGGGAGATGTCCTGAAAGTCAGTAGTTAATGGCTATTAGAATCTCGATTGGGTGGTAAATACATATTGCATGAACCTCAAAGGAAGCAAGGTTACTGAAATTTGAAGGTCGAGAGCCTGGAAGTGACAATGAGGGGCAAAGACTTTTCCAAGTTTCCCGTCGATGTGTGGGGAAGGAGATAGGAGAGGGGTAGGAGTGAAAGTGCAACAAATACTGGAAATTGTGGCCAGGTAAGTTGTGTCATCAGGGGGCAGCCAGGTCTCAGTGAGTACAAGAAGGCGAAAAAAGTGAGAAAGAAAAAGGTTTAAGATGGAAGCAAATTTGTTACATATGGAACAAGCATTCCAAAGAGCACAGTGGAAGGGGAAGATAGCTTTTCAGTGGGATGTTGGGGGCGTGGAGCTTGGTCGAGGGACAGTATAAATAATTTGGCAGGCAGTGGGAGATGGGGAAGATGGTCTGAACAACGATAGCCAGGAATTCAGGATCCCTAGGATGGAGGAGGGTATGATGGAGTGGAAAGATAGCATCTTCTTTTAGTTTCCCTTAGTTAGGAAAAATCACCAGTATGAGACGAACTATTTCTTCAGGGACTGAAAATCAGTGGCTGTGAGTGCTAAGCCACTATCACAGAGTTATAAAGTAGGAAGTGACCTCAAAGGTCTTTAGCAGGGTATAAGCATTTTGATGGCAGGGACTATTTAATTTGTTTTCTTGAATCCCTAGTACCTATCATAGTGTCTTGAACATAATAAATATTTGTTGGATTGAACTGAATCCACTCCAATTTAAATCTGAACAGAAATCTCCTTAACAAGTGGTCATACAGTCTCTCTTTAAAGATTTTCAGCAAAGAGAAACTTGCCATTTCTTCTGGCAGCTCATTTGACATTTGGAGATTGCTAATTGTTGGGAAGTTTTCCAGCTGAAATCCACCTCTATTATTTCTCCCAATTGAATTCTATTTCTGCCCCTTGGAAACAAATAGAAAAATCAATGTCTCTTTCATATGAAAACCCTTTAAATATGTAAAAATAACTGTTATGTCTTTCCATGTGTGACTTTTCTCTAGGCTAAACATTCTCAATTCTTTCAACAATTTCTCATATTCTATGGTGTGGTTTCAAGTTCCCTCACCTTCCAGATTGTGCTTTTTTGTATTTATAAATGTTCTTCCTACATTGAACTGAACATAGTACTCCAGAGGTGTACTGACAAGGGAAGAGTACAAAAGAACTAGCATTTCCATCAGTCTAGAAACACTGCAGCTCTTAACAAGATTTCCTAATCTTGTATTTGAATCTTATGTTTCCTTATCAAAATGTAGACTCATAGCAAGTTCACAGTCCACTAAAACTCTGACATCTTTTTCACATGTACTAACTTGTTACTCCTCCCCTACCCTATATTAGTACAAGTGATTTTTTTGAACTCAAGTCTAGGATTTAAAATTTATCATTCTTAAGTTGCACCTCATCAGATACATCCCATTTTTCTGGATTATCAAGTTCTTTGGGGATACTGACCTTGACATATATGTTAGCTATTCTTCCCATCTTTGCCTTGCCTACAAATTTGACAAGTATACTTTTAACCTACATTTTAACCCTGGTTGTTGTTAATTATCTTTAAAAGGTATTGAAAATTAGAGAGGTGTTGCAGAACTGGAAATGGGCAAGTGTGTGGTTTCCTTGAACTATAGGACAAAGGGTTTGACTTTATTTCCTGGCAAAAATATTATTATTTAAATTGTTTTTGAGCATTTGTACAGGAAACAAGTAAGCATAAAGAGCTAACATGGATTCATCAAAAATGGGTCATTCAAAATTACTTCAGCTTTTTTGTTTTTCAGACAAAATTATTAGAAAAGTAAACTGAAGAAACTGACCATGTAGCTTTCATTTCCTGCAGCACTTGTTTCCTACTCAATCTAAATATAGCCTTCTCTGGGAAGAGGAGTCATATGTTCTACTGAACAACGAACATACTCACACCTGATCATATCTTTCACGTACTAGTGATTCTAAACTCTGGTAGGTCATCATCCAAACCCCATCCCCTTCCACCTCCAGATGATTCCTTATTCTATCCCCCTCAACCTTCTCACTCAAAAATCTCAATCAAATGCTACCTACCTCTTCTCCTTTGCCTTCTGGCATGCCTGTTCTATAAGCAACAAACTTGCTTTCATCCTAAATCTTTTCCTCTCCCACTCCTTCTATCTTATAGCAATCACTGAGACCTGGCTTCCCCGTGCTGACACAGCCTCCCTGACAACAATTTCCAATACTGGATGCATTTTCACTCATTCCCTTTAGCTCACTGATCAAGACAGAAAGTTGGAGTAATCCTTACTCCTGACTGCCAGTTTCTGACTCTCTTACTTCCATCTCCTCCTTTGAGATTCATGCAATCTATATCTACCTCCTAATCAAAATCCTGGTAGCTGTTGTTTATAGAGCCCTAGGCCACTCCTCTTCCTTCCTCAATGAGTCCCTGGCTCATGATTTTTCTCTCTCTCTCTCATCACTCAGTTCTTTAACCTACTCCCCCATCCCTCTTCAATCAACCTTGCCATTATCCACAAATATACTACCCACTCTTTAAGAATGCTGAAATCCTCTTATCTGACCATAATCTATTGGCTTTCCACCTTTCCCCTTTTCCCCTTATCAAACCAACGCTTTATTCCAAGATCTCCAAATCCCTTGATATCTCAGCTCTCTCTCAGGCTATCCCCTTTGCACCAGCCTCCATTTCCTATTTCCCCCATCTTGACCCCTTGGTAAATCAGTCAAATTCTACACTGTCCCCTTCTCTTGAGTCGCAGGCCCTCTTATCACATTACTGATTGAACCTTGATAAGTCTTAGCCTTAGATCACTCCTATCACTTCCTAACTTTATTCCTACACATGTGCTACTTAATGAAAGTGAAAAAAATCATGCAACAGTTCTGACTAGGTCCACTACAAATTTATATGTTTCTACACATTCTTTATCAACTTATTAGCCCACTCTACCTCTATGAAGCTGCTCTTCTAAACCTTTTCATCCTTCCTCAAAGCTCCTGTGGCTTCCCCTCCCCCACCCTCTCAGCTGAGTGCCTTGCCTAATATTTTACAGAAAAAGTTGAGTCCTGTCACTTTAAATCCTGTCTTATCCCTTATTCATCTCATCTCACTCAGATACCTTCTGGCACTATCTTTTCTTTCCTCTCATCTCACATAAAGGTGGGAGATGGCTTTACTCCTTACCTAGGCTAACCCCTCTTTCTGCCTGCACAAGTGATCCCATTCTATCCTTTCTCCTCTAACAGATTGTCCACTCTGCCATCCTTACTCTGTCACTTATCTTCAGTCTCTCCCTGTTTGCTGGCTCCTTCCTTGCTACCTACAAACTTGCTCATGTCTCCTCCATTCTTGAAAAATCTTTCCGTCTACCCCCACTATCATCCTATATCTTCCGTCTTTGGTGATTACACTCTGAGAGGCCTATCTACAATAGGTTAACTTCACTTTCTTTCTTCGCACTCTCTTAACCCATTGCAATCCATCTTTTAACCTTATCATTCCCCCTAAACTGCTCTCTTCAAAGTTACCAAAAATCCCGTGTCAAATCCAGTGCCCTTTTCTCAATCCTAATTCTCCTTGACCTCTCTGCAGCTTCTGATACTGTTGAACACCTTGTCTTTGATACTCTCTTCTAAGTTTTTGAGACACTTCTCTCCTGGTTCTCCTCCTACCTACCAGACTGCTCTGATTCTCCTTTGCTAGATCCACAATGCATTCAAAGTGAATATATGCTGTTAATACTAAAAATCATACTATTTTAAAAAGAAGAGTATCAGAACATGCTTCTCACAGTTATAAGTAGGAGATGTATTCTTAACCAAACAAGGGATACAGGCACTCACAGAAGATAAAATAGATAATTCTAATTACTTGAAACTGAAAAGCTTTTGTACAAACAAAACAAATGCACCTAGAATACAAAAGAAGCAGCCAAATGGGAAGAAATCTTTGTTTCAAATTTCTCTGATAAGTATTTGGAATCTAAGATATATAAACAACTAATAGTGTGTGTGTGTGTGTGTGTGTGTGTGTGTGTGTGTGTAAAAACACTAAATTAATTCACCACAGATAAGTGGTCAAAAGTTATGAGCAACAAATAGTTCTCAAAAGAATTGAAAACTATAAACTGTCATATGAAAAATATTCTAAATCACTAATAATAAGTGAAATACAAATCAAAATAATCCTGGGGCTTCAGCTGATCCCCTGCAAATTGGCAAATGGGACAAAAGATGGGAATACACAGTGTTGGAGAGGTTGTGGGAAGATAGGTACACTCATGTATAGTTGATATAGCTTTGATCTGTAGAATCGTTTTGGAAAGCAACTTGGAATTATGCAAATAAAGTGACTAAAATGTCCATACTCTTTCACTGAGGTACTAGGTTTAGACCTCAAGCAAGCCATTGAAAAGAAGAAAGTCCATATACACCAAATTATTTATAGCAACTCTTTTTGTGATAGAGGATTGGAAACAAAGTAAATTGTCCATCAATTGGGGAAAAGTTAAATAAATTGTGGTACATGGATGTAATAAAATATTGTAGTGCTATAAATACATGATGAATTGATGAATTCAGAAAAGCATGTAAAGATCTACGTGAACTAATGCAGACTGAATTAAACAGAGTAAAGAATATTATATATACAATGACTACAACAATATAAATGGAAAGAACAGCCATGTACACACACACAAATCCAAAATGAATGTTACAAAATTGTAAAGAACAGGGATGGTTCAAAAAGAAAAGATACAAAGAGATAGTCCTGCTCCCTAGACATGACATCTACTAGTATTGAACATTGAACTTATTTTCTGATTTTTTCAGTGTATTAATCAGTAATGATTTTTTTCTTCTTTTTTGTCTTTAAAAATACTATTTGTTATAGAAGAAGTCTCTCTGGGAGAGTAATGGATATTGAGGGAAATTATGGTGATGTTAAAAAAGCAAAAGATGTCAATAAAAATATATTTTAGAAAAACAGTGTCCATGAGTCTGTTATTACCTCCTAAATTGAGAAGATGTTACAATGTCACTTGGTACTTTGAAAAATCACTATGGTGTTTTCCTTCCAATTTTGCATCTCTAATGTTTACTGGCTGGTTCTGGAACACTTTTAGAAGGTGACGTTGATCTGACAGTGTGTGAGAGAGGTGGAGGTTAGGAGCATGGAGGGTACTACTCACAGAGGACCTGGGCTCCACCAGACATTTTACTTGTGAGTTATTTTTGGATGGTTCAGTGTTCCGGACCAAGAACTCCTGCTTGTCTATGTGATTTGCCGTCAGGCATGAGGACAGGACTGACAGGCTTCCCTTGAGCAGGGCTCACCAGTCTCTCACTCAGAATTTCTCACTGATCCCAAAAGGCTCCAAGAGGTCAACTAGGTTAAAACCATCATGAGCCTGAGGCAAAACAATGAAATCAACCCAGCTTTTCGTGGATGCTCTCCCTCTTCTATTTTCTCTGACTCAGTTTCATTATCTGTAAAATATAGGGGATAGAAGGAATTAAACTAGAAAAGGGATCAGCTAGGAGTGCTGGAGCTGGAGTCAGGGAGACCTGAGTTCTAATGTTGCCTTGGTTACTTAGTTAATTTCTAGTTGTATCACTCTAGGCAAGTCATTTAATTTCTCTTAGCCTTAATTTCCTCATCTGTTGAATTGGGAGAATGGTAATCTCTACTTTATAGAGTTACCATGAGGATTCAATGAGGTAATATGTTAAGCACTTTGCAAATTGCAAAGCTCTATATAAATACTAGCTATCATTATTATCATAATTCAATTCAACAAAAACTTTATTATGGCTACCATGGGCAAAGGCATTGTTAGGTGATGGGATATACATGGACAAAAACAAAATAGTCCTTCCCTCAAGGAACCTACACTCTACCGGGGATAAAACATGTGTGTGTGTGTGTGTGTGTGTAGGTAGATATAAATTAAAATAATTTCAGACAGAGAGAATGCTAATACCTAAGGAGATCAGAAAAAGTATGTTGTAGGAGGTAGCACTTGAATAGTACTTTGAAGGAATTTAGGGATTCTACAAGGTTAAAATAAAGAAGGGGCACATTCTAGACATGGGTGACCACTTGGACAAAGGCACAGAGGAAGAAGATGGAATGAAATGTTCAGAGACAACCTAGTAAACCAATTTAGCTGGAAAGATGACATAAAGGGAAATGGTATAAAATGAGATTAGAAAAGTAGATGGCAATTATATTGCAAAGGTCTTTATATGTCAAACTGAAAATTTTGACTGGTGGAGGAATAACATGGCCAGATAGGTCTTTGGGGAATGCCAATTTGACAGTGGCGTAGAAGATGAATTAGAAAAGGAAGAGATGGAGACAAGGAGACCAATTAGGTAGGTATTTCAATAGTCCAAGTGAAAGGCGGTAAAGGTCAGAACGAGGGGAGAAAGAAAGGGAGTGATGCCAGAAATATTGTGTAGGTGGGATTGACAAGACATGAAAACTCATAGGGTAGGGGTGGGAAGAGAATGAAAGATACAGTCAAGGATGATTTTAGCATCCCTTCTAGATCTCTCTGACATTCTGTGGTTCTTTGATTTCAGTCCAAGCTACCCTGGTCTGGGCATGGAGTCACTTACTGGACTAGACCTTGGGGAGTGAACTAAGAAGGGAGAGAAGAGGGAACCAGAATGAAAATGATAATTTCAAAACATAAAAGCTCTTTGTAAGTCACAATGTCAGAAGAGGCACCTGACTGTGAAATCTCATCTTCCCTCTTACAGATTGAAATTGATTCATCTTCAAGCAAAGTCATAGAATCATCTGCTCTTCCCTCTCCCACCTCCCTTTGCAATTTACTGGAGAGCTTGGCAAAGAGTTCAGTTGAATTCAATTAAAGCTAATAAGCATGTATTATGCTCCCACCTTGCAAAGGCTAGGTTCCATGGGAGATGAAAAGAAATGAGAGAGCACAGTCTGCCCTCAAAGGGCTCATAGTTTAGGTGGGGAAACAAAGTGAGGTCCCATCTCACTCTCAAGTTATGATCCTATAATCCTGTCAACAGGAAAGTACTTAGAACAGTATTGTTTAGTGCAAAGAACCCTGAACTTGGGGATCAGAAAAACTCAGCTCTGCCGCCTGCGATGGCTGTGTGACCTTGAATAAATCACTTAACTTCTCAGGACTTCAGGGTCTCCTACTCCTAAAATGGTGACTTTAACTAGGTGATCCAACTAGATAACCTTGAAAAGTCCTTCCATCTCTGACATTATGTGCTCTTATGAGTCTCTTACAAGGCAACGTATATGGGTTGTGACCTCCACAGTATGCTGATAAATGTTAACAACAGGCTCCCTGGGATGGGGGTGGGGGAATGTATGCTCGATGTACTTTAAAGTTTTATCTCCATTATTAACATTTTCTCTATCCATTTTTTATGTTTTAAAAGAATTTAAACAATAAATAAAACCTAATTTGTAGTGGTTGCCAAATTCCAAAGTATAAATGTACGCAATAAAAAATTAACATTTAGTTCTCAAAAGCCAGTCCACACCCCTGATCATGAGAAAATATGCTACAAACCAGAAGCATGAGTGCTGAGGGATTCAAAGTCTTGAACATTTGGGCAAGAGCACAGAGGCCAGAGTTAAAATGAAATATACAGTGACAACCTAGTTAGCCAGACAAAGTCTAGACAAGTCAACAAGTCTTTATCTGGCAGCCACTGTACAACAAACCAGCCCTGTACCAGATGTTGTGAAGGAGACAGGGGAAGGAAATGCAGTCTCTGCTTTTGGAGAATCTTGTCTTAGAAACATGACTTACACAGCTGACAGTCAGAGAGCAATGTAAGGCAGTAGGTGCAACCTTGTATATATCATATGTAGCCTATATTTAGAATCTGTTGTTTTTACTGCTTAGCACATAGACGTATTCTAGGTAGTATTTGCATGTATAGCACTATATTTTTATATCGTGTGTATGCTATATGCAGGCACTGTGCATATATGTAATGTGTTAAATGTACTATTGTAGCATATGTTTAAGGATTCATTAAAAAGTTTCTGGGAGAGGGAAAGAGTTACTCTATTTGAAGCTGTTCTGGTTATCAGCAGCTAACATGTGGCCTCATATGTGGCATAAATGCTGTTACTATATTGTACCATGAGTAGCATATGTACTAAGTTGGAGCATTTGTAGCACATGTTCAATATATACTATGTGTGTGAAGCAATGTACAAAACATGGAGAGTATACTAACCTCATATGTACTATGTACAGCATATTGCAATACATGTGCTAAGCAGCTAGGTGGCACAGTAGATAGTGTTGGAGTGGGAGGCAAGAAGACATGAATTCAAATTTAGCCTCACATATTTTCTGGCTGTGTGACCTTAAGTAAGTCACCTAATCTCTGCCTGACTCAATTTTCTCATCTGCAAAATAGGGATAATTATAACACCTACATCCTTGGGTTGCTGTGAAGATAAAATGAGCTAGTATTTACAAGTACTTTGCAAACCTTAAAATGCTGTATAAATGCTAGTTATTTATTATTTGTAACATGTATATAAAATATCTATATCTATATATACATATATGTGTGTGTGTGTGTGTGTGTGTGTGTGTGTGTGTGTATATATACATACATACACATACATATATATTTAGTGTGGCCCAAGTGTGGTTATGTGTAGCATTACTATGTAGACTATATGTAGCATTTACTTTGTGTAATATATAGATATGTGTATCATATTGTGATATGTGTATATGTATGTATATATTGTATATTAAAGTATTTTTAATATTAATTAGATTAATTGTGTAATATATAGATATGTGTATCATATATTAATTAGATTAATTGTGTAATATATAGATATGTGTATCATATCATGATACGTGTGTATGTATGTATGTATATACAGTATATTAAAGTAATTTTAATGTTAATTAGACTAATTAATATTAATAAAGTAATATAAGTATATTAGAGGAAGTTTAGTATGGGGATAAACTAGTCAGTGAAAGCTTCATGGAAGAAATAGGACTTAAATTGAACCTTGAATGATAGGAAAGAGAAGAGATGGGTAGGACATCCTGGGGAAGAGGAAGAACAATAAAAATACAAGGCTGAAAATAGTATAATAGGTTGTAGCTTACAGGTAAGGCAGCTAGGTGGCACAGTAGAGTACAGGGCATGGAGTCAGAAAGACTCATCTTCCTGAATTCAAATCCAGCCTCAGACACTTAGTGGCTATGTGACCCTGGGCAAGTTACTTCAGCTTGTTTGCCTCAGTTTCCTCATCTGTAAAATGAGCCAGAGAAGAAAATGGCAAACCACTATAGCATCTTTGCCAAGAAAACCCAAATGTGGTCACAAAGAGGTGGACACAACTGAAAAACAACTGAATAACAATGATGATGACATCAACAATAGTTTGCGAGTAACAGGAGAGGTTGTTTCAAAGGTTTGGCATGAGAGGAGGTAGGAGAAGACCTCGGAATCTCTATTGTCTGCCATAAGTCAGCTGTACCTTCCCCTCTTTAAACCCAGATGTCAGTGGTTCACCATTCAGTGGCCCCAGTGACTATAACATCATCATCATCATCATCACTAATCATCATCTCTGACTTTTATAGAGTGCTTTAAAGAGTCTATCGCTGTATGAGATAAGCTTAAGACCCTAAGTGGCCAATGAGACCCTCTCGTATTAAAAAGAAACAATATGGCTAATCAAATTTGCCAGCAGTTATTTTAATGGTTGGCATTTCTAAGATTTAGAACAGCCTCCCTTCTCGCTTTGGAGTGGCACAGTGGATTCAGCGCATTAAAGCAAGGAGGGAGTTAATGTAAATCTATTCCAATGCAAATGTCAACCCGACCACTTGTATGAAAAATTAGCAGCTCTGAATGTCAAAGAGTGAGTCCCACCGCCTGCAGCTGCCTCACTCAGGCTGGCTGTGCAAATGTGGGCTGAGCTGCTATTTCAAGCTACCTGTCTTGGGCATGGAGTCAGGATGAAAGAAGCAGGCTAGGCCTTTAATACAGAAAGTAGAACTGGTAAATACTTAGAATGCTACAGCATAGCAAGCACAGGACATCAAGCAAGATGACAAATAATGAGAGGCAGCTCTGAGACAAGCCTCCTCTGGTGGCAGAAGGAGGCCAGGCCAAGGATGAATCTGAGGTCTTCCCCATAGCTTCTGTGACCCAAAAGAGTACCATTGATGAGATTGGGATAAAATGGACTTCTGCACCTCCCAGGACCACCCATGCCGATGAGCGGCTCCTGCTGAGAAAAAGGCCTGCCATCACCTGAAGCTGGGTGGTTCATGGTGCAGGCGGAAGGCTACCAAGCCTGGGAGTGAGGAAAGGCTATAGCAGAGAGGATTGAGGAGTGACAAATTGGTTGTATAAAAACAGAGACAACTTCTGGACATATAGTGGGATTAGCAAAGGCAGAAGGTAGTATGGATGAGAAGAAAGGGTCAGATCTGGGATCAAATAGTCCAAGGAGAAAATGAGCATATGTTATCTGGAGGTCAGGCTGAAGGGACCAATGCCAAAATAGTATGCAAAGTCTGAGTTTTGCACAGAATTTGCAAAATTTTCAGCACTCAGTTTCTTGTATTCATTTCTGTGTTTTTATGCTTGACTGCATGAGGTCAGTTCTGCCTTTCAATCTCTCTTTGATTGGCTGCTGCTGGACAGTTCTCACTGACCCTGACAGCATCACTTTCTAAGAAAGCAACAGTAACTGAGTACTGGCAGGCAACTCCTGCACAAAAGTGGATGCCCTCCTTCCAAGGTTCATATGGTAGATGATTGAATTACCATTCATAATGACCTAGGTGGTGAGCTGTAGTGGAAAGTGTGCTGGGCTTGGAGTTAGGAGAGTTTTAGTTTCAAATCCCACTACCAGCGTTTATTAGCTACGTGACTATGAGCAAATTGTTTTAACCTCTCAGAGCCTCACTTTCTTCATTTGTAAAGTAGTAAAATAGCTGTATCACCTATCTCAAAGTTTTGTTTTGAGGAGTATCACTGTTATCTGGAAAGGTGAAAAAGATGGGTCAAAATCAACCAGATGGCTAGGGATGATGGCAAATGCACGTGGTCCTTTCTGCTGAGGCTCAGTAGGGCTAAAGCTGATTGAGTAGCCATAATACCTCTAGCAACAACATAGTGAACCCCTGGGACTAGGGGTCTATCAGGCTGCCTAAGGTGATGTGAATTGGCATTGGTTGGAAAAACAGTAGATTAAAGTTTCCATAGGTAGTAAAGTGGATAGAGAGCTGGCCTGGAGTCAGGAAGATTCCACTTCCTGAGTTCAAATCTGACCTCAGACACTTATTAGCTGTGTTACCCTGGGCATGTCACTTAATTCTGTTTGCCTCAGTTTCCTCATCTGTAAAATGAGCTAGAGAGGGAAATGGAAAATCACTGCAGTGTCTTTGCCAAGAAAACCCCAAATGGGGTCACAAAGAGTGAGACACAACTGAAAACTTCTCAACAACAAAGTTTCCATGACCATCAGTGGTTATGATGTACAGAAAGTTCTTATAGTGGGTGAAAGGTTATACGAGATGACCTTTCTGGTGCCTTCTACTTCTCAGATTCTTGAGCTAGACATGCCAACTGGATCTAAGTGGTAATTGTTTGAATGCTGCTTAGAGAATCATAGTCTGTCCTGGATTTCAGAGTCATCTTTGCCTCTTCCCTGTCCTTCATCCACGCATGCAGTTACCAAATTCTCTACTTCTAATATCTCTCATAACTAGCCAATTCTCTGTACTTCAGAGAATCCACTGCAATTACCCTGGGTTCTAGTTCAGACACTCATCTCTTCTCACCAAACTTCATCTAATAATGTAATAAATCTTCATGCATCCTACCAGTCCTTTCTCCACTTCAGCCTTCCTATAGCTGCTAGGATGATCTTCCTAATATACTAACATGATCATGTCAGTCCACTACTCAAAGACCTTCCCTATTTTACCAAATTAACTTGAAACTTTTAAAACTGGCATTCAAGTCTTTCCACAGTCTGGCTCCAACCTACGTGGCCAACTGTACCTCATCCTACTTCCCTGCACCATTCGATGTTATAGCCAAAGTGGACTAGTCTCTTTTCTCCATTTTTATTTTATGTCTGGACTTTATTCCTTCTGCCCATAATTGAAATAGAAAAACAACACCTCTCCCTGATCTCCATGTGTTTCAGTCCTTCCTGGTCTTCCAGGACCAAGTCAGTTGCCCTTCCTCTGTGGCCTTTTATTTGATGCCCCAGTTGACAGTGATATTTCCCTCTTTATGGTATTTTACTTTTGTTCCTTTCTCATTCTCCTTCAATCAGGCTTATTTGTGTACATGTCTATATTCTCCTACACCCCTCAAGCGCAAAGGCTTTGCAATTTTTTTCCATTTTTGTGTCCCCAGCACCCAGCCCAAAGCCTTGCACATATCTGGTGCTCCACAAATGTTTGTCATATTGAATTGAATCCAGAAGTCAAGAATCAAGGGAGATGGGGATAATCTGATCTTATCCTAACTATCTAATCACATCTCCTACTACTGTCTAACACATACTCTCCACCCTAGTTAAGCTAGGCTCCTTACTGCCCTCCAAACTCATGAGTGTCTGAGTCCTTGTTTGTAATCTTCTCCCAGCTTGGGAGATCTTCCTTTCCCCTCTTTTCCATCCACCTAACTTCTCACCCCTTGAGGAAACCAAGAGTGAAGACAATGACCTAGCTGGAAAAAAAAAGGATAAATGGGGGCCAGATTATAGAAGCTAAGGTCAGGTTGTGGATGGTCTTGAATATCAGGACCTTGCTTTGAACCTCATTGAAGATTTGGGGGCCAAGGACATGACATAACAAAAAGTGGTAAATTAGCAAAAGTAGGCAGGATGAATTGGAGAGGGAGAGATGGGAGGCAGGGGAGTTATGTAGGTGGGCTGTTGCCAGCTAGGAGAAGGGATGAATGTGAGAGGGACATTTCAAAGAACAGATAAAACTTAGTGGCTGCAATAAACATTATGCCATTAATTTAAGAGATGCACCAGCTGGTAGGGAAAAGCTGAAGAATTTTTCCTTTTTTTAATGTGTGGATTGAGTGACTGATCTTAATAAAAAAAATCATTGCTGTTACATCCATAACTATCCTTTCTGGGAGCTCAGCTTTTGGAGATCATCTAATTATTTACATAACCTTTGTGAGCAAGGCTCTGGGGGTTCTATATGTAAAAGCTCCTGTTTGCTTCCTGGCAGATGTGCTGCTCTTTATGCAGTTGTGACAAGAAACCTTCACAGATATTCATATATTTAACAATCAATGGAAATGCTGATGGCTGATGACCAAGGAAGCTTGTACTGATTAGGAGCATTTTTCACAGTGTGCAGGCATTTGGAGAGAAAGGCGTATGAAAAGTTCTAGAAATCTGCATCAGAGATCCCATCAAGGAGCCTTTTATAGTCTCATTGGTTTGAACCTTGGTTAAGCAGTGAATCACCCAAATCTTTCTGGCTTTCAGTTTTACTTAAATAAGAAGACAGCTGTAACATAGTGGATTAGGAGTCAGGACATCTGGGTTCTAGTTTTATCTTGACCATAACTTTATTATGTGACTTTTTATAAATCCCATCCTTCTCTGGGCCTTAGGATTCCCATCTAGAAAAAGAACTTGATTGCTAAAACCAGCATAGGGAACTCTAGGTGAGGGATTTTCTCTACCACCTTTCTGGAGGTCACCACCTTTCTGTCACTTTCATTGTTAGACATGTAGAGAGTGGCTTTTCCCTCACATGTAGCACGGGGATGTCATTGCATGACTCAAAGAGAGGCAGAATAAACATCTCTAGTGTTTTCTTGCACTTTCCCTCTACCAGGGAGATTTTAATTCCTTCCAGGAGGGGAAGCACTAGGTTGGGGCCAGAAGCTCGGCCACTATGCTCTCCTCAGAGAGAGGGAGTAGAATTATATCTTTCTGCTCCCTTAAATATTATTAGTCTAGGAGATGTAATTTTCAGGTTCATGCTAAACATTTAATTGCTGTTCATTATTGAAGAGCAGCAGGATCCCAAGCTTCATATCCAAGGCTTCACTCCCTTCTCACCAAATACCAGTTCTACAATGAACAAATATAGTAAATGTCAAAGGAACTCATTTATCCAAATAGAGAATAAACAGAAATCAGACAAGTATGCATAGGAGAATATAGCCAGATAATGCAGAATGAAGAAGCTCTCCCATTGAGAGCTAGGCAATTCAGCTCAACTAAGACAAAGAATCCCAGATCTCACCCAAGGGGAAGTTCCCTGAAGTCTCTAGTGTAGCAAGGTAGGGATAGGGACATGATGGAGACTCTTAGCTCCTCTCATATCAGTTTCTTCCCAGTCTCTTCTTTCAGAAACCCAAAGTAGGATTGGCATCATCCATGTTCTCTTTTGAAGCAGAAAGCCAGAAGCAACTGTGGAATTTCCTGAACACAAAGAAAGCAAGCCTCTCCTCTTGTCCACTCTCAACAACTCTGCTTCACCCCTCACACAGGCTCAGGCCATTGATCTCCACCAAAGAAGAGAGAGTCCCATACCAATGGGCTTTCGGACTCAAGTTACAGACAGTAGCCTGAAGGCACTGAGAGATTAATGACTGGCATAGGGTCATATATCCAGGACATATCAGAGGTGGGAACTTGAACCTTTGTCTTCCTTACTCCAAGACCAGCTCCCTCTCCATGACCTCAACATGCCTTACATTTTAGCTCTACAATTTTATCCATTTTTAATGTTCCATGAATTTCAATGAATAGCATATTACAAATGATGTTAAATTATGTACCTGTAATATATGAAGGGGATAGTAGAAAATGTTGCTTGCAGATGTATACTTGCAAATCGCTTCACACCTAAAGAACCAACTGATCTAAAATCCCTAAACTGAATCAGAAATACCAAATTTTAGGGTTATGAGTAACTTTCCAGGCCTCCAGGCCAAAAAATAACCAAGAAGAAACCCTTACTCTAACATGCACAAGTGTTCACCCAACTCCTGCTTGAAGACTCCCCACGAGAGAAAATTATTAGCAAATCTATTAATTCAATTCACATCCCTTCTTCTACCATTAACCACAATTATGTAGTGATTTGAGCTGATGCACCTTCTACTTTTCAGTTTATTATAGCCCTCAATGCCTGTTAGGAACAGATGAGGTATGTGAATCTCATTAGATATCTTTGTGAATTCATCAGCCTTCCCATAGAATCATAGATTTACATCCTAAAGGAACTTACAGGTCATTGAATCCAACTTCTTAGCAAGTACTCAGACTCAGTTAATATTTTTATCAAATAATAGCTGAAATCAAAGCATAAGATCTTACTTGAACTAAAAAATGTCCCATGACCTTAAAGGATGTACTTATTCTTTCCCCATTTGAATATCAGCCAGATATGTGCCATATGTTTCTATAGAGCCATTCAAGATTTAAAAAGCATTCTATACTATAGAGGGGGTAAATACTATAAACAATTTAATGAAGTTGAAGGACAAAACTTTTGTTTAGAACTTTGATTATGTCTCCTTGATAAGTATGAACATGCCCACTGACACCTCATTTGGAACTTTAATCATATCTGCTACGATGGGGTTTGATACTACCCTTGACGTGGCTACTTGTGTGGATACGTTACTATCTCACTGAAGATGACTGATTAAGTTCTGGTGTACCAGGCTGTTTTACTAGGTCACTATTGTAAAAGACTCAGGAGAAAGGGAGGAATCAAGTCTGCAGCAATCCTAAGTCCTCTCAGATAGCCTCAATAACAAGGTGACACTTGGTGGGGAGGGGTTAGAAGAGGTGGAGAAGATGGAGAGAAAGGGAGAAACTGTTTTAATTGTTCATGATCTCCTATGAATCCTTTGTGTTTTTCATCGTCTGACTCTATGGGATGAAATAAAGGTTTTCTTGTATATAACATATGGTTAGCTTGAGTGTTTGCATAGGACATGAGAGCTCTTTTACCTATATGTCTAGAAACTCAAGTAAGATGCATATTCTGATATTCCCGGGGACAACCTGAAAGGGAGCAAAAAATCAAACTCTGAGGCTCCCCTGGGAAATCCTATCTAAGATAACAATGCAAAGTGTGGTTTATGTGAAGCGTCCAGATTGAACCTGTCTGTGTAAACCCAAAGTGTGGGATTGAGGACATAGGATATGGATATATACATACATACATATATATATATATATATACACACACACATATGCATGTATATATGTGTGTGTGTGTGATTGTAT
Source organism: Trichosurus vulpecula (assembly GCF_011100635.1). Taxonomy (NCBI): domain Eukaryota; kingdom Metazoa; phylum Chordata; class Mammalia; order Diprotodontia; family Phalangeridae; genus Trichosurus; species Trichosurus vulpecula. The sequence goes on along the minus strand of NC_050575.1, from coordinate 179,847,599 downwards.
ATAGATACAGTTTCTTTCAATCTTAACAACAGTATGAAGAAGTTAGGTCAAGCATTTGGGCAGGGGGGAGCTAAGGGGAGCCAGTGCAAACCTGTGATTTCATCAGAGTAAAGAACTTCTAACATAGAAACTCCCTCAAATCATATCAGCAACTTTTCTGAAATTTATAGTCTAAGAGTGTTGTCTAGGACAGAGAAGTTAAGTGACTTGTCCAGGGTCACACAGTTACTAGTTAAAGGAGCTGGGATTCAAATCCAGGTCTTCTGATTCTCAGTCCAGTGTTCTTCCTGATACAGGATATTAGAATCATAACTAGGGGAGGACTATCAAGGTTTTGGCCAAGGGCAAGAAAATTTGTCCTAGGGAGGGAAATTTAAATGGTCCCTGACAAGTCATTAAGTTTCTCAGTGGAAGAAGATAGAAACAAGGCCTGGTATCAGAATGGGTTGGAATCTGATATTGGGATGGGCTAGATCTGTGGCTGCTGTTGAGAGGATTAAGAGGATGGTAAAAATGGGAAAAGATCTTCACTGGTAGAACATCTTCATCTTGTTACTGTTTTATTTAGTGAGAGGCCCAGGCTAGCTGAACGCAAGCTCTGGTCTGGTCCTGGACTGGCCCAGGAATCCAAACCCCTCATTGTCAACATAAGTGGTCCCAGAAGAGAGGGAGCTGCTCAGGAAATCTACCCTATCTTGTGAAGGATTCCATGCTTGTGGGGTAGGGGGAATGCAGGGGATGTGGAGTGGGCAGTGGGAGGAGGGCAGAAAGGAAGGGCAGGAGAAGAGACCACTTCAGGAGGTCCTTGCATTCCTGAGGATTCCCCTGCTTCATTGATCCTAGGGACTCTGATTTGCCCCTTAAGCATTGTCCTCTTCAACATCTCAAACTTTCCCAAGGCCCTGAACTCAGGTGCTAGCCTGAAGGGCTAGGGTGAACGTACGATTGAAGGGATTGCTCTTATGAGGGAGCACTTTGGGGACCCAGAGCCTTGTAGAGCTCAGACTGCCTTAGGGAGGAGAAAATGCTTCTCCAAGCAGGAGTTCTCTGCAGCTGCTCAGCATGGTGCTCCACAGCAGAAAGGGAGGAAATACAAGCAGAGTGCAGGTTAAGCAAAGCAATGCAGTTGAGAGAGCCTGAATCAAAGCCATTCCTGGGAATGCCTCTGCTCCCTCACATCTAGGCTTTTTCTTCACCTTGAAGTGTTGTCCTCCCAAACTACTTAAACTTTGCCTATAAGTGGGGGGATGTCTGGGTTGGTGGCCAGAATGCACCTAGAAAGAACAAAGCTGCCCCCCCACTCCATTTTATTCTAAGTTGCTTATTCTGAGTTGTGATACCAGGGATCTATGCCCTAGAAAGTTCTATGCCTCCAGGACCTTTTGTCTCCATGCTACAAAGAAGGTCAAATTTCAACAACCTGGCTGAAAACCCAAGACTTAACTCAGGAAAATAGAATGTTTATTCCTACTCTTATACTAACTCCGGGTTTACGTCTCTTTCTTTGTAAAGTGTTGGGATTGGACAAGGTGGTCTCAGAGGTCCCTGCCAGCTCCAATCCTGCTACAATTAGAATCAATTGCATGACATGACAAATGCTGGCAAATGACCCCCCACCCCCCAGCATGGCACACCTTCATCAAAGAAAGTGCTGTGCTAAGTGAAGCAAAATTGCAGTAGCTCAAAAGAAATAGGAGATGAGTAAATTTAGAGACATCTCCACCCCAAATGTTCATATGGACTATTTGTGCCTGACCTGTGGTAGAGCTTTCTGAGCTCATACTGGTCTGATCAACTACAGCTGGTCACACTGTACCTTGACTCCAACACATAGTGATATCATTTTGTTCCTCTTCAGGAACAAAGGACATCAGCCGGCCAACCAGCCAGCTGCAACAGTCCATGAGTCTACAAGACGGGGTTTAGGTTACACCTGACACCACCTCAGCTCAGAGGAAAGAGCCTTTCTCTGTGACCTTGAGATCATCTCCTCTCTCTGAACCCTTAGTTTCCTCTTTTGTAAAATCAAGAAGTCAGACTAGGTAATCTCTAGAGTCTCTTCCAGCTCTACCATGGTACTTTTGAGAGTTTGACTAGCTTACTTTAAATCCTCTTTCAATTCCCTCTCCAAAATGCGCCTGTCTGTTTACTATAAGGGTTACAACTCCTTCCCTCTAGACTCCCCCCCCAACACACACATGCGCACACATCCCAGTAATCAAGTTTTGGATACTTTTAGCATTAATTTATAAATAGAGTGGGGGCAGGGGCAGGATCTGGACCTGAGATCTCATCTTCATAGATAATTCCCGGTGTGGAGATGAAGTTACTTACCTATGGTCACACAGTTGGTATGTATTGGAGGCAGAACTAAGAACCAGGTCTTCCTATTTCCAGTTTACTGCCTCTCAATTATCAAGAATGATTATTTTAAATAGGAAGCTACCAAATGTCCTAATACTTGTGAGGTGGGGTGGTAGATAGGGTGGACAATCTTCTCAGTAGCAGCCCCATGGCATCATGGTATCTACCTCAACTGAGATAGAAAAGGAAAAAAATCTTAGGGATATTTGCACTGAGTGTGGTTTACAATGTTTGCCCCAGATGCAAACATTCCTAGTGATACCTTTGAATGATACCTCTTGGAAGCCTAAAATAGTGTTCTAACATGCGCATACCAGGACATTCAATCCTAGCACCGTATGATTTGATTAAGCCCTCCCTGATTACTCCAAACCACATTGATATTTGTCATCTTGGAACTCTTAGACTTCTTAATGTTCAAGTCCACAATGGAACCATTCCAACCAGCCAAACACCCTGAGGCACCTTGCCTTGCCGTTCACCCTGCCTCTGCCTCCCTTCTCTCCACGTAGAACATGCATCCTCAATATTAAACCCTGAGAGATCATGCTGGACTCCATGAGCCCTGAGAGAGTTAAAAAAAAAACCCTGGAATTAGAAGGGACCTTGGAAACCATCTATCTAGTCCAATAGCTTCATTTTATAGGTGAAGAGGCTGAGAGCCAGAAATGATAAGCAGTTTGACCAAGATCATCTGAGTGCTGCCTCTGATACATACTACCTTTTTGACCGTGAGAAGGTCACTTCATCTCCACACTTGGAGGTGACATCACTGCCTCTATTTTTAGGAACTCCAGGCCATTTTTCGCAACTCATCTAGTCATCTACGTTGCCATATGGCCTGTCACCACACACATGCCACCACTACAAGTGCCATCCAAGTCTTGCTCTGGGAATATAATCAAATCAATAGTAAAATTGCTTCTGGAAAAGATGTTGTCAACTTCCCTATGGCTTTACTCACTATGTTTTTGATTCCTCAGCCCCAAACTCCCTTTCCCTATATGTGTTGTCTGCTACTATAGAATATGAGCCCCTTGAAGACAGGGAATCCTTTTTTAAAAAATTATCTCCAGCATGTAGCATAATGCTTGGCTAAGATTAGGCACTTACAAATTCTTTTTCATTCATTTATTCAATACACCTAAATAAAGAAGGGGAGCAGCTAGTACATTGACACCATAAAAGAATGGTGCCTCCAAAGGAGATGAACTCTAGTGCACCTATTCTTTGGTCAATTTCCTCCATATTGCACCATCTGAGAAACTGCACATTGACTTATCACTTGTCTTTCATTTCCCTACCCCCATTTCCAATCAGGTTTCTTGCTTGTCTTGCTCCTGGGACCTAATGGCATAAGCAAATTCTTCGGCTTCATTATTCAACCAACTTGAATTACCCCCTTTGTTCCAAGGTAGTAATAAATGAGCTTAGGGGTGACCTGGTAGCATGGGTGTGCATAAGGAGTGGTCTGAGTGTGCTTGGTGTGTTGGCATACACTCTATGAAAATTTATGTCCTATAGAAGTCTTCTCAGAGCTTCCACATGGAAAAGGAACTGTATTTTTTTTCTGTTGCTCCCAGAAGGCACAACAAAGAATACAACGTTGACTTGAAATAAAGGAAAATATTACTAACAAATTAGTTATCCAAAAAGGTAATGGGTTAACCCAAAAGGTTATGGACTCCCCTCATTGGAATTCTTCAGAGGCTGGATGATCACTTGTCAGGTATATTTTGGTAGGGATTCCTTTCAATATGGGTTGTATTAGATGGTGACTGTGGTCTCTTCTAACTCAGAAATTCTCTGAGTGTAGAATGTCAAAACTAAGGAACCGAAAGATTATCTAAAGTGGGTATCTCCTTGTGGATGAGGAAACCAAAGCCCACAGAGAAGAAATGACGTACTCAAGATCACACAGCTGGTCAATGGCAGAGTAAAGACTAGAACTCAGGTCTCCCTAGAGCCTGAGGTGTAGCACATAGTCTTTCACTTGATTATATTTTGCTCTCTGATTGTTACATGTGTGTCTTTTACCTCCAACTTGATGGTGAGCTCTTTGGGAAAAGGGATTTTTTTTCATTCACTCCATCTTGTCTTGCACAGTGGGTTCTCAGTAAGTATGCTGATTGGCTATTTGGGTCATGTTTCCAAATGTAAGCAAGAGGGAGGATTCTAGCTTATACCCTCTCCTGTGAAACTTACTCTCTATGGAATTACCAGCCTCACTGGCTTTAGCTCCTCCCCCTTTGCCAATCCAAACATCCAGCATGTGAGCAGTGCTGCCCAAGTAGAAATGAGGAATAAAATCAAGCAACAGCAGAAAGTGGTTTGTCCTCTGGTCTGTGTTGAATAAGACCCAGAGGTCCTTCTTCAAAGCTTTAAATAATACAAGGAATACTATGAATAAATCATAGCATAAAAGCAAAATGGTGTTCCAGTCTCTTTCAATTGCCCTTGGTAGGAATTGAGAGAGGTCAGGAGTGGGGGTGGGGGGTGAGAACAAAGAGAACTAAAGGAAAGCTGGAGGCTCTACATTTCCTCCAGAGAGCCTTAGTCCCCAGCACATAGCAACTTCGAAGGAAAATGATTAATTTCCATTTCACCTTATCCTTGCTTTAAGCCAAACTCCCCCTTCATATGAAAAATCCAGATTTACAAACAAGATAAGAGAGAGTGAAAATTTCCTTTATAAAAACATCATTGCTTTACAAAAAGATTCTTTCATTTGGGATTCTTTTAATTGGTAAGTTCCCATGCAGGCAATTTAAACATGAGGCAATTTACAAAAATTGAATATACATATAACAAAAGAGAATGTAGTCACTGATGGAGTCAATTCTCTATTTTCCAGGGACTAAATATGCTTTTAGTGGATTATCCAAACTGCTCATTCTTTAGTTAATACTTACTGGACCTTCTCTGTGTAATCCCATACTTTAATAGATATGAGAAGACAGAGATGAGGGAAGAAACATATGAAAACCAAGATGAAAGGATCCATATCCCCTATGGCACTTATCACAGGTTTAGTGTTGGGTTGCCCAGGTTATGGATGCCTAGTGGTACCAGCTAATATAATTCAGACAGGCTATACTAGACTTAGTCTGACAGCCCAGTTTTTCTCTTGTTTATTCCTCATACTTCTATGTACAATTGGGGTAAGAGGGAGCAATCAGTGCTCTACAGCAACTTGAGACATGACCTGGACTGATGCTAGAACCCATGAATAACCCTGTGTATGCCACAATGATGACACAAGAAAGCATAGACATGTTGCAAATCTCATGGTTGTATCTGTTCCACACTACTTCTCCAATCCTAACCACCTCAGACAGCACATAACCTAACCTCTGCTCAACCAAGCTACACTTCAAATAATGGTGTCCCTTCATCCACCACCAATTCATATACCAACTTCCTTTCCTACTCCCTAGACCCATAAAATACCCCTACAGAAATACCTGCCCAACCAGTTGCTTGTGAATCCACCAAAGATGTGGAGGGGATTTTCTCCCTTTGGGAATGCAGGGCCATTGAAATTTCCCACTTCCAGACCCAAGCACTACATACTAGATACTAGATGCTAGATACTAGATACTAGATGCTAGATACTAGATGCTAGATGCTAGATGCTAGATGCTAGATGCTAGATGCCAGATGCTAGATGCTACATGCCAGATGCTAGATGCTAGATACTCGATGCTAGATGCTGGATGCTAGATACTAAATGCTAGATGCTAGAGGCTAGATGCTAGATGCTAGATACTTGATGCTAGATACTCGATGCTAGATGCTAGATGTTAGATACTCGATGCTAGATACTAGATGCTAGATACTCGATGCTAGATACTAGATGCTAGATACTCGATGCTAGATCCTAGATGCTAGATGCTAGATACTCAACACTACATGCTAGATGCTAGATACTCGATGCTAGATGCTAGATACTCAATACTAGATACTAGACACTAGAGGCTATATGCTAGATGCTAGATACTCAATGCTAGATGCTAGATGTTAGATACTAGATGTTAGATACTAGATGCTAGATACTCGATGCTAGATACTCGATGCTAGATCCTAGATACTCAATTCTAGATGCTAGATGTTAGATACTAGATGCTAGATACTAGATGCTGGATGCTAGATGCTAGATACTCAATGCTAGATGTTAGATGCTAGATGCTAGATACTAGATGCTAGATACTTGATGCTAGATGCTAGATACTAGATGCTAGATACTAGATGCTAGATACTAGATGTTAGATGCTAAATACTAGATGCTAGATACTCGGTGCTAGATACTAGATGCTAGATACTTGATGCTAGATACTAGATGCTAGATACTAGATGCTAGATGCTTGATGCTAGATACTAGGTGCTAGATGCTAGATACTAGATACTAGATGCTAGATGCTAGATACTTGATGCTAGATGCTAGATTCTCGATGCTAGATACTCAATGCTAGATCCTAGATGCTATATGCTGGATGCTAGAGGCTAGAGGCTAGATCCTAGATGCTAGATGCTAGATACTAGATGCTAGATACTTGATGCTAGATGCTAGATACTAGATGCTAGATACTAGATGCTAGATACTCGGTGCTAGATACTAGATGCTAGATACTTGATGCTAGATACTAGATGCTAGATACTAGATGCTAGATGCTTGATGCTAGATACTAGGTGCTAGATGCTAGATACTAGATGCTAGATGCTAGATACTTGATGCTAGATGCTAGATACTCGATGCTAGATACTCAATGCTAGATCCTAGATGCTAGATGCTAGATGCTAGAGGCTAGATCCTAGATGCTAGATGCTAGATACTCGATGCTAGATGCTAAATGCTAGATACTCAATGCCAGATGCTAGATGCTAGATACTAGATGCTAGATGCTAGAGGCTAGATACTAGATGCTTGATGCTAGATACTAGATGCTAGATACTCGATGCTAGATACTCGGTGCTAGATACTAGATGCTAGATACTAGATGCTAGATGCTTGATGCTAGATACTAGATGCTTGATGCTAGATACTAGATGCTAGATACTCTTTGCTAGCTACTCAGTGCTAGATACTAGATGCTAGATACTCAATGCTAGATCCTAGATACTGATACTAGAATAGCACAGACTATATTGGTTCCAGAAAGCAAGTAGACCCAGTGTTAATTGATGGCTACCTCTTGAATTAAAGTGAAGTGATATGACTGAGTCCACTGGTGTTGAGGACCCTCTGGGGATGAGGAGTAATCCAAGAGGGATGAAACTAGTCAAGAAAAGCTTTCTGAGAAAGGAAAATTTGGGGCTTTACAGGATGAACTAGCTGCAAGTGGGCAGAGAAGATAGTAAGGTGTATTTTAAATGGAATAATGGGCTATGCAAAAGCCAGAAGCTGCCTCATGTCCTGTGATAGAGTGAGCATCAGGTTTGTCTCCTCCTTCCAACCACTTTGGAATTAGCAAAAATACAAGCTAGATCAGAGACGCAAATCCAAGGCTGTGCCCTGAGGCAGACTGTTTTCTTTGCTTCCATCTCCCATTCTGAGTCCCTTAATCCTAAGGATATAGCTTAGTCAGAGCTTGGTTCCCTGAGACTCAGTGGACCATCTCCCCACCCAAGTTATTTGTATTTTGATTCATTAAGATTCTGGAGGACCAGTGATGAAGAGTGTTACACATTTCTGAACATAGAGGTGATGAAATTAATATGCAGAATGAGACACACATTTTGGAACATGGCCAGTGTTTGTTTTGAATGTATGTGTGTGTGTGTGCGCACACACACACAGAGTTTTCTTTTTCATTTTCACATGGGAAGAGAGAAGTGAGAGGGGAAAGAAAGCAAATGTTTGTTGATTGAAAAATTGATTTTCAAAATACTCTACTGACCATTCAGTACAGGTTGAGCTTGAATGTTTATCATGGGGAGAAGTCAAAAGAGAGCACAATCAGAGGATCAAACCCCCATTCCACCACTGTGAGCTTGGGCAAATCACAGACTCTTTCATCCTCAACCGTAAAATGAAGGAGATTAGAGTCGGTCACCTCAAAGTTCCCTTCTAGCTAGAAGTCTCTTATGAGGAAGCATAGAAAGGAGTTATCATAACTACAGACTTGGACTCCTTTCCCAAGCAGGAGCCAGAAGCACCCCGTGGCTGGTTTTGGTATAGCACATGGTTATCCTCTTCTAGGGTAGCACTGCCATCTAGTGGCATATAGGAAACTGACAGCAGCCTTGGGCACCTACCCTAGCATAGTAGGATCATAGGATTTAGAGCTGGAAGGAAATTTAGAGATAATCTGATGAAACACTTCATTTAGTATGTTAAGACTAAGAAGCACATACTGTTGTAGTCAGTGACATTCTTCTACTGACTATAATGCCGCCATACTCCTCTGATGCCTAATTATGGCCTAGAGGTGACCCTGGGTTCTTTTTCCACAGTTACACTTATGAGCATTAATTCTGTCTTTAGGCACAGGCTTTAAAATAGACTATGTATCTACTCTCTGAGAATCTGCCTCATTAAAGACAGCGCTAGAAGGCTGATCACCAGAGTGGCCCCAGTAACTTATGAATCTATCTGCTAAGTTGCCTACGGCCACCTCCAGACCCATTATAAGGGGTTGAGGTGCAAGGGAGAGATTCCAGTCAGCCAAAGGCTTCTTGTCATAAGTTCTCCAGCTAGGACTACCTCAGCACCGAGGGCCATCTCTTGCACAACACCCTGAGGGACTACTGCTTGTTTCTTGCTTCAACAGGGGCTTGCCCCAAGACTATCTCCAGCACCAATTTTCCTTATAGGAACAAGACCTTTTCCATTTACTGCCCCTTAAGCCCTACCACCACCGAATTCCCTAGGAAACTCAGTATCCATTGCTCCCTGAATGGGGTCCCATGCTGCTCCTGCCTGTTGTGAAATAGGATCCCTGGGGTCCCTCAGAACACAACACCTCCATCTGCTAGGAGATTGAACCTCAAGGGAGAACCCAGTACAATCTAATCTTATGCCCACCTCAATGAACCTCTCTCTAATCACTAATACTTTCTCTTGGACTCTGTTTAATAATGAATGAATATGCACACACACACACATATATATATATATATATATAATATATATTACACCTTCTCAGTGATTCTGAACCCCCCAGTTGTTAATATACAAACTCTATTCCCCCTACTCAACTATCTTCCTCCTCTTCCTCAGTGTCCCACTCCAGATCTAATGGCTCTTCCACTGTGTCTTCTGGAATGTCTGCTCCATAATTAACAAAGCTTTCTCACGCCTTCCATCTCCTGGACCTCTCTGAGATATGCCTCTCTCCTAATGACATCACTTCCCTTGACACCCTTTCCAGTTTTGGCTACTCTCTCATACCTCCCACACACACACACACTCACTGGTTAAAACGGGAGAGTTAGAAGGTTGTTTGCCATTTCCAGGTGACCTCTATCACCTTTATTAAGCAACCTCTTCTCCTTTGAGCTTCATGGTATTTTATGGGTTTTGTGCTAATTTATTACCTAGTCCAGATACTGGTCATTGTTGTCGATTGACCTCCAAGGAATTTTTTCCTTCCTCAAGGAATTCAGTGCCTGTATCATAGCCTTTCTCCCCATCCCAACACTTGCTCCCACGCTAGAAGACTTGAACATCCATAATGATATCCCCTTGAATTTCTAACTTCAGAATTTCTCAATATACTCAACGACCACGACCTACTCCTCTTCTACCTCAGGTACACACAAAGATGGTCCACAACATAGACCCACAAGTCTACTTCTTTGTTTCATCTTACCATAATCCTTTTTCATTCCATCTTTCTCTATGTTTTATAACTCCCTGTGACCCCCATTCCTTCTACCTCTCAGTTCTTTCTCAGGCCAACATCCCTGCATGGGCCACACTTTCCTCCATTTCCTATCTCAGTAGTCTAGTAAATCAGTTAAACACTCTACTACCTATACTCAGTTCCCATGCCAAATGGTCACCTGATCACACCTTACTGAATGCCAGTTCTGGATCACTCCCACCATCTATCTTCTTTATTCATATTCATGTGCTGCTAAACAAAGCTACAAGAAACTCCTGACTGGGTCCACCACAAATTTATGTTATCTTGTCTCAACTGGACCCTTACTAGAGCAAGAAACATTTTATTCTTCCCCTATAGATTCCTTTTTCCATTCTCCACAGAAGCTATTCCAAGCCTATTTGTCTCTCCTCAAACCTCCCACAGTACTTCCTCCCCATTCCCTCTCTATTGAGGACCTCCCCCCAGACCTCACTGAAAATAACTGAGACCATCCATCAAGAGCTCCCTCTTCTACCTCTCTCTGCGAGTCACATCATTCAGTCACCTCCTTCACTATCTCTTACTTCACTCTGGTTTCAGATGAAGAGGTGACACTTCTCTATGCCAACACCAACCCCTCTATATTCACCCTTGTTCCCTCCTCTCCAGGTTTCTCGAGCAAATTTCACCTTTTTTAATCTCTCCATGTTTACTGTCTCCTTTCTATCTGCCTACAAACATGCCCATGTTTCCTCCATCCTTAAAAAAAATCAACCCTTTATCCTACTAGCCCCACTATTTTTGTCCTCCCCTTCATGGAAAACTTCATAAGAAAGAAGTCAATGCATACAACTTCATCTTGTAACTTCATTTTATCCTCCACAATTTTCTTCTAAACTCTATGAAATCTGACTTCTGACCTCATCATTCAACTAAAACTGCTCTCTTTAGTGTTAACAGTGATCTCTTAATTGACAAATCCAGTGGTTTTTTTTTTCTCAATATTGATTCTTCATGATTTCTGTTCATCACTTTCTTCTCCTACATTTTACTTTGTAGGTGTTGATGATGCTATTCTCTCCTGTTTCTCACATTTTCCATCTGACTCCTTCTCAGTGTCCTTTGGGGACACTTCCTCCATGTCATACTCCCCAACTTTAGACTTCACGTAAGGGTCCATCCCAGTGCCTCTTCTTTTTCTCTCCATATGTCTTAATGATCTCATCTACTCCCCCAGGTTCAATTATCATCTCTCTGTGGATGATTCTCAGATCTATATCTCCAGCTGTAATTCCTCTCCTAAGCTATAGTCACAAATCTCCAACTGCCTCTTGGAGGTCATGAACTTGACATTCCGTAGGCATCTCAAACTCAACCTGTCTAAATCAGAATTCATTATGGTTTTCTCCCCAATACCCTCCACTTCCAAACTTCCCTATTGCTACCAGGGATATCACCAACCTACTAGTCACCCAGACTTGCAACCATGGTATCATCCTTTACTCCTCCCCAACATTCACCTCACATATCTGTGCCACTGCCAAATCTTGTCATTTCTATCTTCACAGCATCCCTTGTATAAGTCCCTTTGTCTCCATCCATATTTCTGCCACCTTAGGTCAGTCCCTCCTTACCTCTTTCCTGGACTACTGCTGTAGTGTTTTCTTACTGTTCTCCTTGTTTCAAGTCTCTTCCCACTCCAAACTATCCTCTACTCAGATGTCAAGACGATGTTTCTAAAGACTAGGTCTAACCTCTACTTTGGTGAGGGGCCCAGGCCAGCCGTTCTTTCCTTTCCTGCCAGCTTCTGCTTCTGACCATGCCTCAAATGCCTTTTCACCCTGGACCTTTCCTCAGCACCTGTGGCCTAATTCTGGAACATTCTCCATCCTTGCAGCTTCCTTCTCCCATTGTTGAATTCTTCCTGGGGCCTCCATTTTGGGGGAGGGTTCAAGATGGTCATTTTTCTACTGGATCTACTTTTGACTCTATCATTTTGACCACATTACCCTCAACTTTCCCCTACCCCCATCACTTTTCAGTTCTCTTTTATGTGTTGTTCCCCCATCTCCCATTAGAATGTAAGTTCCTTGAGGGCAGGAACTGTCTTTCTGCTAAAGTTTGTATTCCCAGTGCTTAACAAATGCATGTTGACTGACTGACCATATTAACACCATGCCCAATGAGCTCCAGCAGTTCCCTAGTTCTTCTAAGATTCATTATAAAGTCTTCTGTTTGTCATTTAAAGGTCTTCATAACCTGGTGCCTTCATATCTTCCTATTCTTCTCATATCTTGGTCCCCTTTATACACTCTCTTATCCAGCTACAGAGGCCTCCCTGCGGTTCCTCTGACACCACCCTCCATCTTTCCTCTGCATCCTTGGGCATTGGCTCTCTTCCATGCCTGGGATGCCCTGCCTGCCTCACCTCAACCTCAATACTCAGGTCTGAATTCTGCCTCCTGCAGGAAGCCTTTCCCAGTTCCCCAAGCTACTAGTGCCTTATTCTTTCAGATTGCCTTCCATCTACATGATATTTAGTATGTGCCTAATTATTTCCATGTTGTCCTATTCATTAGAATATGAGTTCACCAAAGATGGGACCTGTTTTTTGAGTTTCTTTGGATTCCTAGCACTTTGCTCAGTGACTGGCACATAGTAGGTGCTTAATAAATGCTTGTTGATTTTTCAACTATGTCAGTGATATTGATTTCAAATAACAACAGGGACCACTAAACCATAAATAAGGATCTCTGTGGGACACATATTGACTTAGTTTTATAATCTAATATTACCAATGTTTTATTGTATTTTTATTTATTTTTCTAAATTTTTCCCAATTAAGTTTTAATCTAATTCAGGAACACTTGGGAGTATTGTGGGCTTCATGGGGCCCACAGGCCACATGTTTGACACTCTGAACTAACAATATGCTTTTAACAACACATTTAGATCATAAATCTTAGAATTTTAGAGCTGAAAGGGATGTTATAGGTTATCTATTCCACTTCCTCTTTCTGATCCCTGCCATCCCCTCCATTTTACAGAAGAGGAAATTGAGGCCCAGAAGAGGGAAGTGACATCTTCTCAAAGTGACATAGAAAGAAGTGAATAAACACTTGTTGAAAAACTCACTCCAATCCTTTTATTAAAGCCATGCTGCATTTATGAAAGCCCCAGTAACCCTGCTTTCTCCAGTCTTCCCAGCTGCATCCCTTCTGTTATTTGAATTGCTCCTGAAACTCTAACTTTCTCCAGAGGCCTTGCATTGATCTAGTGAAAGTCAGTACCTTCTCTGGGACTACCCTGCATATCGAAGTTTCTGTAATGCTTCTCCCTACCTCAGTGCTCTACTGTAATTGGCCAACTAGAATGGTGTTCAGCCTAATGCAGATCAGACAGTGGCCCTTAGCCAGCCAGTTATTCCCAAGCAATTCTAGATTTGGAGTCACCTTGGATTGGAGTCCCAGCTCTGCCACTTATATCTATTTGACCTTGAGCAAGTCACTTCACCAATGGGGGGCTTCAGTCTGCTCATCAATAAGGGGGCTGGAATCAATTATTTCTAAGGTCCTTTCAAGCTCTAATCCCCATGACCTCTTGTTATTGGTTCAGATGCCTGTCCTCCTCATCAGTATGTCTCTCCAACAGTGTGGGCATGGAGGCCATGTTTGGAAATTCTCTCTATCCTGACATCTCTGGCAACTCAGCCTATCTGATGAGGAGGAGGTAATTACGTGCTGTATTCACCACCTTCTAGCACCTTATTATCCTAAGAGGTCCCCAGACATACAGAATCATTTTCTATAAATAGATATCCTTCCCTTCCCCCAAACCTCAATCCTGCAGAAGATCAAGTCTGAGACTGGCAGATAGGCAAACGATTTGAAACTTTTTCAGTCTCAAAAGACCATCTCTAGCTTACTTAATTACCTACTGCACCTACCATCCAGATGCTCATGCATATATATATATGTACATATATATATATTTATATATATATATATATACACACACACACACACACATACATATACACACATAGGAACACATGCATGTACACACACAGGATGTGAAATCTGAGATATATTTATATGTGGTCATGGGACTAGCTGTCCAGCAAAAACCAGCATTTCAATGTCCAAATGAGTGTTATCTCCCTTGAAATCATCCCCATGGATGGTTGAATACACATTCCAACAAGGTTGTTGCCAGTCAGGACAAATTTGGATTCTTATTTAAGTATAATTTTTTCCTCAATGAAAGGGGAATGGCACATGATGAAGCAGAATGGGGAAAAGGCAAGAAAAGAGAGGACAAAATGAGGAGGAGTAGAAATAGCATGCTGTGGGCTGCCACATCCTGCTGGGAGTTGGAGGACTTTAAGGTTTCTCTTCCTCTTCTGCCAACATCGCATAGTGAGTACTGATACAGCACCAGAAGGTTCCATCATTCCTGCTGATGCCTGAACCAAAGATACAGCACTGTTTGTGCTCTTCCAGGGCCTCGTCACCTGCTTGGGAGGAACATCTGAATGAAGGAATGGATGAATGAATGAGTATAAACATATATTAAGTACTTATGACATGCCAAGTACTGTGCAAGCACTTGGAATACATATAGACAAGTGATACAACCCCTATTCTCAAGGATCTAACATTCTGATTGGTGGAGACAACACATATTGGAGGATCCAGTAGTAGGTTTAATGGCAAGGTCCAGGGGTCCTTAGGACCAGTTGACAGATCAGATTCCTAAGGGTCTGAAAGATCTTACAGTATATCATATAGTAAAGTCCAGTGGTCCTCTCTCTTACCAGACAGATTATGATAAGCTGATTCTCTGTTCATCCAAGCCATGTGAGTGGTCATGCCTGTCTAGAAAGTAGAGCAAGGCCTCTGGATTCTCTACTGCAGGGGCAGGGGCAGAGGTGTTAGTGTCCAGCCAGGTGGTGGAAAGAGGATAGGTATCTCCTATCCCATGCTCCTGCTGGACCCTCCAAAATCTATCTAAGCTGACTGGGGGACGAGCATGATGAGGCAGGATTGGGGAAGAATACCCTTGGCATTTATTTATGCTAGACCTTCCAGGTGGGATCTGAGCCATTGGATGGAAGGGCACAGATAAGGCACAGGAAAGGTACCTGTAATGTCTGCTCCCACGAGGCCCTAGAGATGAGATCTGGGCCAGCTCAATGGAATCTATGTAGTACAGAATTGACTTCCAGGTCTTGAAGGCAATAGTGTTTCTGTGGTGATGGGCAAGGACTATCTCCACCTAATACATTTCCTCTGGATTGAGTTGCTTTGAGATAGACCCCTAGATTCTTGTTACTTCAATAATCTGAGTGGTAAAATGAGGTTGTGGGAGAGGGTGGTGGAAAACCTTGACCTCAGGATATCACCAAGTAAACCCTACGGGGTGGCAATACAAGTCAAATGGAGAGTGATGTTTTGGGGTTATCCCCAAGACTGAACCTGGTCCATGTAAGTATAAATCTGGTATATAGGTTACACATGCTACCTAAATCTGCTGCATTTTAAATATTACTATATTTTACTTTTTAATCTAAGGAATATGTTTTCTTTATTATGATTGAGATATCAGTGAATGTTCATGGATGGAACTAAATAGGAATTTCCAGTGGGACTAGGGCTATGCCAATGTGGAGTATTTCCAAGGAGTATCTCAGGGAATAACAGTCTTGGGGAGATTGCCTGTAAACCCCTCAAGAATCTATTTCACATGTATACTCAGTGAGAGTAAAGCTTTGTCAAACGAGGATGTATTTGATTTTTTTTTCACTGGCAAATATGATTAGGAATTAAGTCAAGAGAATAAGTTGGAGAAGGGAATCATGGTAGAAAATCCCCATTTGAGATTCACCAGAAGTGTAGCCATCAAGTCGAGATTGATTTCCTCATGTGGCTTATACAATGACTCTGAAGACTATTCTCAGAAAGAATTCAAACATATTTTGAGCCATGGCAGCCTCACTGAAACAAGTGTACAGGCTTCTTCCCCATAGACCACTTCGAAGGGAACCGACTTAATTTCAGGGTCTAAGTTTTGTGGTGTGTAATGATTATAATAATTGCTGATGTTTACATAGTGTTTTAAAGTTTACAAGGTAATTACATATGTTATCTCTTCTAGGTGCTATATCCATTTCCATTCTCTTCTTACAGATGAAGAAACTGAGGCTAAGAGAGTTGTTTGGGTTTATACGTCTAAGAATCTGAGTCAGAATTGGAACCTAGTCCTTTCTGATTCCAAGGCCATAACCCCATCTTCTACTCCAGAGGTGACAAGCCCAAGCCCTGCCGGCCACGTGCAGCCCACATTACAACCAAGTGTGGCCCAAAGCAGATTGAAAGGTAATAGGGAAATATTTAACAAAGTAAATCAAAATACAATAAACCATAGATGACATTACATTTTAAAGCTAAGTCAACATGTGTCCCACAGGGATCCATATGTTTGGTTTAGTGTTTCCTGTCTTTATTTGAGTTTGACACCACAGCATTACTCTACCTAGATGACGCATGGTGAACCATTTCCCACTAATCTAGACTCTTCTCTTTCCAGCCTCCATCTAGTGACCCCCTCACTGTTTTGCTTGGGCATCTACATTCAAACTCAAGCAATAGTCAATAAATCCTAGATTCAGAAAGACCCAAGTTCAAATGCACCTCAAACACTTAAAACCATGAGTCTTTGGGCAAGTCATTTAACCTCTTAAGTTTCAGTTTCCTCATCTGTAAAATAAACACTAAAATTGGAGTAATGATAGCATCTTCTTCATGAGGTTGTTGTGAAGATCACAAAAGAACTTTAAATAGAGGCTTTTTTCAAACCTGAAAGTGCTACGTAGCCAGGTATGGCAATGTATGTCTGTAATCCCAGCTATCAGGGAGGACGAGCCTGGGGAATCTCTTGCACTGCAGAGTTCTACTCTGTGGTGGGCTATGCTAATCATGCATTGGCACTAAGTTCAGCTTTAATATGGTGAACCCCCAGGAGCAGGAGACCACTAAGTTGTCTAAGGAGGGTCAAAAATAGAATTAGTCAAGGTCCTCTTGCCCATTTGTTGTGGGATTGGACCTGTGAGTAGCCCCTGCACTTCCAGCCTGGGTCATATGGTGAGACCAAGTATTTTTATGTACTATATAAACACTGGCTATTATTTTTAACTCTCTATTGTGTGCAAAACACTGACCTAGGCAGGCACTTGGAGAGCTAACAGTGTTTAGCTAAGGCAGGTGACCTTCCCCCATGGAGTCTAATAGAAGGATAAGATACAGATATGAAAGTCAATATGGACTGAGAAAGTAGGGGGAGAGAATTAGGGAAAACTTCCTGGAAGGGGAAACATGTGAGTGGGGCTTTGAAGGAGGGGCAGCAATTCAACAAGTGACAGGGGTAGGGGGCAGAGAAAAATTCCTGTTCTAGGGAAATGAATAGCAAAGATGCTAGTATGAAGGGAGATGGGAGGATGGGAGAGAGTAGTCCTGTTTGGCTAGAACATAGAGTTCATATAGGGAAGAAGTATGAGACTAGGCTGGCAAAGTAGGACAATGCCAGAATGTAAAAAGCCTACAGAGTTAGCTAAAGGGGTTTGAACTTGACTGTGGGCAATAGGAGGCTTCTACTAAACTAAGTTTCTCCTGTACTTGGCTTGAGGCAGGGGCAACAGATCACTTGGAGAAAGGAGGCATCCAACTAGAGAGACAGAGACAGGCAGAAAGAGAAAGAGACAGAGACAGAGGGAGAAACAGAGACAGAGAAACAGAAAGAGACAGAGACTGAGGGAGAAACAGAGACAGAGAAACAGAAAGAGAAAGAGAGAGACAGAGACAAAGACAGAGACAGAGGGAGAAACAGAGACAGAGAAACAGAAAGAGACAGACAGAGAGAGAGAAACAGAAAGAGTCAGAGAGAGACAGAGACAAAGGGAGAAACAGACAGAGAAACAGAAAGAGACAGAGAGAGACAGAGACAGAGGGAGAAACAGAAATAGACAGAGACAGAGGGAGAAACAGAGACAGAGAGAAAAAGAAAGAGTCAGAGAGAGACAGAGAAAGAGGAAGAAACAGAAACAGACAGAGACAGAGGGAGAAACAGATAGAGAGAGAGAAACAGAAAGAGTCAGAGAGAGACAGAGACAGAGAAATAGACAGACAAAGGGAGAAACAGAGACAGAGAGAATGACAGAAATAGACAGAGACAGAGGGAGAAACAGAGACAGAGAGAGAAACAGAAAGAGACAGACAGAGAGAGAGAAACAGAAAGAGTCAGAGAGAGACAGAGACAGAGACAAAGGGAGAAACAGACAGAGAAACAGAAAGAGAAAGAGAGAGACAGAGACAAAGACAGAGACAGAGGGAGAAACAGAGACAGAGAAACAGAAAGAGACAGAGACTGAGGGGGAAACAGAGACAGAAAAACAGAAAGAGAAAGAGACAGAGACACACAGAGAGACAGACAGAGAAACAGAGAGACAGAGAGAGAGCAGATAACTGCTCCCTACTTCCCTCGCACCCCCAAATCAAAACATTGATTCTTTGTATTGATAATACAGTGAAAAAACCAGGAAGTCATTAACAATTCAAATTTCAGGCTTTTCTACTGATAGAGAAGTTTTAGCCTCTAGAAATTTTATTAAGCTCTCATTAACTCATGTTTAATTCACTGGCATGGGTTTGGGGGCAGGGGGATTCACTGATCATCTGTGGTGACTTCATCTTAATGAGTTCATGAGAAGAATCCTTAAGCTGAAGTTGTCCCTGACCCAGGCTGGGACCAAGATCAATGGTTCCTCACAGTTGCAGGTCTTAGCAGGCTCTGAGTCGAGAATGGAAGGGCACTCCCCTGATCCCTCATCCAAAGTGAACACCCAATCCCTCTTATAAATACCCTGTATTCCCTGGCAGATTGAGCGAATGGAAGTCCTTTTTTTAAGTCCTTTTTGGGAGGGGAGAAGCTTCCCCAAGCAGGCATTACTTCCTTTTCCTCTGTTTTTCTCTCATGCTGCCTCAGTCCTTCTTCAGTTTCATCTCTGGGCCTTTCACTATTTTGTCCTCATTCTTAAGTCTCCTATGATTCTGTCACTATTTCTGTTAATTTCTGTGTTCCTTCTTGGTTAAGACTGTTTTGTTTTGGCTTTTGTCTTTATGTTTCTCAGCACTTAGCACAGTGCCTGGCACAGAGGAGACATTTAATAAATGCCTATTAAACTGAATTGTGTCTCTTTTTGTCTCTCATCACGCGCTGGTGCAACTTTCTCTCTGCTTCTTCCCTTCTATCCACTTCTGTCAATACCTATTCCCCTTTGTTTCTGTCTCTCTGTCTGTCTCCTTTATTCTATCTCCTCCTCTCTGGTTTTTTCTCTTTCACTAATTCTCTCTTTCCATTTCTGTCCTGATTTCTCTATGTCTATGTCTCTCTCCATAGTCTTTCTCTGCCTCTCAGTATTTTATAAATGTCATTCTCAGGTGTTAAGCAGGAAATGGAATTGGATTCAGCCCCTGGGCTTTCTAAGACCAGCAGCAGCAGAGCCCAAATTCTAACACATAATCCTCCAACTCATTACATTTCACCACTCTTCCCTTCTCATCAACCATTTCCAAAAGCGGAGACAAGAAATTGGAGAAGGAAAGTATAGAGTGTTCTCTTCCCTGGGGCTCCAATCAGGTGTCCCCAGAGGGCTGAGCTGTGAGAGGCAGCAGTAGGAATCATAATTAGGAAAGGGAAATGTTATGGTGATTAATCATAAGGTAAGATTGGGATAGAACAGATGAAGCCATTTGAATGATGTCTGACTCCTGAATTAAGGTTAACCTTTCCCTAAGACAGTGAGAGGTTCAGTCTGCCCAAATTGCAGCCCTTTTGTGAGGGACTGATTCCCTTTAGCTCCTTTCTCTGCAACAATATACTCAGGGAGATACAGAGGAGCTGAATGGGAGCATGAGAATAGCTTTCCTGGTTCCCTCTTTCCAGGTAAGGATCAAAATATAATTTCAAAATTAAAAAAAAATCTCTCCCAACAATTAGACACAGGGCAACTTCAGCAGTGAGATGCCATTCATTCTTCAGAGTGTTTAGCTAAAGCTCCATTGAGTATAGATTGAGTTTTGGGGTTTGGGGCAGGGGAGTAGAATGGTGATTAGACTGATCAGGAAAAAGACAGTCTCCCTTGATCTCAAGCCACCACTCTTCACCTGGTTGGCTTGGGAGTAGGGTGGGGAAACACGGGAGGGGACACTGTTTCCTAAGTGATCATTAAAGAAGAAAAACTCAACTTTGTCCAGTAAGATCTGGAATAAGGTCACATTAATATTGAGCATTGTCACGGGCATTCAATGGCAAGTTAAGAGGGCTTTAAAAAAGAGTAATGACAGTTTTTTCTTCATCATTTCCATATTATAGTTAGCAGATTATACTTTTCCTGGTCCCATCAGATGAGGTCTACTTTGGGAAAGCAATACACATAAGATTATTGGTTTTAGATATGATTGTCTGGTTCAACCCTCTTATTTTTCAGGTGAGGAAACTGAAGCCCAGAAGGGCTCACTCAAGGTCCCACAGGCAATAAACAGCAGGGGCAAGATTCAGACCAGGTCATCTGACTTCAGATCCCACGATTTGTCCATTGTTAGTTCTACTGGACTGCACCCAAGCTTATAGTGTGTATGTTAAGCAGGAAGAAATAGGTTAAGACAAAAAATTGTTCTTATAATTCAAGAATCCAAGACTTCTGAAAGCTCTTGGGACTTTCACAGAATACCAGAAAGCATCCGACTGAGTGCCCTCGCTCCTGCATCAGATGTGAGACGGAAGCAGCTAGGTGGCATGGTGGATGAAGCAATGGACTTGAAGTCAAGAAGAACTGAGTTCAAATCCTGACCCAGTCTATTACTAGCTATGTGATCCTGGGTAGCAAGTCACTTAACCTCTCTGCCTCAATTTCGTCATCTGTCAAAGTAGGAGATAACAATAGCACCTACCTTACAGGTGAAGATCAAATGAGATAATATTTGTGAAACACTTTGCAAATCTCAAAGCACTATAGAAATGCTAGCTGGCTATTCATGTCACTCACATACTTCAAGAAATCAGTGACCCATGGAGACACAAGATAGAAAATAACGATTAATGATAATAATAATAAAGTGCGTATCACTGCTTAGCAGGCTGAATCACTGGCATTTTACTAAAATGCACATGGTCCACTTGAATCCTTGTCTAAAACCATCCCCTTTTCCCTGTCATGGCAGGATTTCTCCGAGTATCACACAAAGTGCTTCCCTGAAGATGTTGTAGCCTTCCACATGAATGTACAGGAGATCTCATGCTGAAAAAGTCCATGGAGAAAAAAGTCTGGGCTACATCGCATTCTAGTGGCAATCAGTGAGTTATAGGATTTAATATCTTTGCTATTCCATTAGAAAACTAGAGTTCATTCCCTGGGCATCTCTACCCCTATAAAATGTACAGTGCACAAAGGCAGAAGGGGGAATTTACAGAGGAAAGAACACATTCACAAAAAGTCTAGTCGCTATTTTACAAGAGAAGTGTGAACCATCCAATACATACAAAATGTTTCAAGGTGTACGTCAGTACCGAAGGCATTATGAAATATTCTTTGGAGCACAAACAAAAGTGCAAAACAGCCAAGGCAACGGAGCAAATGAGAGGAAGCAAAGCAGCCCACCTTTGCCAAAAGACAACCAAATGTTAATGTTCACTGGGGAGAACAAGTGGGATTTAGGACGTGGGTGAGTGAGTGTAGGAGTGTGTGTGTGCATGTGTGCATGTGTGTGCAGGTGTCACAGCATGTATGGAAATGTGCTTGTGCAGTTGTGTGTGTAAGAGAGAGAGAAAGACTAGCAAAGTTGCCTCACGGCGTGTAGACTAAGGTCCATCCAAAGAGGTTTAAAGTCACTACAGGGCAAGCCCAATATTCTGATCTGCCTCTGTTTTTATTAAGTAAATGTGAACTCACAGAATTGATAGAAGATAGGAAGGAACCAGAGGCTGACTCAGTGGAACATTTGTTCCTCATGTAGAATCCGATCCGTTTCAAGGACCCAGGGGTCACCACCCCCCCCCCAATTGGCTGGGCTTGGCCTTCTTTTACTAACCACCACCCTGTTACATCCCCCATAGCAGGCCCAGATCATTGGTCAGAGCCTGCCAGTGATTAAGTCACAGCATTTGGGAAACCTGACCTCTTTGGGGCTCGGAGGGGCCCACTTTAGACAATGATGTCCACTCCCCAAATGGTGGCAGCTGAGAGAGTTTCCGCCAAAGCACATTAAGGCAATTTGTCCAAATGTCTGTACAGCCCCATGAAAAATTACGTGAAATAGATAGAAATGTATTAAATACTTGGCAACTTTAAAACATTTTCTCTTCTCCCCAGGACTGAGAAAGTTTTGTTACATGGCATGCACACCTCCTCAGTACCTCAAAGGAAGAATTCTCCCCTAGTGGTATCCCATGGCTCCCTGGCATCACTCACTCACTGACAGGATTGGACAAGCCCAAAGTTCCCTCCCTGAATCAAAGCTAAACCCCAAACTAGGGGCAAGGGGAGAGCTTCTATGGGCCTTACTGAAAAATCTCTACCCAATCCCACTTTTAAACTCCATTTTTGTGACTTTAAAAAAGGGGAGGTGGTAATCTCAATGCACTGGAGATTTCTTGTGATTCCCTTTGGCACCTACTTGATAAACCAAACCACAGTTCAGATCCTTGGGATCACTGATTCTTGTCTACTTCAGATCAGTCTGAGGGCAACATTTTTTAGGTTCTGTCCATCTGCTTCCTGAGCCTACCTCCAGGACTAGCTATACTAGCTCCAACTTCACAAGAAGCTGTCATAGGAAAACTTCATTCAGAAGACAAGAATGAAGCATCTTTGAATTAGTAGGGGCTAGTTACCACTTATTTCATGGTGAGAGAATAAAACACATAAGAGCAATTTATGTCAACCATTTCCTTCAAAACCCAGTGCAAAACTACCTCCTTCAAGATTTCTCCTAATTTCCCCATCCTGCTCTGATTTCTGGGTCCCCTCAGCATACTCAGCCTCATTTCTTATGACTTTAAGATGCACTTGCTGATATGCTATTTTGAAGTGTCCCAGGCATGTCTCCTGTCTCCCCAACTAACCTATAAACTCAAGGACCAAGAAGCAAGACTTCTCCTTTTTTATATTTCACTCAAACCACTATGAACTGGAGCGCTAAGGAGACAATCCTGTGTTGATTGACTGGCAGACAGTTAAAAACAAGAACATGTAAAAGGATCAAAAGATTGGCAGAGGCAGTGGAGGGGACAAGAAGGAGTCTTAACAAAGGGATTAGATTGATAATTTCTTTCCTCACGTGGTCAGTTTGTAGTTGGGTTGGCACATGTACCCAAAAAAAGGTAGGCATAAACACAGTCACCATACAGTCATGTAGATTCAAACTCATATATTCAGCAGTCCCATGTAGACTCTTAGCACTCATAGTGGCGCAGAGATATAAACACATATTCAGCACACACAGTCACACCTAATCACACTCAGCACACAAGCATGCTCAACACAGTCACATTCAGACATACACACCAACATAGTCAAACACAGATACAAACACATATTCAGCACACACAGTCACACCTAATCACACTCGGCACACAGAGACACACAAATACCAATACACACTCAACACACACAGTCACATTCAGACATCATCACACACCAACACACTACTCAGTCATACATAGTCAAACACAGATACAAACACATAGTCACTACATGTAATCAGACGCATACATATATCTTCAGCATACACAGACATACAAATACAGATGCAAACATACAGAACGTAAACATACCCAACAGTCACACACATATTCCAATGCGTGCACACACACACACACAGTATTCAGTTACACAGTCAGAGACAGATGTATATTCATGCAACACATGTAGTCAGACACAAACACATCCAGCACATAATATTATAAAGATATTTGGCACATAGTCACACATAAACACATAGACTCACACACACATACATATATATATATATATATATATTTATACATATTATATGAAATACTGAATGACCCTAAAGTCCCAAGCCATTTTATTCTTTCATGAAATTTGATGCTGTATTATGTGCATTTGAGTGCTTAGGGCTGGAGAATCTTGTCCTCTTTTATTTAGGTGTTAGTCTGAATGGATGGACACGAAATGAATGAGGTGCTCCCATTACTGTCCTCTCCCAATTCTTATTAACTCATTTCTAACCCTACAAGTGATATTGGAATTAAAAAAGAAATACAAAGACTTCTCAGCCTCCTAGGACCCAAGCAAAAGGCTGGGCTCTAACTTAGAACAATAGTGCATGCCCAGAGCTCCCAAATTTAGAAGGTCAGCATGTCACAACTACCTATGACTGACCCAGAAAAATCAAAATTTTATACTCCAGCTACATGACCTCTGGCATTTATTTCCATAAGAAGATGAGTCATGATACTGTATACAATGTGACTTAGTACACAGCTTCCAATTCATTAGAGATCAAGTCACAATACCCCAATTAGCCTTAATTAGCCTACAGCTTAGGCCTATCTACACACACACACACACACACACACACACATACCAACCCAAAAAATGGATTTTTACTGAACCTCCTTCATATATTTACACTTACATTATTTCTCTGAATGACAGTCTGACCCAATTACAGAATGATGGCCTCATTGGTAATTAGGAAGAATAAGGCAAAGCTACTCTGAAGTGAACACTGACTCATCAGACATGAACTCTGAGCTCCAAGCATGTTCATGTAGAGGAGATTGGGGGAGGGGGTTGGAATGAAGGGGAGTGGTTATGTAGCTAAAAAATATCTACTCTTTTACTTACAGAAAATTCTGCTCTGGGGGAAGGATCCCAGCAGTGAAAGATAAATGGGCAGATGTGGCATCAGTGGCAGACCAGGAAGCTTCCACTCTGATGCACTCAGTTGGCATGGGGCTCATGCAGCATTGGGATATCAGTTCCATAGTCACAGAATCAGGAAACCACAGAATCTCACAGTTGGAAAGGTACCTCAGAGGATGCCTTGTCCAACCTGCATCTAAGAGCAAATATTCTTCTACAGCATCCCCAAAAAGTCGTCTTTCTAGTGTCTACTCGAAGACCTCCAGAAAAGTGGAATTCACTTGAGGTATAACCCATTCCACTTTTTATCAGGCAGCATTTTTTTATATGGCCAAAGTCACAAGTGCTACCCAATGCTTTTAGTTCTACCCTCTGGGGTCAAGCAGAATTATTCCAAACCTTCTTCCATACAACTACACTTGAAATATTTGGAAACAGCTAGCATATCCCTCCTCTTAAGTCTTCTCTTTCCTAGCTTAAATATCCCTAATTCCTCTAATTGATGCTCATATGGCATGGTTCGCTACTCTCATTACTCTCCTCTGATGCATTTCAGCTTATCAATGTCCTTTCCAAAACGTTATACCGGAACTGAAATGTCCAGGGCTGAATACAAGCAGGAAAATCACCTCTCTCCTTCATGATGCTCTACCTCTCTTAAAATAGCCTAAGGTTGTGCCAGTTCATTGGAGGATGGCATGTCGTACTATTGACTCACTGAACTTACCAGACCCTCAAATGGCTATTTTCATTACCTATTTTGCCTGCTATTAATATATCCATGCAGTACATAAATGGATAACCTGTTGGAATAGAACAGCAAAAAGAATTTTTAAAATACTTTAAACTCCTAAGTTTTGGCTTAGTTTTTCAACTCTGCTTTCTTTGCTCCATATGCAAGGGTAGAAGTGGGTGAGTGGGCTTTAAATACATAAATACAAAGAACAGAATAGACCAAGGATGTACAAATTCACAAGTTATAAAAGGCAGGCCTGTGCTGTCCTCAGTCAAGAGCATGGCCGTGTTCCATCTCTACCACGGAAGATTCACTGCAATCCACATGTGGCCTCCATAAGGGATGGTAAACTGGGGCATTGGAGGTCTGGAAGAAAATTCTGAGAGTCCAAACAAGGTGTCCTAAAAGTGTTTTTCACCCACAGATCATGATTGGCGATTCTAGGAGGTGCGATTTCATGGTGAGAACAGAGATACCAGCTCCAATCACTACTTGCCAGAGGAACTCAAAGGCTTGAAATTGCCTTTCTGACAATGGAGAAAGGGGCAAAGTAGATAGCTCTTGAGGACGTAAGGTGCAGGAGGCACAGAGAGGGCCGCTTTTAAATATATCTTCTTTTATAAATGCACATAAAATTCTGTTCTCTGTGGATTGTAGGTATTTATTTGGTGATAAGTCACTTGTGTTAGAATGACAGCTAAAAGGCTCTGGTGGATAGTAATACAAACAGGATGCAAAATTTTCAAACCTTGCCTAGGGCATACAAATGCTCCATTCTGGCTCTGGTTTCTGGGGAACTTCCCTGCAAATCAGCTCTTGCACAGACCTGCCTCTAGCCTCCTCTTACCAGCTCAGGGACTGGACCATGTGCTGGGAACAATAAACGGAAGAATAAAATATGTCACCACAGGGCTAGAGACTCCAAAGCACCATTTGTCCTCTCTGTCGAGGCTTACATGCTCATTCAGAGCACTCATGCATTATTCAAAGCCTGGTGCAAGTCTAGGCTCAAGCAGGGCATTAGGGACATGCCCGTGCGCAATGCTGGGTGGGTTAAGCTGCCTCCCCCTCCTCCCATGGTAGAGGTACAGCATGAGGACTTGCATAGGCAAACAGCCCTCACTTTAATTTTTTTTTGCTTTGTATATTTCTTCACTGCCTTTTTGAACTGTGGATATGATTCTCTCACTTATTTCTACACACACATTCGCCAAGAGACAAATAATCACTTGCTGAGCCACAAATGCACATTCACACGCTCACACACTGGAGACCTCTCACACTCACACTCACATTCATTCTCACATGCTGGGTATTTGTGAGGAGAAACTAAGAACCCATTTCAATACCACAAAGAATCTGAAATGGAAGCTTAGCTCCACCCCACCCTTTCATATTTTTGCAGGAGTCTTGATGATTGCTGAGCTGAGTGCAGAAACATGACTGGTCTAAGGCAAGACCACAACTTTGAAGTAATTTAACCCAAATGGCTAAGAAAACTAAATAAAGGAGATGCTAGATAACATCCTGGGGCCTGAGGTGCATGAGAGGACCCTAAGTCACTTCCCTAACCACAATCAACCAGTATTTCCTAGCAAGTACTGCACCAAAACACCCCAGAAAGATAGCTATACCAAAGGATTAAAAAAATCTCTTGGACAAAAAGACTTCAAACCCTTCCCTTGCTAAAATGTTGCAGGGTGTCTCAACCATGACAGTCTAACGTCTGTTCATTCTTGCTACAATCTGAGTCCATAAGCCCTTGGTTCGTCCTTGGTGAAAATAGCTACTTGGCATTTAGACATCATTTCTCTATCTGC
Organism: Trichosurus vulpecula; assembly: GCF_011100635.1. NCBI lineage: Eukaryota > Metazoa > Chordata > Mammalia > Diprotodontia > Phalangeridae > Trichosurus > Trichosurus vulpecula. The sequence goes on along the minus strand of NC_050575.1, from coordinate 179,819,927 downwards.
TAAAATGTGGTGATTAGATAAAAATTATTTGATAAAAATTAATAGATTTTGATTAAAAATTAGATAAAATTATTCCCCCATTCATTCATTGAAGTATGGGTAGCAATTACTTCAATTGGACACATACTAGAAAAGCTTTGTTTCATGTTATAAAACCCATATTTGTATGTTCATGCATCTGAAACTAGTTGCTTCAATGCTACCTATAAAAAAAAGTCAGTGAGCTGTCAAAGCTCTGCATGACTAGGGGAAGCATGAGTGGTGTTTTCATTTACCATTTTAAAAATCTACAGCACTTCAAAAGAGGAGACGTAGGTGCCAAAAGCTGTTATCTCTACCCATCTCCAATGGCATGCATAAGCAAAATTGAAAGTGAGATAGACTGGAAAAGTCATTCAAATGTGTAAAATATACTTTTCTCTTCTCCCTGGATCACTGAAAAAGAGCTAGCTGCAAGTGATTGGCTCTGGCCAAGTGCTATAATATGAGCTTGGTTAATAGTGTTCAAAATACTGAGTATTTCTCTCCTGTTAGAAGCAATCAGTCTAAGGCAAGCAAGAGTGTGCAAATGAAATGTTGGTTACAGATACACACCCAGAAAGAATAGTTATGCATATTTATACTAATTATATTTTGAAACCTCCTGGAGAAATAACGCCCACTCTAGGACAATACTGAAGAAATCCTAGATGGTCACAGGGCTAGCATGTGCTCTGGTCTTAAATACAGATTTCAGCGAGACCAAATTACTCCTGTGAGGCTTTGGAAAAAAATAATAAATTAGTTCTATCATTCAAAAAAGCCCAGTCTGGGACTATATTTACCCATGCTAAAGTGCTTTCATTGATGTCTACAGTGGCTGGTGCATCTGATCTGCTCCCAGTGTGAAGGGCTGTCCCCACTCCAATTGTCATGACCCAAAGAAAGCTGTTGGTTCCCAGTTAGCTTTTGCTGATGAAGGAAAATGTCATGCTTGGGGAACAAACAGTCCTCCCAATTGCCCTAAATAATCTGCATGGAAATCTCCTGCTTCATTTTAAGGATTCTGCTGGCGAGGAATTTACTTTAGTCCACTGAGAACTTCCACATGGTGGCTCTGGTAAGGGAGGATATGAGTAGGGAGATATCAGTGCAAGTCGCAATTGATCCAAGAGAGAATTTTCTTAGAAGATAATAAAGCCGGAGAGAATGCAACCATCCCATGTCCACTCAAGTCAAGGGTAGCTCCATAAGGCTTCATGAAGGGACAAGCAAAAGATTCTTTCAAATTAAATTTAACTATCAAATGTAGCCATTAGTCCTCAAGGGTTCTTGAGTTGGTAGAATAAAATGATACTTCATAGATTGATATAAAATTTAGTCTTTGGTTCAGACCCTCAAGGCCACAATTTCTAGTGGCCAACTTTGGTGGCAAGGGTAAAGTTTCTCCCCCAAAGAATTCCCCTCTAGATTGATCCCTAGGGCAGCCCATTTTAGTATTATCCTCTTCATGAGAATAACTTCAGCTGGCACATCTGGTTTATGGGGCAGGCCTACAGCTGTGCTCTGGCTGGGTATGGGTCAGGGGAGGGAGTGAGAGAAGAACACTTCCATTTACTTTACAATTCCATAGAACCAGCAGGAGAATAGTCACAGAAATGTAGGAGAGGTAGTTAGGCCAGCTCCACTTGGCAAAATGATGAACAGGAACAGGTTATTGGCTGAAAGAGTGTTGTGCAAGCCCTGGTCATTCTCCTGGGATGTAGGGGAAGAAAGTGTGAGGCATGCAGATTAACTAGAGAAGTTGAAACTTGCTGTTTCAGGTAGAGCTTAATTATCCTTTTCTGACTAATACCTCCCCAAAGCAAGGGAAACATAGCTATCCCCCAGGAACTGCTTTCAAAGGACATGCTTTTGTGCCAGAAGCAAGAAGCCAAAATTAGAAATAAAAATTTTATCTGGCAATGAGCATGCACTATGTACTCTAATGTTAAGAAACTCCATCAGGATGGGTGCTCTAGTTCAACTCAAGACTGATTTAACTAAGATATTTTGAAAAGGGGAAGTCTAAATTTTAGTATATTTCCTGAAAGTGTTTGAAAGGGCATTAGTTAACTTTCGTTAGCCCCACTGGGCACACAGATAAGTCAAAAGCAGGACTATCCCGTAGTCTTAGCCCTTGGAGAAAGTTATTTTTGTGTAACCCCAAGATTCTATTGTCTCTCTTAAAGACACAGTATATAGTCCCTGTAAGAAAGACTTTTGAAGGTACAAGATTACTGAACTAGTGTTAACCACTATGTAGGGGCAGAGGCTTCGTCCTGAAGCACCAGGGTCCTTTAGCAGCCATATTCATCCTAAACCATGTCCCCACACAACTCAAAGGAAATATGAAGCCTTTGTTAAATACTCAGTTTTCCATAAAACTTCTTTAAAAGTTTCTCTTTAAGAGGGACATTAACAGTAAATCCAAAAGAGACATTCCCAAATATAATGTTTGGATGGATGGATTGTCTTTAATTAACCAAAACTGTGGAAAATCCATAAATAGGGCTTTTTTTGACTTAAGGCAAATTTCTCAACATTTAAAATGGGTTTCATCTTTCTCTGTTTCATCTATTTTATCTTTCCATTTATGAAAGATGAAATAGGGCATAAACTTTAAGTGATAAGGATATCACCAGAGAGATGTATAACTGAGGGGAAACAAAAGAAGATGGGCTGAAAACATGGAGTGAGGGAGAACTGATGCACAACCCAAGTGCTTGGTGGCTAGCCCTTGGTGGCACCATGGCTATCAGGAGATCTGGAGGAAGACCTCCAGTACATTGGATGCTCCTCTCTCCATGACAATTTATAAGGGGACATGGGCAAGATTTACATAGGATGGCAGGCATGGAGGGGCTGTCAACTGTATTACTGTATTTCTAGGATATCATAGGTACATCAAAGTACCAAATATCTCTATTTTGTGTTGCAGAACCAGCTACAAAAGTTGGGCAGCCGTTTACCAAACAAAGGGAAGAAATGATGAGTCTCTGTTCCTCCCTACATACAGAGAGAGAAGAGAAAGAAAAGAAAAGCTGGTCTTCCCTTTGGTCATCTTCATTTTGTTTTGCTTTCAAGTCCAAAATAAGAAATTAAGAAAGAGTTCCCATTGAGTTGGCTTTCCAACATGGTCTCTTCACTGTGTGGTAAAGGAAAGGGGAGAGGCAGGGAGATTCTATTTCAGTGGGGGAGAAAGCATGAGCATCGAGGAGATCCTGATCCTTTAAAGAGCTTCCTGTGTTGCTTATCATGTCACAGCCACTAATGATGTGGAGGCCTCTCTAAGTATCAATGGAGAAAGAATAAGACAAGAACAGCCCACTGTCCTTATAGCATGTGCCATATTACAAGGATATGGTCTGTGGAGTCTAGTAAGGTGCTGTCCTTTGGGACCTACTCTGTGGAATGTGGGAGACACTCCCTAAATACCCTGCAGATTGGTTACCTTGCTCAGACACATTATCCCAATAAATTACAAGGATGGTCACTAACTAAACTAAAACATGAAGTTGGTTGTAAACACAATGGATTTTCCTGACACTCCTCAGAGAGCTCTAGGTTTCCACATTCATAAACATCCTTTTATATCCAAGTCATATTATAACCATTAGAGCCAAAGCCCAAACTTGGCCATTCTGTGTCTTTTTGTTTCTATGCCAAGGCAGCATAGTGAAAAAAAGAAAGTCCCTGGGGAGAAAAACTCCTGCAAAGGGTTGAACAAGGCCTTGCAGGAACAGGGACTTTTATTCCCAACAAGACTGAAATGGCCTTGGAATCTTAACCTCTAAACTCTTATCTGTTGATATCTTATCTGCATGCCCCTGGAGGGTTAATTGGAAAATGTAAAGCCCAGGTCAGGGCTCAAAGGTGCCCATAATTTTAGCCTTTAAGAAGACCCCATGATCCCAGGGATAGAATACTTTAATTAAGTGAAAGGATAGAGGGGGGTAGGGGCCCAGGGTAATTGTAAGCAAGTACGTGAAAGTCTGGTGACATTATTACGACACCTCTCTTTCCCTACAATCTCCTTCCCATACCCTGAGAGTTAGTCCAGTGGATATTAAGAGACTAAAAAGATCACTTTATGGCTTTGTTTTGGTCCCCAATGAAAGCCGTCTCAGTGATGCTCCTGCCTTTCCTCAGCTCTCAATAGAGGTCCTGAACATAGGCCCAGCATCAGTACTGCTTCAGGAATGAAGAGCCAAATGGGGAGAGAAGCCAACTGGCAGTTTGGAGACTTGTTCCCGAGAGAATAAGGAAAGAAGATTCCCTCTCTGCTTCAAGATGGTGAGGAGAGGAAACATTTCACAAAGGTAGAGAGTTGAGTGGAGTCTGAGTTATGGCATGAGGAAAGCAAACTTTTTCAGTGTGTCAGTGAGGGGCAAACACTTCCAGGCACAACCATGAATATATCCAAAAAGGAACTGTGTAAAGCTAGTCAGTCACTTGACTGTTCATCACTTACCACATTAAAAATCAGCTCCTTGAGGAGCTACATTAAAAAAAAAAAGGCTTCTAAATTCACCTCTCCACTTATCTACCTGCCTTCCTCACACTCCCTTTTACGCCAAACTCTCTACAGGGCGTGGGTAAGATCCACACGGAAAAACTCAAGTCAGTAACCCACCAACATATAGTCACACCCTAAAAAACCTATACTGTTTGGAAGCAGAAAGACAAAAGAGGTTATCCAATTTAGTATAATACGTGGTCTAAATGTAACTCCTAATTCCATTTTCTAAAATTCTTAGATCTCTCTTGGATCACTGCTGACTCATAAATTTGGCCTTTCCTCCCAATCTTCCTGAATCACTCACATTTTTCAGCTTCAGGAGTTCTCAGACCAAAGGTCCAAAAGCTATAACCAATCCACTTACAGAGCCACCTCCAAGGGTCTCTCACATCCCACTGTCATCATCCCCACTCTCCCACTGATGAATGTTGAACTAAAAGCTTTGAATCCGCATAAAAGCCTGCCACTTCTGTCAAAAAAAATCTGTTGTACAAAACAGTGGGGATTGTGTTTTCGATTTGTCATCACAGAGAACCCCAGAGGTAATAAATAAACTTCTACCCATGGGACAATTATTACCTTATAATAAAATGAGACTTTTTTATAAAACCTTGCTTGGCTGATACCAAGAAACTCCACTCATCTACCCTGTATCAAGACACAGTTTCACACCCCTCCCTTAAATAGTGCACCCAGAAAGACAGAACAAAATTGATCCAGTCTCCTATGGGTAATATTACCCAACTGACCCTTCTGCAAGGAAGAGGGTTGCTGAGCCAGCCTCTGTCCCAACCTCACCACCCTCCCCGACCCTCCCCCACCCTATGCACTCAACACAGCTATTAGAGATTGTCCCAGAGCTGAGCGAGTTTCTGAAACACAAATCCTTGGTGGTCAGTCCCCTGGAAAAAGAGTTCAACATGTGGACAATGTGAACCAACAGCTGGTTGGGTAGCAAGTGCTTCATTTTCGAGGGCCTGACCAGCCCATGTCACTGAAGGGGCCCTCCCCGGTGGCTGACCGTGGCGGGGGGCCACAGGGTGTGCAAAGGTCAGAATCAGTGTCCGATTCCCCTTCTGCAATGTAGGGTCTGATTTTCGCACAAGGGGCCACGGCTGCGTAGCAACTGTTCAGCATGTCTAAGTTCTCCTTGGACTGGGAAATGCTAAAGCCACTGAAGGAACGCTCTAGTTCCTCATGGTCCACTGAGGGGATAGAGATTGAGGTGTCGCTGTCCCTCAAGGCACTCTCATGGTGCTTGGCAGCCATGTCCTCATTACGGAGGAACTCCATACTAGCCCGGTTACCCCCACTGTAGGCAGACAGGGACCGCTCATGGGATGGCGGTGGGGGGATTCGGACTAAAGAGCCATTATCTCCTACTGGAGAGGACCCATGGCTCTGTCGCTGATAGGCTTGGTGCTGCCATGAAGTAGATGGGGGGCATGTGTTAGAAGGCATGGCCGGTGCTGGAGGGGCAGAGAAATTCTTTTGCCCCATGGAGCTGGTGGAGCGGATGATCTTGATGATACAGCCATTCTTGTCAATGTGCTCCCGGCTCTCCTCTGGACTATGGTAGGGAGGGGCAGGTTCTGGTTCCTTAGAACCAAAGTAGGCTTCAGTTTCTGTTGGAGGGATGCCCATCCGCTGCATGTAAATGTTGACCAGGAAATCCAACTTCTTCTCCATGGAGAGAACCTGAAAATGTTCATACCAATGTCAAGTCTTAAACAGACAAAGTGAAGTTCTCATAGTAGAAGACAGAGAACAGTCCTCACCTAGGCTCAGGTATAAACAAAAAAACATAAAAATCTAGCAAGAAGCCCACCCAGAAAATTCCACCTTTTTGTTCCCTTAAATCACAGCCCACCTCCTCTAGAAGGGTTTTCTGGGTCAACCCATTCTATACCTTGTGACCTTATAAATACAACCCTGGGGACATCCCTTCCTACTCAAAATACCTTCAAAATAATAAACTACACAAATATCTTTCTGATGATTGCATGTTCACCTGTACTGTCTCTCTTTTTTGCCATCAACTCTGTGATGGCCAGGACCATGTCTCTTGTTTAGTCTGAAACCAAAACAATGCCATTCACTTTGTGCAGATTCAGTGAATTCCTAGCTAATGGAATGTACCTTTCTCTCTTTGCAAAAAATTAGCTGGAGCAATGATATCAACAGCAATAACTCACTTGTAGTGCTTTATGGTGGATCTATAAGGCATTTGGCTCCAAGAAAGCTTGTGAGGTAGGTTGCACAAGTATCATTATTCCCATTTTATGAAAGGCAACGGAGATACTGAGAAATAAAGCAACTTCACCCAGAGGCACATGGCTAAGATATACCAGAGCTGGAATTACAACTCCTATCTACAGATTCTTTCCACTACATCATGGTACCTCTCTGAACTTAAGGTATAGTCTATCAATCAACAAGCATTTCTAAAGTACCAATTTATGTAGGCAGGCAGGGGTTGGTTTTGCATTTTTTTTTGTGTCTCCAACTCTTAGGGCAGCATTTGTCATATAGTTAGCTTTTAATAAATGCTTGTTGATTTATTTGTCCTCATGCTCATTATAATGAAATTGGTCACAAGACCAAATGAGATCTGAGATATGGAATCCTCAGTCCACAAGGATAAAGGATATGGGACTGGGGTGAAGATTGGGATCCATTTCCATATCATCCTAATATCTCTTACTTGGCCAAAACCATTTTGAAAGAGTTGACAACTATCTCTGAAGTGGAACAACAGTACTCAAGGAATAGTCCTACAGGGAGTTCCTTAGGACCAAGTGAAAGTGTCAAGCTGGTGAAAGTTACTGAAATAGTCCCATTAATATGGAAGCTATCTAAAGTGCTGCATTTCAAAGAATTGGAAATTGAAGGGATGCCCATAGATTGGGGAATGGCTGAACAAGCTGTGGTATATGAATGTAATGGAATACTATTTTGCTATAAGAAATGATGAGCAGGCAGACTTCAGAAAAACCTGGAAAGACTTATATGAACTGATGCTGAGTGAGGGGAGCAGAACCAGGAGAACACTGTACGCAGTTACAGCCACATTGTATGATGACTAACTTTGATAGACTTGGCTCTTCTCGGCAATGCAAGGTTCTAAGACAACTCCAAAAGATTCATGATGGAAAGTGCCATCCACATCCAGAGAAAGAATTGCAGAGTCTGAATATAGATGGAAGTATACTATTTGCTCTCTCTCTCTTTTGTTTTGTTCTTCTTCCTCATAGTTCATTCCATTGGTTCTAATTCTTCTTTGCAACATGACTAATGTGAAAATATGTTTAATGTGAGTGTATATGTAGAGCTTATATTGGATTGCATGCCATGTTGGGGAGGGGGATAGGAGGAGGGGAGGGAGGGGGAGAAAATTTGGAACTCAAAAGCTTGTGGAACTGAATGTTGTAAGCTAAAAATAAATTAATTAATTAAAATTTAAAAATAAAATAGTTTCATTTCATAGAAAAGTCTTCCTGGAGAACATATTGTCCTAAAGAATCTCTATCATACTAGTTCATGATCTAAAGAGAAATAGCAATGACCGCAAATCTTGGTTTTTAAAGTCAGCAAAGTCTTCCCAGTCTTCCCAGGTCAACCACATACCTGTTTCTCTACTTTCCCAAGGCGGCCCATCATGCTGGGGTCTTCAGGTAGCTCCCCTTCTGCTGGCCCTTTTGTACGGTCCTTGTCAGTAATTGCTGGGCCCCGTCCAACAATCTGGTCCACTCTACCAGGAATAGAAATGCCCCCCACAAACACACACAAAACCATGAGTTTGTGGCAGGCAAGGATTCAAAGGTCCTCTCCTCTCCCCTTCTAGTCAAAGCAACAGCTCCTCAATCATGTTAGGCCTCAAAACTAGACACATAGTTTTAGAAAGCAGCTCAATACTAGTTTAGAAGCCAACAAGCATTGGTCTCGTAATTATATTTTGAAATAATATTGTGATTTCATTTTATTTTTCTCAGTCAAATGGAATATGGCACATTAACAAGGAGTAAAATGAAGAAAATTTTCATTTTCATTTCAATCCATCAATTTGCATTTACTCTTCTCAAGCTAGGAGAGATGTTTGGCCTTTGGGGGTCATATATACTACAAGCTGGCTCAGGGAAACTGCTCACTTGGTACCCATACCCCCTGCCTAGATCACCACAGACCCTTCTGGCCAGGGTATCACTTAACTCTTAAGACATTCAGTCCCTGATTGGGCCCCCCAATTTCCCCTTTCCCTTCTCTTTCTTCTTCTCCTTCCTTGTTTCTTCCTATCTCTACTTTATCCCACCCCCATTTCAATTGCTATTAGATAATGATGCCAATGAAAACATTAATAGCACCTTACAGTTATATCATACATTCTACAACAACCCTATTAGGGTGATGCTTTGCCCTCCCAATTTAATAATAAAAACAACAACAAGAAATATATATGTACACATATGTGTATATATATACATATACATACATATATACATACACATATATATATACATGCCTATTATATATATGTATATATATGTATGTATGTATGTTGTGGTTGTGTGGTTTGTCCTTCGTTCTTGAAGAGGACCATGACATCAGGAAGATGATGCCATGTCTTGCAATTCAATTGGATTTAAGTGAGGGAGGGCTGTGCAAAGTCACCAGCCTCACTTTCTCCTCCAGAGCCATTTGGGTCCAGTGGCCAGATATAGATCAGGACGACTGGAGATGGCCCAGGATACAGTGGTCGACCTTGGTTTTTTTTAAGCTAAGGTCTTCAGAGTTCTTACTTTGAGTGAGGCGATGCCCATTCAGTGATTAGGCCTGTTTAAGAAGTAAGTCAAGGGATGGCCCTTTTAATAAAAAAAATCAAACTGGAAGGGGAAGACCCTCAGGGTTGCAGGCAGAAGGAAAAATAATTACTATTTATATTCACTCTGAGCCATCTGGGCCCAAAAAATAAGTGGTGCTTAGGCAGGGACCTATTGTTGGCCAATCAATGAGAGCCAGAGTGAATTGGGTTTAAGGCCTGGTGTTTAAGAAAGAAGTCTAGCCAGTAAACCCCAAGATGAGAAGGTAGGTTTCAGCCATCAAAATTTACCTTCCTTTGGGCAGAACACCCTCAGGTAAGGGAATGATACCCAAGGAGAGGAGACAAGGGGAAAGAAGAGGAGGGAAGGGAAGGGGAAGGGAGGGGAGGGGAGGAGAAACTGAGTTTCATGTACATATATATATATATATATATATGTATATATTATATATATAATATACATAGTATATATATGTATATATTATATATAATATACATAATATATATATGTGTATGTATTATATATATAATACATATATTGCTTTAATGTTTGCAAAGCATTTTACAAATGTTATTTCATTTTATTCTCACAACAACCCTGGAAGGTGGGTGCTACTATTATGCCCACTTTACAAATGAGGAAGCTGAGGCTGACAACAGTTAAAGGACTTGCTCAGAGTCACATAGCTATGAGATAGCTGACAGGTCTTCCTTACTCTAAGTCCAGCACTCTAGCTACCTCACCACTTGACTATCTCAAGTGAGGAAAGTGAGGCTGAGAGGGCTTAGGTGACCTAAGACCATACAGGTAAGTAAAAATTGGGATTTGAGCCCAAATCTGGTGGCTCCTAGTTCAGTTTGCTTTTTTCATACTACACCTCACTGTTTCCTTCTGCTTCTACACTGTTGCTGAAATAGGGATAGTGAGAGGGGCTGAAATCTGAGATTTCTCCAGCATAGGGAAGTCCCAGGCAAGGAAGCTCCTTTGACCAATGCAGTTCAGCACCTTCTTTGCAATTTACCATCTTAGAGAGAATGGAGCACTGGGAAGGTAAGTGACTAGCACCAGAAGCCGGACCTGAACCCTGGTCTTCCTGGTTCTAAGAACAACTTGGTATGCTGTCTCCCATATCCAAATAATATGGGAAAAAACCTGTTCCTTATGCAAAGTTGGGCAGCCCCTGAAACACCTGTTATATTATCAGGACTCAATCCGTATATATGATCAAATTCTTCAAGCCCTGGTCTGAAAACTATGAAGTGACAGGTCTTCCCCCAGCAGATATCTTGGTCCTTCTCTCCCCCTCTCTCCAGCATGACCAATTCCCACCCTTTCTTAACTCCTTTGTTTTACTCCAGCATAATGTGCCACTAAGTGTGGTTGGTAAGGCCTGGGACTGTGGTTGAAACAGAGTTAAGTGTCTTGAGCAGAACAAAGATGCTGGGTATGCTGTGGGAGTTATGGCTCCATGCACCAGTAGGGGGAAAGGGAAAGAGGACAGACACAGACCAGCACAGAAACCCATCCAATGCACAAATCAAAGAAAAGAGACAAGACAAGCCCATTGCCAATGATAGAAGGGGCTGTCTTCCTTCCTTTGGAGAGTGTGTGTGTGTGTGTGTGTGTGTGTGTGTGTGTGTGTGTCTGAATGACTAAGTCATGCAGAGAGAGAGATAGGACAAACTCTCTTTTGGCAAGGAGAAGACATAGAGCTGCTTCCTTTACTCTTCCAAGAACAGAGCTGGCTCCCAATTTACCTGGAAGGGGCATGTGGTGTCAGCCTACAGTAAAGTATCCCCTAACATGGCTCTAGAGTCATCAGCATTAGAAAGAAGTCAGTTAGAGGCTGCCGGCACATCAGGACACACATTGCTTTTATTTTGCAATCTGGACATAAGTGATTTCCACCTGCAACAAGGTCTTAAGGAGTACATTTTTGCCTCCCAACTTTGAGGGAGCAAAAAAACTCATTCCCTAAACCTGAAGAATTAATTGCAAGATCTTAATAAGCTTTCTGCAGGAGCTTGGCATGTCTCTGGGGGGCTAAAGGCCCATGCAGTTCCATCAGTTTAATTGACTCTACTTATTGAGTCAATGAAAAAAACACATACATACAACTGACCTGACTGACTTTCAGATTGCCTAGTTGTTCAGAGCAATCCAGCCAGCCTGGTTGCAGGTGTAGCCTCATTGCTGAAGCTCTCCTTGGAGTGGCTGTTATATGGGGGGAAGGGGTCAGTGTGGGCACACATTGTGAATTTTAGGACTTTTCACCAATGCAAAAATCCCAGAATTAGTCAGGTAGGCCCTAGTTCCGCATAGGCAGATGGATGGAAATGTCTCCCAGCACAGTGAGACCAGCTTTCTTGACATCTGAGCTGCAAATTCCCTGCTGTTCCTGGGCTTCTCCAACTCACTCTGAACTATAGAACAGGAAATACAGGCAAATAGCACAGGGCAAAGGTCTATGATCAGAGGCTAATCAAATTGTGTCGGTGGGATATGACCTGAATTCTAATCTTGCCCCTGATGCTCTCTCTCTTTCTGGGTTTAATATAAGACTTCATCTTTGCTCTCAGTAAATCCATCTACAGAGTGCAGGCAGCAAAAAGACTATTCCTTTCTAGAGAGAAAACTATGAGACACTCAGTTGCTATTTGGGGTTGGGGGTGGGAAATGCAGGGATATCCATGTGCTCATTATATTTCTTAATACACTGAGCACAGACAGGTCAGCTGGGCCCCTGAGTCATATAATCTTATGTCAGCCCAACTGCCGTTTCACTGGGGCAAGGATGGAGATGGGAGGATTGGAGGATATTTTTGTCTTTCTTTCTGTTGAATGAAACAGAAAAAGGAAAAGTCTTGCATCAGCCATAGTGTGAGTTCTCTCATGCTCCACTGGGCTCCATGCTCACAGTTCATGCACGAAGGGGCCCAAGGCTCCCTCTGGCTCAAAGCAGACGTCAGATGTTAAACAGCTTGAATGAGGAAAATGAGGTAGGGAAATAGAGAAATATTTCAGTCTTTTTAGTTCTTATATACAATTCAAGCATTGAAGCTAAACCCCCTTCACCCATACCACATGACTGGCTTTTTTACCTACCTTTGGCTTTTTGGTTTTTGTTATTTTTTAAAGGAAAACTATATCTATGGCCTATTCTGCAGACACAGCCCTAGCTAGGATGGATCTGTGATGGGATCTCTTCATTCTGATTCCAACTAAGCAGTTAACAAGGTTACAGAGATTTTTCTTTCTCCATGTCCACAACAGTGCCTATGCCTCAGGGCTCCTAGTATGTGGGCAAATTCAGCATAAGGACTCTGGCATCTGGGCCTGAAGCCAGGAAGGAAAAGAGGAGCTCCCTGCTGCCCTTGGGTGGGCCAAGCACTCCACCCACTCCTCTAGACCTGGACCCTACGTCATGAGCCCAGGAAGGATTTAATCCTTCACACGGTGAATACCAAATGCAATCTGTGCTTGAGAAAATAAGCACTGAGATTGTCTCCTTGCGTGTGGGTTTATAAGTTTGTCATTTGCAACCTACTTATTTATTTTACTCCCCAAAAGGAACCTCATGTGTTATGGGGGAAATGCCCAACAATGGACCGAGTTTAAATTCCTGGGGATTAAGTTAAATCTTTGAAGGGCCTAAGAATTCAATATCCAGTGTGGATTTTGGGTGGGATGAGGGAGTTAAGAAAGAAGTTGATTTACCAAAGCTTGGCACCTTTCATGTATCTCAGATGACTGGCATTTTTACAGCCCCAACAGTCCTGGCTAAGAAAGGAATGAGGCCTAAGCATCAAACCTTTGAGTTGAGTGCCTAGGATGTATGTGTCTAAGCTCATGTCTCTACATCCTGGGCAGGCTTCCTTGGTTAAAGCTAAGTAGAGCTCTGACCTTGCTTCTCTTGTCCAAACACTCTCTGAAAGAGACCTGTCCCGCAGGCTTCTGATCTCTGTGTTACCACAGACAAAGCCCTAAAAAATGGCCACAGTCTGATGGAGGGCTGGGGCAGTGATATGGATAATCTCAGCAAGAAGCCAGGGCAGGTGAGGGAGGGAGGGAGTAGCCAGAATTATTCAGGGGAGAACTTCCTTTTCCTGAATTGCCAAGGTGTTGACCTCAATCCAGCCCTGCCTTTTAGCTGTAGAGACCTGTAATCTACAACAAAATCAAAACATCTGGCTGAAGAGTGAAACATACAGCCCTATTGATTTAGTTGCTAGCATGTAGGCACACATGCAAAAAAAAAGGGGAGAGAAAAAGAAGAAGAGGAAGGAGGAGGAGAAAGGAGAGGGGAGAGAGGAGGAGGGAGAGAGAAAAGGAAGGGGGAGAGGGGAGGAGGAGAAGAGGAAAAAGAAGAAAAATTGCTTCATTGATTTTTTTCTATTCTAGAAGTGTGATCTCATTGGTAAAAGGTGTATGGAAACTCCCTGTACCGATACAGATCAGCCACTCATCTATACCTTATTCTTAAAGAGTTGCCTAAGGCAGGGGAGACAAATGACTTGTCCAAGGTCACATGGTCAATATCTATCAATCTATCTATCTATCTATCTACCTATCTATCTCTATATAGAGATAGAGATATATATCAAAAGCAGGATTTAACACCAAGTCTTCCTAATTCCAAGGCCAGGCCTCTGTCCACTATGTCAGGCTGAATTCTACAGGGTTGTCTTTACTAAATTCAGTTAGGACAATCTGGTGCTTGGATGTAAGCTCATTTTGCCTAATCCTATGAAAGAATGAAGGTAGCTCCCAGGGTCACCCCTGAGTTTGTAGAGCTCAAGGAAGCCCAAGAAAAGCCCCTGGCTTCTGACCTACCCATTACATGGAAACAATCACAGCCATAGCCTGCCCGTCCATGTAGGAAAAGAGAAAGGGAGGCTCTATGGGTATAATTCAGAGTCATTGAAGGGGTGAAGCCTGAGAGCACAAGCTACATAAACACCTTGGCATGCATACCAGCAAATTACTCATTTGATGACAGGTATGTTTTCCCCTTCACTTTGAACAAGATGACAGTTCTGGAGGCAGGAGGTAACAACATGTGACTATCTATGGCAAACAGGACCTTCTGGCTTCCTCAGAGTACCCTACCAAAGAGGCAGACAATGATCCCTGAAAGGCTAACAGTTCAAATTCAAGGGTAGCACGTTCTCCTGTATAGTAAGTGCTGAGAACCGAGGAGAAAGAACATGGCCATGTGCTTACAATTGCTTTTTCAGAGAGATAGAAGATCATAAGGAAGTCTACGTGTGACCTAGTCATAGACAAAGGCACAATCCAGGCTGCTCTAATCATTTCAATAAAGCGTACCAGAATCATAGTAAGAGCTAAATGCCGTCATGTGGTCTGGTGTGAAAGAGGTTTGCCATTTAACAAATGAACAAACCCAGAGAAAGAGGCCCTTGAGCTGAATCCTAACCTAGGCGAGTATTGGGGTGATTCTTTGGGTCCTTTGGTTGGGTACTTCTTATGCCGGGGAGTTGAAGGGGGTGGGGGACCCACAATCATATCTATCCTGGCAAAGTAAATGAGAAAAAAGACACCAGCAAAATGCATAATGAAGCAACATGTGGAACAGAGTTGGTAGGAAACTTGCAGAAACATAAGGATTAACTAAAAAAACAAACAGATTTTTTTCCCCTTTGGAAAAATATATATCGTATTCCACTCAAAACAGTTGATGAAATATTTGCTTGTCCTCTGATTTGCCAAATCTTTTCTCAAGTTCAAGCAAAGCATTTAAGTCGGGGAGCCAGGCATCTACACAGCATCACTGCTGTATTCCCTAAAAGCAGCATGCAGTCCCCACTGGAATATATTTGCATGTCTATGGCAATATACCAGCAAGGATGTTGGCTACAGAATAATATATAGTCTCAATATTATCGAGATGACAGAAAATATCCTGAGCTCCTTTTTTTTTTCCTCCAGAGAATGAAGTTTAAAGGAAAACTTAAGACGAGAGAGCCTGGTAAACAAAACACAACCATAGTGAGAAAAAGGGGCGAAGAGAGGAGGGACAGAGACACAATAGAAACACCACAGTTCAACACAGACACACAAAGAGACGTAACAGCAGTGGCAGTGAGT
Source organism: Trichosurus vulpecula (assembly GCF_011100635.1). Classification (NCBI taxonomy): domain Eukaryota; kingdom Metazoa; phylum Chordata; class Mammalia; order Diprotodontia; family Phalangeridae; genus Trichosurus; species Trichosurus vulpecula. Next base: position 179,804,462 of record NC_050575.1, on the reverse strand, counting down.
GTGAGTTTGTCCTCATGGAGGGTAGATGGGAATTTCTCCAGAGGCTGCCTCTGATGAAGTTTTTAGTTACTCTGTGGTGCCCACCCCTGCTCACATAACCTTGCCCACCTCCAAGAAGGTAGCCAGTTCCAAACAGGAATACCAAGTATTATATTAATAACATTAATACTCACAACAATAAGCTTTTTGTAGCACTTTATGGTTTGCAAAGTATTTTACACACGTTATCTCATTTGATGGATTTGTACAGTAGAAGTTACCCCCAAAACTCAGTAAACAGGAAGTGGCTATCATTCTTGGCTAGCAGTCTTGGCTGTCCCATAAAAGCAATATCTTACATTTAAATACAGCCAAAGAACCCTTTTTCCTTCCTTCCCAGGCCTCAGAGGAAACCCACAGAAGACCAGCTAGTACCAGAATGAGACTCCCTTTTCAGGAATGAGACCTTCTTTCCTTATAGCAGAGGGACTGAGCAATGACCACTGAAGAAATATCTTAGTTATCTTCACCATGAGTACCTCCCCAAAGCTAGAGTATGGAAACCTGGAAACCAAGCACCAGGCCTCTGGAAGGAAGACAGAGAACAAAAATGTAAAACACTTCCAGGAGGCTACATGCCCTTGAGCCTGCAAGGACATCTGTTTAATTGGGCTTCAACAGAAATGACAGTCTTCCCCCTCGTCCCCAACACACACAGACACAGACACACACACATACATACACACACACACACACACACACACATGCAGACACACACTCAGGCATTCATGCACTCATGCATGCATTCACATCCACACTAACTAGTGAAAAGCCTGGCTTTTGTGTATACAGAAATATGTGAACTGAAGCACTTGGGGCAGCTCTTTCTGATCAAAAGAAAGAGGCAAGGTTTCTTTCAGCATTAGAGCCAAACCTGGAACACCTTTCCTGTTCTTTGTGCCTCACCCCCACCACTATGAAGTAATCACCTCTAAAGTCACTTCCATCAGGGAGGAGGCAGGGGTGGGGCTGGAGAGGGGCCTACCCACTCTGTTCTGGAAGGAAAGAAGGTGCCAAGCAACATGTCTATTACCACCAGGTGGACATACAGAAATCTCTTTGGTCACATCATTCAATAAATTTGCTCAGCCCTCTGTCCATCTGTCCATAAGCCTGAACCAAGGAAGGAGAGAGAGAGAGAGAGAGACAGAGAGAGATAGAGACACAGAGAGAGAGAGAGAGACACAGAGAGAGACATAGAGGGACAGCGACAGAGACACAGACGGACAGAGACATAGAGAGAGAGACAGAGAAAGACAGAGAGAGAGAGGGAGAGAGAGAGAGAGAGAGAGAGAGAGAGAGAGAGAGAGAGAGAGAGAGAAGAACAGGGTAGGAGAATAAGAGAAAGAAAAAGCGTGGGAGGAGAGAAAGTAGGAGAGAAGCAAAGTGGAAGAAGTTAGGAGAGAAAGAGAAAGAAGGGGGAGAAATTAGGGAGAGATAGAAAAAGAGAAAGAGAGAAATAAAAGGGGGAGGTAGAGAGCAAAGAACAGGGTAGGAGAGTAAGAGAAAAAAAGAGGGTGGGAAGAGAGAAAGTGGGGGAGAGGCAGGGTAAAAGAGGGTAGGAAGAGGGTAGGAGAGAAAGAAGAGGGAGAAAGAGTAGGGAGAGAGAAAGACAGAAAGAGGGAGAGAGGGAGGGAGAGAGAGAGAGAGAGAGAGAGAGAGAGAGAGAGAGAGAGAGAGAAAGAGAGAGATTGAGAAATTCAGCATAAGCACAGAAGAGGCTGGGTGGACTCGGTCTATTGCCTTCTGTCTGGTCCCCTTCCTATCCATTAATATGGAGCCAGTGAGAAAGGTTAGCAGTGAGATAGCTGCTCCACCCCCCATATTCACAGGCACAGCTATGAACCCATTTTACCTTAATCACTTAGAAGAAACCATGAGTTTTCCCCGGGGATTTGGTAAAAAGATTAAAAAACCCAAAACAAAGGAGCCAAGCTCTCACACCCACCCCATGACCGAACCAAAGCCAGAGGAGGGTCTTGCCTGGACTGAAGGTTTTTAATCCGGGATAACATATCCAGGTGTCCAGCTGAGTACTGTTCAATGACATCCATCACGTCATATGGCCTCAGGCTCTCCTTGAACTTCCGTTTGGAAACAAGGAAGCGCATGACACTGAAGGACAAGACAAAAAGGGCCTTGGAACCTCCAGACCGATAAAAACCATAACAACCTAAATACAGATTATGCTCTGTGTCCAGCCCTGTCCTCTGCCCCCAGTACACCTCTTACCTTCCATCTCAAAGGAGAGAGAGCTCAAGACAGTGAAGGGGTCAGGCTTGAACAACTCTAGATCACATCAATCTGACCTTCTGGTAAATCCTTCTACATTTCTTATCTATACCATGCAATTACCGTCTCATTGTAGAAATGTGTAACAATAATATGTCACACCAATTGGGAACTTAACACTTTTTAAAGCCCTTTCCCATTTCTCTTCTCCCCTTACAACACTTCTGAGTTAGACAGCATAGGGAATATTATGTCCATTTTACAGATGAAGAAGCTCAGTTCTGGAGGGGCTATAGCCCACAAAAGATAACACAGTTTTTCAATGGCAGCACCAGGTGTTGCTTGGAGTCTTCTGCCTCCCGAACCCATTCTTTTACTGTTGACTCTCTTAATAAGGATGACAAATCCCTCAGGAGAGGGATACACATTAAGTCCCCCATATGTGATGGTGGAGGATATCTGAACAGATCCCTGAGGATAAACTTCACGCTTTTGCCTAAGGTAGATATTTGCTTGTTTGGATAACTTTTGCTCTCCCACCTACCTTACAAGAACTCCTAATGCCCTAGTTTCAGAACTTTGAAGTTCTGTCCCTCTTTCTTTCCCCTGTGCCAAGAAACACAAAGCAAACAGGAATGTCAGAAATGGATTAAGCGTTCTTGGTGTTTATTATGATTCCTCATGATTATTCTTTGCAGCAAAAATATGTCAAAGTTTGGTTCTGCAAAGGCCTATGTATACAGGAGCATAGAGGCAACTAGGTAGCACAGTGGATAGAGTAGCAGGCCTGGAGTCAGGAAGCCCTGGGTTCAACTCTGGCCTCTGACACTAGCTGTATGACCAGGGCAAGTCACTTGATCATTGCTTAACTCAGTTTCCTCATCTGTAAATTGGAGATAGTAATAGTACCTATCTCCCAGGCTTATTTTGAGGATCAAATAAAATAAAAATTTTGAAGCACTTAGCATAGTGCCTGGCATACAATAGGCACTATATAAATGCTAGTTATTATTATCATTATTACTAATTATTATACAGGCAGGGCAACCTAGGGAAATGTGTCAGTAACCAATAGATGGAAACTACAACAGAAAACTCTTTTCAGTCTCTCCCTTTTTACTTCTTACAACTCCCTATGAATTCCACTGGTGAAGAAAAATGCTTCCCCCTTCTCCCCTCCCCTTCCCTCTCTTGGCTTAGGCACTGGGACTCTTACCACACTGCCCTGATGCTGACTTTCAGACCTGGAGTCAAATCTTCCGTCACAAACTCACAGTTGCAGCTTTTGTTGTCATCCACAATGTCCTCTCCCGGGAGACTTGCTTCTAGGTGAAATAAAACACCGGCTGTGAATTAGCTGCCATCACCGTATCTGGAGATAGTCACAGAGCCCCAGACAGCAGAATGATGTACCTAGAGGAGGAGCATACTGGTAGCCGCACTAGGTTATTTGGGGATGCCTGGGGCAAGGCTGGAACACCCAATGACACTTATAATTTTGTCTCTATAATTACTGCAAGAGCCAGGTAGTATATAACTCCTGCGTGGGGCCCTAATTGAATAAAGCTCTTCTGAACTTCCCTGTCACTGCCAAGGGTACCACCATCTTCCCAGGTACCCAGGCCCTCAACCTCAGTGTCAGCCTTAAGTCCTCATTGTTATCCACCCTACATTTCCAATCTGTTGCCAAACCTTATCATTCCTACTTTGTAATACCTCTGGTATACATCCCTTTCTCTGACACATCGACCCCTCTCATTTAGGTTCTTACCAACTCACACCTAGGCTACTGAGATAGTCTTTTTTTTAAATTTATTGATCTCTTTGGGTTTTTAGAGCACTGGAATTTCTTCCCCTTCCCAGAGAGCCATCCCACATTTAAAAAATATATATTTTTAAAGAAAAAGAGAAAGAAGAGGGAAAAAATTAGCAAAACTGATCCAAAAAGCCTGAAAATACATTCAATATTCTACATTGGCAGCCGTCCAACCTCTGTGAAGGGAGGTGGGAGGTATCTTCTATTTCTTCTTTGGGGCCATGTTGGTTCTCTCAACTGACATCTCTACTCCCTTCAGGAGGGTTTTTACTAATTCGTGATGTGGTTAGTGCTGACTCCTCATTGGAGATTTATTTTGTATATATAGCCTTTATTTGCTTGTCTGTGAACATAATGTCTCCCTACAGTAGAATATAAGCTCCTTGAAGTGGTTTTCTCCCTTTTGCATTTGTTTTCCCATGCCTAGTTTAGTGCCTAGAATATGGTAGATCCTTAACAAACTCTATTAGATTGACCAACATAGGAAAAACAAGAATTATCATACCCATTTTATAGAGAAGGAAACTAAGGCTCAGAGCAGCTGGGTGATTTGCCTATAACTTAACTTTGATTGGCAAGATTTGGATGTGAATCCAGGACATCTGACTCCAAGCTCAATGTTCTTTCTGCTACACCAATGTTCTTTCCACTCTGTACGTGAAGAACATCAGTATCAGATAGAGCCATCCAGAGGCAGCTAAGTGGATATATCTCTGGACCTAGTGTCAGGAAAACCTGAGTTCAAATCCAGCTTGAGACTCTTATTAGCTAGATGTGTGACCTTGGGCAAGTCACTTAACCCTGTTTGCCTCAGTTTACTCATCTGCGAAATGAGCTGGAAAAGGAAATGGCAAACCACTCCAGTATCTTTGCCAAGAAAACACCAAATGGTTGGAGGGGGGGAGGAGAGGAGGAGGGAGAGGGGGGAGGAGAGGAGGAGAGATGGAGAGGGGGAGGGAGGGAGAAGGAGAAGGAGATGGAGAGAGAGAGACAGAGACAGAGACAGAGAGAGCTCTTGAAGTGTTAAAGATTTATTGTAATGAATAATGATCTCACTTTGGAGGTGAGACTCTATCCAGTCTCCCCATCTTGCTTTCCTACTTAACTACTCCCTGAAATTCAGGTTGCTGGGGACATAGCACTCTCTTGCTGATCAACATAAAGTTTGCCTCTCTCTGATTTTCCCTAGAATAGGGGAGGTGGTTAAGCATCTAGGTTTCAAAAGATTTCTCAGTCTATGTAGTAAACAGATGAATTTAATATATCAATTAAGCGAGAAATTAAACAGAGTAGGCACTGATTGTCCATAAACTTGAAAGCAAGAACAGATGTGATCTATCCTTAGAATACAGTGTGGATTATAGTATAGGCATTCTTGAGGCCTGGAGCTATATCAGGGAACTGCCTGGACTCCTCACAGATCAGAACTTGGGGCCTTCACCTACTCTCCACCTCTTCTCTGACCTCAATATAATATTACGACTTTAACTCCTACATTAATGCCTCACTGGTTTGTAAACCAACACTGGGTCATCATCGGGCCACAGTGGCCTACAAGCAAAGGTCTGAGCCTTTAGAAGCACACAAACTGAAGACACAACCTAATCAATTTAGTCTCACCTTCTGAGTTCTGCCTTGATGCTGCACCTTTGATCCGGAATGCTTGCCGAGCTCGGTTTCGATCCCCAAAACTCCAGCTCTTGGGCACTTTGCTTGGGCTATCCTCAATGCTCTGGTCTGCACTGGGTGACCTCCGGACAGTCTGGGCCTGCGGAGAACTTTTCCCCTTGGCACCAACGCCTCGGGGACTGGAGAAGACACGATCTTTCAAACTGACCTTCTGACTGTTCAAGTGAAAAACCAACAGGAACAGACAGACAGACACACACACATACAAAAAAACAGCAAGAGAAGTCACTCCAGAAAGAACACACAGGCTTTCTTTCAAGTGCTTATGACTGACACCACCTCAACTCAATGGAAGAGAGACTCTGGCTGGAGAACAAAAATATAAAACTAAAAAATGGGAAGGCAGAAAATGGCCGGTTCAGAACAGCTTCCACAAGAAGGAATTGAAAAAGCAAAGTGGGTAGGGGAGTTAGTTCAGAAAAAAAATTGGCTCAATGAAGAAGGCTGAAAAAGAAATGCCCTCCATTCTCAGGAGGATGTGAAAGAGGCTCGAGTCCACAGGCTTGACCTGGTCCGTTCCCAAGTCAAGAGTCCGGCTCAGGTGAAGACAGCAGAGTGAGGCCCATGGAGTGACTAGTGATGTTTGTGAATCCTTAAATCACTTTTGTGCTATCATCCAAAGGCATCAGAAGCCTTTTCCTTACCTGTCCTCATGTTCCCACTGCTACCACCTCCCTGAGCACCCACTAAAAAAATTAATTTGGCACAATCAGATAATGTTAGTCAAAAATAGATCAAGAGAGAGAAGAGGGAGAGAGGAAGGGAAAGAAAAGGAAAGAATAAAGAAAGGGAGAAAGAAGTGAAGAAGGAAGGGAATAAAAGGAAGGAAAGAGGAGAGAAAGAAAGAAAGAAAGAGAAAAAGAAACAGAAAAGAAAGAAAGGAAGGAAGGAAGAGACAGGAAGGAAGGAAGGAAAAGAAAGGGAGGGAGGAAGGGAGGGAGGGAAGAAGGGAGGAGAGAAGAGGGGAGAGGAGGGAAGGGGAGGGGGCAGGGGAGGAGAGGGAAGTGGGGAGAAGAAGAAAGAAAAGAATGAAAGAAAGAGAAAGAGAAAGAAAGAAAGAAAGAAAGAAAATATGCTTCCTTTCCCTAAAGGACTTTTTTCTAGTTCTTGTGGCTGATCTATCATTTACCCCATTTGCAGCCAGATGTTATTTACTGAAACTTTTCTTAATACCCACCTGGATACCTTCTCCCCTCTCTCGACCCAGCCCCAACTCAACTTAAGCCAAAGCCAAAAGCAGACCCATGCTCACTAACAGGTGGTAGACTAATTATAGATGACTGAGTCTACAGAGGAATAAGTATGCAACTTGATGTGATTCAATATCCATACTTGAGCAACAAACACATGTGTTTGGTCCATGTCCTCAGCTGGGGGCAGGGGAAGGAGGCACATGACATTTAACTTGGACCATTTGGGATCATGCCTCCTCATACGTGAAGTCCCTGCCTGGGTTCTGTCTATCAATGACAAAGGAGAAACACCATTACAACTTGTCACTATGACTTTTTTGCAAGCCTGTCCACTCCCAGTAGGCTTATGATTCAGATTGCTGAGAGTCATTTAGCACAGAAGCATCAGTGGCCTTGGTCAGCTAGGTTCAGGGACTGGCATGCAGCACCAAAGTCTGAAAGAAGTGGGACTCTTGGCAGAAGCATAGGGGCTGTAATTACTCTGAATGGCTAACGCGATTCCTATCATAGAAGCTCCTTTGCCCGGAAGAGAGAAAGAGGTAAATCCACTAAAACAAACTACCCCAGTTCTTCTAAGGACCTGAAATGTCCTCCTTGTGAGTTTGTCTGAAATAATGGAGCTGTCACTTGGGGTTCAGACATCCTTGGGTTATAAAAAGATCTTCTGTAATAGGATCTGACCTACATAGAAGATGGTTAAAGTTGGCCTTATATATATTTCAGGGCAAAGCTTCAGTTCCCAATTTTGGAAACAAGCACCCCTTTACAAGGGCCAACCAGCTTCTTTCAACCCCCCACAATCATCTGGGGTTAGAAATCAATCAACTTGCTGTTGGGGCACATCTTTGAGATAATGCAATTTTTCCAAAAAAAAAAAAGGCTCTTTGGTTGCCATCATCTTAGATTGTGCCTGAGCTTCTCTGAATCTGCTGTCTTTTCTCTCATTGCTCAGTTGCCATGGAGATGATTGTGACACCCCCCAATTCACTCACAGATGACTTTTCTGCAGCAGCAAGGGGAAGAAGATGAGGCAGGGAAGACCACGCTCTAAAGTCTTAAAGGATGGACTTTAATTGATCACTGCAACTCTCAACTCAAGAATCGGGGGATGTGTCTCTTCTAGGCCCTGCTGGTGTTGTTGAGACTTCAAAAGCAACTTAATAATGTCTTTGGCATTGGGAAGCTTCACAATAAGCACACCACATTAATGTGTGTTCCCATTCCCCACCCCCACCCCCAAGCAATTCTCTGGATAGAAAAAATTTAGAGTCTACATTCAGACACAATCTCTCTGCAGGGAAGGACATAGCTTCAGGCTGGAGGGGCAAAGGGAAGGAGAGTAGGCAAAGGGATGGAACAGAGAAAACCAAAGGACACAGACACTCGCAGCAAATCTAAACCCATTTTCTCACCCAGCAGGAAGGCCATGCAGAGGGGAGTATAGTGTCCCTGGGATCATCTCTAAAAGGTAAAGCAAACATTAAAAGGCCTTCTTCTGCACGTGGCAGGGTAGATTTTGCCACCTACGTGTGTGTGTATAGAAAGTCTGCCAAGACAGGAGATTTAAAAATAAGATGCTCCAATGATTTAGCATACAGAAGGAGAGACTCCTTTTGTTGGTGCAGAGACCCAGGAAGAAAAGTAATCTTGTACTATGGGACCTCATTATGGCACCATCTTAGGACCTACTCAAGTACTGCTTTCTATTCTGGTTTTCTTAACTAGGAGTTTATGAAGATTTCTTGGAGAATATTTTGATGACTACATGTCCACATAATTAATTTCCTTTATAATCCTATGTATTTTATGTACTTAAAATACCATTCTGAGAAGGGGTGCATAGACTTCATCAGACTTCGACACAAAAGTTTCAGAAGCCCCTCCTGTTTCAGAAGCCTGTGGAGCAACTCCTTGTGGATGATGTCACCTCGTGTAGAGGTTTTTATTCATACATTGCCAACTAAGCTCTCTTAGATAAAGTACAAGATGACCCTACCTTATGTCAACCAACCTCTTCTCTCTATAAAATGGCATTAGAAATCCCAGCATAGTAATCATTGCCAGAAACTTTGGTCCGTCCTGTTCTAGTTCACTTGAAAATTATGGATTCACAAACCAAACTAAAACACAGACCACTAAAACCAGAAGCAATGAAGTTGCCTCACTGATCTAGTTTACATCTCAGCTACAGGTCAAGTGTCTGATTCCCTTCTTGCCACCTCCTCCTCCCTCTGCCATATACTCCTAATCCAGCAAGAAGTTGGTGCAGCTATAATGTATTAGCTTCACAATTAGTAGGCTCAGAAAGGCAGCACAAAAAGACAAGAAAAAACAGAAAAGCAGCTGGAATGCCAGGAGTCCAGAAAATCTGAAAAGTGGACCACTTGCCCAGGAAAACTGGGAGAAGGCTAGAGTGTGATGGAATTCTTCGTAAAAAGAATCAAGGGAGGCCAATGTGTCCCTTGAGGAGAAGTAATTTTTTTGCTTGGAAGATTGGCATGTGAATTTTTATGATCTATCCCTTCACTCATGTTTACCAGTGTTATCCAATGAAAGTTCAAGGAGGTAGATAAGCTACAGACCAATCTCTGGACAGGGGTTAGAAGAATCAGGACATGGCAAGCTCACAGATATCTACTCTCAGTGACAAGTGCTTTGTTCTCAAGACAAATCCCTTCATCATTCCTCTTTGAATGACTACCAAAAAAAGAGGCCAATGGACCTTCTGCTTACACTATGTTCCCTGTACTTCAGCGCTGGACTTTCAGGAAGGAACAAAGGTATTTCAGAAGAGCATCTATATCTCACAAACCACTTAGCTACTTCAGCTCAAAGTTGCTCAAATGTTCATTTCAGCAGGCCTCAGTCCATGTAGGACCCATGGGTCCCCAAGGAATATGGTACCTCAGGTTCTGCAAGAAACACTAAGGCACTCTTATCTTTCACTTTAATATACCCTCTATCCTCAGAAAGGCAATGAGATTGCATGTTATTTTCAAGGAGATATTAATATATAAAGCACATAAAATTTTGTTGCTCTGGAAATTTCTTCCACCAATGAAGATCACAACCTGTGTATAATCTATAGTCCCAAAGAATTGTCTGAGGTTGAAAAAGGGTAACTAACTTGCCCAGGGTCTTACAAGTAGTAAGTGTCAGAGGCAGGATTTGAATCCAGGCCTTCTAGACTTCAGCATCAACTCTCTATCCACCATCCCATTCTGCCTGTTCTTCAAAGAGACACAAGGAATGCAGTCATCCAAGGGAAATAGTAACCACAATAAAATGGGTTTTTAAATCATCACTAACTAAAATATCCCTGGAGGATGCTGCTGCTACCGAGGGTCCAAAGTCTAATCACCATACTCTCAGAAGTCTAAGTTTCCAGGCAGAAATATGACACTGGAGTCACTCTGCAATTAAGAATTGCCTTGGTTCTGCAGTGATAAGGTTAGCAATTGCTCTGCTGTGAAAGCGATGCTCATGTGGGCTGTTAGAACTAGCCCACGGGCTGCCAGCGGATTCGGACTGCGTTGGCAGCACTGATTCCACCAGGCAAGATATGTAGTGGGATCTGTGGGGCAGAAAAGTGTACACTTACACATGGCTGAATGAAGGACATATGGAAATGAATCAGAGAGGTGCTTCAGAGTCAAGCAGACTCAGATTAGAGAAGAAAGAAAGAAAAACACTTGGAGTCTAATGCTTCTTACTTCCAAGTAATGAAGTGACTCAAGGCAACTTAACTGGCAACAATGAAGAATGACAGCTAAGCCTTGTTGCCAGGGGAGGCTGTAGAAGACACTTAAATTGAGCTATTCCTCACTGCACCTGCTCCAGAAACAAGCTGAACAGCCCAAGGCTGCCTACATACTGACTCCTGTCAAGGAGTTAATAAAGTATCAGTCCTGCTATGTTAATACCCACATACGACGACAGAAGCAAATGCAGCTGTTTCTGTCGATCGGTGTGGGGATCAGATTCTGGGCTCTTGTGAATACTGGAGGATGTAGGTAATCTCCTGTTTTTACTTTTAGGAAGAGTTTGGGATCAGCTTGAGCCTGGTAATTGATTTCTCTGAGCTTTGGCTGAAATGAGGGTCTGGGGGCGTTTCCTTGTTATCAGAAGTTGTAATCAGTCATTTTTTTTCAACAAAGCTTTTGTCAAAAGTAAGTTGAAACATCCTCATGGACAAGATGGAGAGAAGTCCACTAGATAATAAATAGTACAGTTAGGTGAGTAGAATCAGGTGAACCTGATTAAATCACTAAAACCAGGGAAGAAAAGAATCTATCAGTTCCAGCCTGGGGGCAGGGGGACAGGGGACCGGGATTGGGGGGAAGTCACATAGCTGCATTGGTCTGACTTTGTCATTCTCTTCCTCAATAAACTCCAGGAGTTCCCTAGAGCCTCTGGGATAAAATATACATTGTTTGATGTTTAAAGGCCTTCATTGTCTGACTCCAACTAACCTTTCTAGACTTATTATGCACTACTCCTCTTCTTACACTCTATGTTTCAGTCAACTGACCTTTTGGCTGGTCCTATACCATCACTATCTCTAATCCTTTGTGTCGAAGATCCCCCGTGGCTGGAATGCAGTCCTTCCTCAGCTCAGCCTCTTAGAATCCTCTCAACTCAAGCACTATTTTTCCACGTTAAACCTTTATGAGTTCACTCGGGTTTTAATGCCCTCCCTCTCCAAATTATGTTGTATTTCTTTTGTATATATTCTATGTACGCATAATACATAGAATGTAAGTTTCTTGAAGGCAGGGACTGTTTCATTTTTGTCTTTGTATTCCTAGCACCGAGTTTGACACCTAGTGCAAACTAAATAAGTAACTGTTGATGATTGATTGGGTGCTGGTAGGCCTCTCTCCTTGGCCCTGTTCTATTTAAATTTTTATCAATGACTTACAGGAAGGCAAAGATAGAATGCTTATCTCATTTTTTGGATGACTCAAAACTGGGAGAGATGGTTAATACATTGTATAACAGAGCTTGGATCCAAAAATATCTCAAAAGGGTGGAATGATGAGCCATGTCAAATAAAGATGAAATTTAATTGGGAGAAATATAAAGTCTTGAACTTGAGGGTTTTTTAATGAGCTGTACGAGTACAGCAGAGATAGAAAAAAATTTCATGTAAAAAAACTGGGACATGATTTTGATGGATTATAGGATCAATAGGAATCATCGATAAGACATGTCAGGCCCCCTAAATTAATGCAATCTTAGGATGAATTATAAATAATGCATTATTAAGTGCCAGACACTGTGCTAAGCACCACGGATACTAATAAAATAAAAAAGACAGTCCCTGCCCACGAGGAGCCTACAATTTAACGGGGGAAAAAACAAGCAAACAAGCAATATACAGGATAAATTGCAAATAATCAACAGAGGTAAGGTAATGGCATTAAGGAGAATTAGAATCGGCTTCTTGAAGAAGGTGAAACTTTAGCTAAGATTTAAAGGAAGCCTGGAAATCCAAAAGGTAGAGATAAGGAGGGAAGGAATTCCAGGCATTGGTCACAGTCAATTAAAATTCTCAGAGTTGGGACACGGAGTGTGTTGTATTAGGAACAGCAAGGAGACCAGTGTCACTGGATCAATAAGTGCAGGGGAGAGGAAGGTGATCAGGATGATGAACAGACTCAGAACGTGCCATCTGGTTATCAACTGAGGGTAAATGGAGATAGCTTATAGGATAAAAGATTTGGTATAACATGATCTTGAAATATTTGAAGAACTATGCAAGAGAGAATGAAAATATTCTGCCCCAGAAAGCTGAACTAGAACAGATAAATGGACGTGACATGGAAACAGATCTCAGCCTAATGCATGGTAAAACTTTCTAGCAATGACAATTGTTCACAATGGGAATAGGCTGTTTGGTAGGGAGGGAGTTTCTTGTCAATGTAGATCTTAAAGCAAAGAAATTACCACTTATGAGGGATGTTGCAGGGGAGATTCCCATTCAGGTACAGGTTGAACTAGATGACACCTGAGGTCTCTTACAACTGTGGGAGTCTATGATTCTAGGAAGAATTGGAGAGAAGATAGAGAGTTTGGATGATGGGAAAATATTGAACTTTTCACTTGTACCAAAATCATGGAAATTGTAGGAAGCAGTTGGTGCCTACAAGGTTCCTAAACTCCAATATTTCAAATGTACAGATTTAAAATTATGAGGGCTCTATATAATCTATACATTTATTTTCCTTCAGGTTGCCACTCTCCTCTAATCTCTCCAAAGCTGTGGATGAAGTCTTAGACTGGGCATTTGAGAGCTGGAATCAGAGAGTCCTTCAGGGCAACTTTTTCCAGTTACTCAGAGGCAACCGGCATCAGATTGAAGTCATGGTTAATCTGGGAGTATCCCTAAGGAAATCCAAAAATAAATAGATCCCACTATCCCCAGTGCTACAGTTACTGCTTCTATAAGATCTCAACCATGACTGCCTCCATCACTTAGCAAATGTCCTCCCACTAACTCAATCCCAATGACCACTGACCCATTACCATTACTCCTTCAATAGCCAGCTGTGCTTACTTATTTCTGTCAAGTATACCTGGATTATCTTTGACTCTGAGCTCCTTGAGGTCAGGGACTCAGCCTGTCCTTTAAATTCTATGCCACCCAGATGCCTGTGTCCTGCTAATCACAACTTGGGAGCTTCTCAAATACTTGTTTCTTGAAAAGAGAGCACCCAGCTTGCAAGGACTGCTAAATATATATCTCCCCTAGTTAGAAGTAAACAAAGGCCAAGACCAAAATGTGAGATATGGGGGATCATGCAAGAAATTAATCCTGCAGAATTTAGCTAAGAGAAAAGAATTAACATCATCCAAATTAACTGGAAGCATTCATTGTGTCTGGTTTTGCTCGGGAGGTTGGAAACACTGGACTGACTGTCCAGTGAAAGGACATTGAAAGTCCAGGACAACCCCAACAGGAATACAAGATACATTCCCATAGCCAAGAAAAGGGAGATGGGTCATGAACAAGAGTACCCAAGGAATAGAAAAATGGAGGAAAAAGTCAGACACAGACTCAAGGAAGGCTCAGGGAACTGAAAGTAAGTGTAAATAATGAACAGAATGGTAGATTTGCAGTAAGGAAGGCCCAAGTTTGAATCCTGCCTCAGACATTTAGTAGCTGTGTGACCCTGGACAAATCACTTGACCTCTCAGCCTCAGCTCACTCATCTGTAAAATGGAAATAACATTAGCACCTACCTCACAGGGTTGTTGTGAGGCTCAAATGAGATAACACATTGTAAAGCACTTTGTAAATCTTAAAGCGCTATATAAATACTAGCTATTATTATAATGTGGAATTTCAAAGAAAAAGAATCTTGCCATTAGCTCTGGGAGAGAAGGGACATCAGCGGTTCAATTCCTTGCTTTTCCTAAATTATTGACCTCATTTTTTATGCTTAAGTTCCCCAAGAGTCATATATCCCTATACCACAGTGGCCTTTATCCCAACAAGAGAAGGCTTTGTCTCTTTGCAAAGCCTCCTACAAGTTCCAAGTTCTGTCTCTGCCTCCCTAGCAGACATGATGCTGGGTGATATCTTGGAGGCATCTACAATCACTCTTGCCTCCTCATCTGAGTAGGCAGTAGGAAGAAAGGAATGGGATAAGGGAAGTATACTCCCAATCTCACAAGGAGTTCATGGTCCCTGGACAAAGGCTGGTGGAACTGAGGATGTCAGATGGATTCAATACCACATGCAGGATGCCATTTCACAAGCATGCTGCCCCCCTGAGTCCCTGATCTCACTGCATTTCCCCACACACACACACACTCAGCACAGGTCCCTTTGGGCATCAGCACTGACAGCATGCAGGCGATGAGAGGACCAGTCATCCAACCCCAAGGGACAGAGTTGGCTGCCTACATTTTTCCGTGCTCCGCTTTTGGGGGAGGAAGAGGTTGGAGAAGGAAGGGGCCAGAAGGGTAGGGAAGAAAGTTCAGGGCAAGCAGGAGAATGAGAGACATAGTCACACACCAAGACAATAGAAAAAGACATGATAGAAAACATGGAAAAGTCTTATGCTCCTTAGACAGGTTGTCAAGAAGCACAAGTTCATAAGGAATTTGGGGAGTTGTTTGAGTTTTTTCCCACCATCTTGTCCAGTCTGCATAGGGGACACTGAAACTGGCCTGGGGGCCAGGAGAGGGAGGGTGGAAGGATGAGTACCTAACACTCCTTCTCTGTGTGGGTTGGGACCTCCCTGAGCTTCTCAGAAGCTCCCCCCAACACACACAGAGAAGAGGCATCCTTTTGGTCGATGTAGGCTGCTTACACATTAGTCTAACTGCATAGTAGAGGTTCTAGATTGTCAGACCTCACTGAAAACAAACAGTGTAGGATCAACCCACCCGGGAAGGTTTACTTTTGAGCTTTCAGAGAAACCAGCACACAACTTTTCCTTTTAATTTTAAGTTTGTTTGAGTTTTTTTTAGCTCTGGACAGTAGGAAAAGCATCTCACCTTTCCTCATCTTTGCCACCACCAGAATGAATAGAAATTTTCCATCCTGCAATGCTGAAGCTTTGTTTAGGACATTGCTTAAGAATTGATCTGGGCAAGAGAGCAGGATGCTCAGGAGGGTGGCTGTGGGCCATTATCCCAATAGAAGCTGATGGATGGCTTGAGAATGCTCTCCAAAGTCTTCCCTCCCCCTACATCTAGTACCTCTATTAAGCAGGGCAGTATTTAGAACAGAGGGGAGCAGGGCAGAGAGAATGGGCCGTGCAGCAGTGGGTTAGTCCGTGCGACGCATTTCCCGTGGTACCTAGAGTTTCCAGAGCAGCATCCACACAGAGACTCTTTGCACGGTTTGCTTTTACTGGAAATGAGGGGAGAGCACAAATTAGTTCGGGAAGCCAACGCCAAACAGGACACTTTCATTCTGGTTTGTAGATGCATCAAAGGAGAACTAAACGCCATCCTTTTAAGGGCCAGGCTTATAGCAGGAGTCTGTACTGAGCAGCTCCCTGGATGCAGGGTTCAATTTGTTTAAAAGAAAAGGAAAGAAGAAAGGAAGAAAAAAACAAACAAACCAATTCGAAGACTGAATAGAGGGCACTGCTCAGCCTCCAGTCCAGCATCATTGAGAAAGTCCCTTCATCTTACCATTTACTGATTTTTGGCAGCCACTGGCTTCAGTAAATGTAGTAAGGGGGACTTCAGATCAATTCTTCTGCCTACTTGGAAAAAAAAAGTCTCTTTTTTCCCAAAAGTTCATATATACATTTTTTCTCTCTAACGTCAGAGTTCAAATAAACATTTTTTTTAACTTATGTATTATTTTTTGCTATTTTCATGCTGACAAAAAATAATACTTGGGATTGGGCTTTGTCAAAAACTGTTTGAGAATGCCCCAAATCCTGCAAAGCCACAGAGCTAAGGAAGGGAGAACTCAGAGGTTCCTTCGTTTGAAGCTCAAACGTTTTGGGGAAGAAGGGGGAAAAGTGCCATTCAGCTTTATTGACTGGTTAACACACCAACAAAGCTTCACAGATCCGGCCAAAGGAATCAGACTTTAATTTCACCTTGGCCTCTCACACCATCTGACATTCCCCAAGCCAGGCCTCCCTTGTTGTAGAAGAGCTACCACTTTGTATAGGTGCACCAAGACAATTAGATGAAGCTGAAACTCAAGTGAAACTTATTCAGGAGGCAATGGTGGAGATGTCATTGGGTGATATCTCACAAACTAAAAATAGCTTTAATGCAGAGAAACCAAACCTGATTCCAGTTTGAGCTTGGAAGGCCACGTACATGTCACCTGGGTCATAGAGGACTTTGCAGACATAACTTGTTGCTTCAAGGAATTTAGCCCACGTTGCAATACAATCCACCTCTCTCCCTCCCTCTAAAGGCCCAAAATGTTTATTCACTTCCCCTGAACAGGCCCTGGTAGAGGCACAGGTTGACTAGTATATTGGCATCTAATGTACATTCTTTAAAATTCAAGAAACCTCTGAACAGTATATCACGCTTCCTTGTTGGCAAAGAAGGTCTATCTTTGCCACATGTTCCTCTCTGGTGGAGGAGCTACTAGCAGCATTTTCAGATGCCCCTGTCTCAGCACCAGAAGCTGAGATCATCAAAGTTAAGATTTAACCCAAACCCATTCTTCTTTTGTCTTACTGTTTTTAACAGATTACTAAGAACTACAACAAAAAAATATTTCCCTTCCTGCAGCATTTGAATTTTAATTCGGGTATGTTTAGCAGCCTGGAATCCAATTAAACTATAAGCTTAATAATTAACATGATCCCTTTAACAGAGAAATATTAAGATCCCCAAAATCCGCTCCTTCCATCTATCACATGGTCATATGGATGCCCTGGGTGGCTTACTTTGCTGGAGAAAAAGAAATTAACTCCATGCAGGGAGGGTTTCTCCTATGTAAGCCCAGGTCTACAGCATCTGTGTAAGTTACTGCAAGCTCCAAATGGGCAAAGGTTCCTTTGAATGAATACCACATCAGCATGTCAACCAGCATGTAGGCTTTGACTAATAACAGGCAGATCTCGCTACTTGTTTTATCCTATACTGTTGTTTTACAGCCAAATGTTTTACCCAAGTACTATCCTCAATGGTACTGAAGATTTGGTGTTTTCAGAGAACCAACAAAAGCAAATTGGAGAGGTTAGCATGGTGAATCATTCTATATTATTCACGACTCTGAGGGCCAAGTCTCTGCCTCATGGAGAATAGTGCAAAAGGATCACACTTGGGTTGGCAGGAAGTCCTTCTTCACGTCCCACTTCCCCATTCTGATCTGTCACCTGTTCAGATCAGCCAAAGGGAGCTCTCTGCACAGCCCCAGAGCAGCTTATAGCCTGCCCCCCTCTTCCAGGTGGGTTCTTGAGGCCTGCATGAGGGTGGCACAGTAATGCCTACACAGACTCTCTGCCGAGACCAGACAGTACAGAAACGTGACTCAAACACCTAGACTCCACTTCCTCAGGGCAGTGCTGCCAGAGGGCTGTGGAAGGGTGGTTAATGCACATAGAAAGGAGAAAGAGGCGAAGTCCCCAGGTACATGGGCATGGGTAGAGATTCCTTACCTTCCCAGTCCCAAGCACAAATACATGAGTCAGCAGGAAATGAGATGGGATGAAATAAAATGAAGGACAAAATCAGAGCATTCCACCAATTCTTAATGAAGGGCATCAGAAGCCAGGCAGGCCCTCCAAGACCTCAGGCCATAGCAACGGTGATATGAGGGGAACTGGATCTCTAAAATAGATTTGGGAGCAGGACTACTTATCTGACTAGTTTTATAAATACAGATATCACAAAACTAGCCTTTTCAATCTGTTTGAATTTTTGCAAACCTAACCCTTATCACAAGAAAGGGAGACTCACCATAAATTTCACAGCACAACCCTGGGGTCATCATGACCTCAAGTGGCCACAATCACAAGTCTCAGCATCATACAGTTCAAACGGGGCACCTATCTGTGTCCAGGAAATAGAATTTTGTTCCTGCGAGTTGGATTTTCTTGAATGTAACATCTCCTACCTTTTCAAGGGCCAGTCAACTTATTTTATACCACAATCTGGAATAGTTTGATTTAGAAATATAAGCTTGGCTTCTGCAGAGATAGCTAGAATTTCAGGGCTGACTCAAGTCAGGCTTTGGGCAGGAGCTAGAGTGAACAAAGAAAGCTACCAAGAATTTTCTCCACAAGTCTGTCTACCCAAAGGGAGCAAAAAGATAGCTAATTTGTAAGTCTAAAAAATACAAGCTCCCCATGGGGCTAGGAAAACCAAGCCCTCAATAGACTGTGAAAGGAAGCAAGGAGAATTAATGATCAGAACCAACCTAAAGGATGACAGACATTCAGATTTCACTCCCCTGCCTGGAACAGCAATGACATCTGTTTGAGCACCTGCTAGGAACTCAGAATTGTTCTGGGGGTTGAGCAGGGTTCTGGAAGAGGGATATGCAGGATGTCACCTATCTCCAGGAAGCAAAAAGGCAACCATGAAGGAGGGTTTCCATAGCAAAACACTATGAAGAGTACCAGATATTCATGACCAATTGGCAACAAACCTGACTCTGTGAACAACCAGCACTCGTGACATTAGAATCCCAGTCATTAGGGCTGATTTTTGTTATTTAGGGAAACTAGGAACTCAATTCCATCAGGCAGCTAATTAATGGAAATTACACACATGCAGGGGAATGTTATTTTTTGCCATTGTTCAGAAAAGCAGAAGATAAGACTTCCACTAAATATGGGATGAGGTACCAGTCAAAAATGGCAAAACCAAATCACTATTGGTTTCAGGGCACCAGCACCCTAAAAACCAGATGTGCCACTTACCTCTTTGTTTTCATCTGGGGAAACTAACCTTTCCTCTACCATTATCCTGGACCTAATTAGGCCAATCTCAACTATGCGCCCTTTCCTCAAAAAACCTTGGGAATCCTAAGTGGACCGGGCTTAGAAATCTTATAGGGAAAGGTTTGGATAAATTCCTGAAATATAACCAGCATCAGTGTTGTGAGTTTACAAGGTACTGGAGGCCAGGGAGGATGCATCTCATGGAAAAACACATGGGAAAGAGGCTGGGCTGTGCTAGGAATGAGGAAAAAGGAGGAGGGGGAGGGAAAAGGAAAGAATTATACAGAGCACATTACAGAATGTTGTCACAGGAGCCAGTGGTATGTCCTCACCTTTAATCCTGCCTTCAGTGAGAGCCACCTCATCTCAAAGAGGACAGAGCAGAAGTCAGAGAGACCCAGAAAAGGGCAATGACAGTAATTAGAAGCATTTGGGGTGAGGGGAGGTGATATATTCCAAATTGGGGGTGGGGAAAGAGAAACAAAGAGACTGTCTAGAAACTACTTGGAGTAGAAAATAGCAAGTCACTGTAACAAGCAACACAATCTTGAATAGCCCAGAGAAGGCCATTTGGAAGCCTCATGATCATTCTCACAACACAAGACCATGGGGTCAGGTGGGAGAGACTAGGGGAGAGGAGAGAATGTACTAAGGCAACAGAGTTGAATTTAATGAAAGGAAAGATCTGACTCCACACAAAAGGAACCTGGAAAGCACATAGGGATAGCACCTAAGGGCAGGGTTTGTATTCGTTCTCAGCTAAATCTGATCACTGAGAGGACGACAATGTCATTCCTCTTTTCTCAGCCAGCCATGGTTCTGCATAGGAGGGAAGGCATAATGCAATGACCAGAAGGAGGAGTTCAGCAATGGCCATGATGGACCTGGATACCAGTGGTGACACTCCCAGATGGGGCTGAAACACAAGGCTTGCTAGTCTTCCCAATTCAGGGCATAGCTGTTGTTTCCTTATGGGACAGCCAAAAACAGTTTTCCCCAATATCCCATCAGTTGTGCAGAGAAGTATGGCTGGGGGGCAGGTTAGCATGGAGAATTGGGCCTATTTCTTTCCTCTTAAGCCCCTAAAGCCAACATCAGACCTCACGCTTGTGGAGCCAAGCCTCACATTCTTACAGAAGCTGACTGAGGCAGGGGTGTCTGATGAGCTGGCTCTGCTGTTGAACCACAACTCAACTATGAAAACATGATCTTGGTGACTGGCATTATTTAGCAGCTTGTGGACTGAGCACTTTGGAGGCTATGGCTGCACACATGAGCTCATATAAGGGAAAAAAGACTCAACTAAGAGAGGGCACAGTCCTACAGTCTGTTTGAAAGATTGTCCTCATTTTTCATGCTCTCTTCTCTCAGTCATGGGTCTGCTACCAAGGCTTTCCTACTTGGGCACCAAGCCTCACACCCTCCCATGATCATGTAACCTCTAGCAGCCCCAATTCCACAGAACCTTACAATGTCAGAGCTCGAAGGAGCCAAAGATACTGTCCAGATGGAGCCCTTCATTGTGTAGATGAGGAAAGTTGGACCCTAGAGAGTACAATAGTATTTTCCTTTCCTCTTGTCATATATATTACCTTTCACTGACTCTTTCAGACTAGGGGCCAGGAGAGAGAAACAGCCAAATTCAGTACCTAAAGTGTTCCTCAAAAAATAGTCTGTGTCCTTAAGAAGAAACAGGAGACTTCCTAGCTGAGAGGACATTTGGCTCAGAATTTCTACAGACATTCTGAGCCTATGGTTGGATTTTGGTGGGGGATAGGGAGGCAGGGTGGATAGATCACACAGGAAGGAAGTCCCTGGGGCCTCTAACCAGTCACTCCTTGGTTGGGACTGCCAAAAGCTAAAATGAGAAAAACTCATTCTGGCTTCATGTCATGCCTTAAACAGTGGCAGACAGTTTTTCTCAGTCCACTGTGAAGATACTCTTGAGTCTTTGTAAGCTCCTTTGCCAAATAGGCTGAGCAAAGATTTCTCCCCAGGGCACAGATCTCACAGTCCCTGGTTTAGAAGTTACAAATTACCCTGGTTCCACACCCACTTACCCACTGGTCAGGAGAAGGGACAGGGACACTGTCTAGAACATCAAGGAGGCCCTAGCTTGACTTTAGTTGGCCAAGGCCTAAACTAGCTGTGAAATCTCACTTAGGTCTAGAAATATATATATATATATAATATATATATATATAATATATATATATATTATATATATATACACACACATATACTTACTCATATATATGTGCGTATATATATACATATATATATATATATACATATATATATATATATACATATATGTATATATTAGGAATGGGGTGAGGTCTTAAAGGAAAGCTCTGCCTCAGGGTCATGTATAGTAGCAGGCTAGACCAGAGGCCTCTTCACCACAAGGGGGTGGGAGAGGTGACCCTGAAAAACAATGTGCAATCTGCCATCAGCTGTCCCCAGAGGCCCCCATCCACAGAGCCACAAAATAATTCCAGAATACATTGAGGAAAAACAGTTAAAACAAAGGAAAAGTGATTTAAGGACCAACATCACCATTGTGCATGTGCTACAGACAGACAGACAGACACACAGGCACAGTCACACAGACACCCACAGACCACACAGTGAGAAGCGCACACACAGAGCTTGTTCTGCCCAGGGTACTCAGCTCCCTTTGGCTGAATACACCACAGACGGAAAAGAGGGCTAGAGGTATAAATACACACACAAACGGAGCAGTATACCAAATAGAGCATGAGAAGGCAGGAGATATACAGACCTTGGTGATGGCTCAGGCTGAGGTTCTTTCCTTTAAACAGAAGCAACAGTGAGTTAGTAGATGTGTTCAGTACAAAGGGCACAGAACTCTTCCCTCCCCTTCCCCCTGCCCCCATATATAACAAATGGCAGCCTCCACCCAACATCCTGTGAGCCCTCCTGAAGAAGGCAACTCTAGACTGACTATGTAGGCCCATACCCCTGGTATTTTACTCTGAGGGAGTCAACTGAGATGAGTGCTTTTTCTTTGCCTTCCCAATAAGAGGTTAAAAAGACACTTTATCCAAAAAGCCAACCCTATTTCTTATCCAGATCCAGGAGATGGGAGTCCTGCTCTCTCCAATTCCCACATTTTCCCATAGGGTAGCTTTATTTTTCCCATAGGGTAGAATAAAGCTTAAAAGGAAGAGACTGATCTTCGTTTCTTCTCTGCCAATCCTACTCAATTCAAATGTGCTCATGAAGGAGATGTTAGGAATAACTGTTGTAGGGCTATTCAGCTCAGAAATCACCCATTCATTACCAGATTTCTCCACTCATCCTGACCAGCACCTCAAACTAGTTTATGCCTCAGCCAAACCTATAAAGTGCTAAGATACAAACCTGGAGGTGGGAGGTTAGTACTCCTGCTTCTTGGACTAATCCAGGTCACCTTCATTTTCCTTCACAGTAAAACCCCCACCCCAAACCAAAGACCCCCAGACAAAGTCTAAATGAGTTGATCATCTTATGCTGGGGTCCCACACAGGCTCCCTGGAACTCAGACCCAGGCACACCTGAGAGAAAGGGGAAGGGCTGTCAGGGACAGAAGGTGGTATCAAAGATACAACTGCCACTGACCTTGTCACACAGAATCATCATTGCTCAGATTTGGGGGCACTTTCTGCCTAAGTCCTCAAGCAGCTTGCCCCCATAGCTCAATACACAATTTTCCCCCCAAGAATGCACAACACAAGGGAATATAAACACACAGGGAAAACCACTCAAAAACGAATCCCCAAAGCCACACTTCTGCCTACAGGTAGCCTAAGAGTGGGAGAGAGGCTAATGTTCTGTGGCATTAGCTACTGCCTTCTTCTTGTCTCCACAGCTAAACAGAACTGACTCCTCAATTACAGCAACACCTCCAGTTAGCTGGAGCAATGAGCAGAACGAAGCAGCCTAACATAAATGTCTTGATGAAATCGCCTATGGTGATGTCATCCATAGTTTGGTAAAGAAGAGTGCTGGAAGTCAAAAGCCCACCAAACCGGTGGTTAAAAAAATCTGTCATGCCAACCTAAGGCAGAGTTCACATTCTAACGTTCTCCCTGGTATTCTGACTCCCACAAAGCCAATTTCTCAAGAGGAAGAACTTTCCAAACGTTCCATAAGCAAGCAAAGCATAGACTCCTAGGATGAAGGGACTCAGAAACTATCTAACCCACCCTCTGCCAACTCTTGCACAGCTAATGAGCCATCGTACTTTTAAGATACTCAGAGAAGGCTAAATGAAGAGGGCATTGTATTGTGGTAAGATAGGAAATCCAGATACATGAAGACCTACAGAGAGCACAGACAGGAGGGGCAGTGGGAAAGAGACAGATATAGGCACCAAGAAACAGAGACCTCATCAGATAATTTTCCCCAGAGCTTCAGTCACTTGGCTGCTGACCTGAAAGTGAGTCCAGATTTGCTCTTA
This sequence comes from Trichosurus vulpecula, assembly GCF_011100635.1. Lineage (NCBI taxonomy): Eukaryota > Metazoa > Chordata > Mammalia > Diprotodontia > Phalangeridae > Trichosurus > Trichosurus vulpecula. The sequence continues at coordinate 179,780,642 of NC_050575.1, read as the reverse complement.
AGGTTTCGGAGAAGTTCCAGCTGGTTGAGAGGTGGAATCAGTCTGGAGTACAAAAAAGAAGAGACGAGTTAGGTTTCCAATCAGATCAGCCCAGTATCTCTCAAAAGAGCCTTTCATCTATTTCTCCCATTAGTATAAGCTTTAAAAATGGGGAGTTTGACTTAAATGCTCAAGAGCCACCTTAAAATGGTCTTGACATTAGCAGAAGAGAGAGAGAAACCTTATTTTATGACCCCAGCCCTAACCTACTGGGGAGCAAGACCCTTCTGTGCTCACCACCAATCTGTTTTCAGAGGAGTAACAAAAAGTTAGAAACTTTGGAAAAAACCTCAAACACAGTCCAATACCATCATTTTACAGATGCACAAATTAAGACATGATGAAATTGTAAATTACCCGCAGGCACACAGCTAGTTAGCAGTAGAGATAAGACTGGAAACTACATCTCCTGACTTCTACTTCAAGGTTCTTTACACTACACTGCTCTGACTTATCATAGGGAGCCATTGCAGGTTTTTGAGCAGGGAAGTGACATGAAAAAAATCAGCATTTAGAAAAAAGTAACCAGTCTATGTATGTCTAGAATAAATAGAAGAGGGAAAGATTGAAAGTAGGAAACAAACATTTAGGAGGCTACTGGAATAATCCAGGCATGAAGGAGAAAGAGCCAGAATTAGGGAAGTAGCAGCTACAGAAATGCAGAGGGTGGGGCAACATATGCTATCAATGCTGCAAATGAGGATGATTAAGAAGTCTGAGGAGCCACATAAGGCTAGGATGACTTCTTTTTCTTAAGTGGTGGTCACATGGAGTGACTTAGGTGCTTCTGTTGGTCTAGGGCACCAAGAAAGATAGGAACGTCTTGGAAAAGCTGGCTGCTGAGAGGGAAGATCCTGAAGGCAGAGAAAGGAGGACCAGAAGTGTCTCATAGAAAAGAAGTAAAAAAAAAAAGTCTCTCTTTGGAAACCTGCTATCCCCATTGAAAAACTAGAAAATAGAAAACACCAGAGACTAGCAGCAGCAGATGAGCATTAAATATCTTTTGTCTCTGTCCTTCCTCCTATTTCACTGCTGGTTTCAATTTTAGGACAGAAGTGACAACAGCACTTCTAGCTTCCAAGGGGGAAATTTGAATTGGAATCACTGGGCAATTTGTTTGGCAAAGATGCCCCTTGTACAGGGACCTCTTCTCATGAACAACTGCTCTGTGTTTTATTTTTGCATAGATAATAATAACTGGCATTTACATAGCACTTTGTTAAGGTTGGCTTTATAGATGTCACCTCATTTCATTCTTACAGCAACCCTGTGAGGTAGGTGCTGTTACTACCCCCATTTTACAGAGCAAGAAACTGAAGTTTAGAGAGGGTAACACAAATAATAAGTGTCTGAGTCAGAATTTGAACTCAGGTTTCCAACACCATGTCCAGCACTCTACCTAGGGCACGACTTCAATATCTGACAGTTGTAGAGTAGGGGGTTGCCAAAAGTTTGACTTCCTAACCCCGAAAGGAAAAACCTAACTTATCCTAACCCCCAGAAGCTTAGGGTCATATATTAAGGACTTAAAGAGACCTTGGGCATTGTCCTATGGCACTGCACTCATTTTATTGAAGAGGAAACAGGCCCAGGGAGCTGAAGTAACTGACCCACAGGTAGCAAGTAGGAGAGCTAGGCTTTGAACTTAGGTCCTTTGACTCCCAAACCTGTACTTTTTCTACTCCACCACTCTGCCCTTCAGATTCTTCCCCTTTCACTGAAGAGGTGGGATCATATCCTGGATTTGCCAGACACCCTCCCTTGCAGCCAGAGGATAACGCACACAGGTTGTTGGCTCCTGGACATAGCTTTGCAAGCATCATGGGAGCAATGGCAAAAATTCAGGCCCCATAGCAGCCTTTGGGATCCTAACTGCTTCCCCTCTCCTGTGTGATGAGAACAGTCCCCAAGTCAGGGCTCTCCCTAGGAAGGTCTCCAAGAAGTTCACACTGAAATTGCCTGAGCCATTCTCTGAACATGCCATCCCGGACACAGAGGCCCAGGTGCTAAGAGGCCCGTGCCAGCAGCCACTTACCCTGATTCTATTTCAGGCTTGGCCTCTTCCCAGACTGGGGACTCCCAAGTCTCTGATGCCCCATGCCTAGGCCCCCACATGCTAACTGGGCTTTCTCTCTCTCTTCCCTGAAAGGTCCCCTTCCTTGCAGCAGGAGGTGAGCTCCAGCTAGAGGGTGATAGCTAAGCAGGAAGGCCTGGCCACGACAGTTAGAGGATGGGCTCATGCTGAGGGGTCAGCTGCATGGCTGTCACAGAAGAGGGGTGAGCTCAGGTGCACAGTCTGTTTCATCCTTCCCTGTCTCTTCATTATACAGGCCCAGCCCCATGGCCTGTTCTTCCAGTCTCCCCCGATCCCACTCCTCCCCAGTTCCCATCACCATCTGTAAGCATTCACTTGGGAAAAGGAGCAAGAGACAAGTCAGTCCCCCACCCCTGTCCCACCACACACACACTCATATGCTCACAACACACACATACACACACACGCACACACACTCACTGGGTTAGAAAACACAATACATAAGCACCTCAGAGCCAAGGTCAGAGGAAAGTCATGCCTGAGACACAGATACAACACCATCACAAAAGAGAAGGATCAAGGGAGGAGAGGCAATAGCATGTGCAACACACATGCGAACACACACACACACACACACACACACACACATACACACATACCATCGCTTGTCAGGAGAGTCCTAAGTGTTTCCTAGATGGATCATGTCTTATGGTGAATGAAAGAGCAATGAGGAATTTAGGGAGCTAGGGAGGGTGGGGAGGGCAGGCATGGAGAGTAGAGGGTATCATACCCAAAGGAGAGAGAATGGCTGCTGGTCAGTGGTAAGGGTCCAGTGGGCAGTGGGGCAGCCAACTCCACTTGACAAGGCCAATTAGGTCTCCTGAGGTAGCCACAGTGCACATCTGGGGCATCTAAGATGGCTGCTGTTCTCATGTTTTAGAGATAGCACAGTGACAGCACACTTTCACCACACCAGCTTCAGAGCTTTATAGGAGATTTTATCACCCAAGACTGAAACCCCACAGGCACCAGAGCTATGTTAGCTTTGGTCAGCAGAAGGTGGATAGACTGTACATGACTGCCCAGATCCAGGGCTGGGGAACTCCATCTGTGTCCCCATCATGACAAGTCTGGTTCACATCAGGCTTTACTTTTAATTCTGATAAAGGGAGCTGGACTAGTATGAGACAACTTCAGGTTTTTCCAATAGAATTTCCCATTCCAGGTCATTATCCAACACAGGGGAACATGGCTTTGCTGCTCACTAACACCACTGAATCAGGTCAGGCATGTGACCAGGAGGTAAGTTAAAACCTATCTTCCTGGATAGGAGAACTATCCACCCTGTGAGGCTAAAGTGACACAAGCCCCCATCCAGGAGAAGAAACATGAATCTCTCTTCCCTAGCTTTTCCACCTCTATACAAAGGTTCTGGGGCTTCAAGCCCCAGGTTGCCATAGCAAGAACAAGCATCCATTTTCTGAAATGAGTAATTCTTTAGGCTCCTTTGGCCTCTGCTCACCTTAGAATGTGACCCTACCATGTAATAAGATATTTGCTATTTTAGTCACTGTATTTATAACTTGCCAGACCTGGCACTATGAGGCCTGGCTTTCCGGGAGCTCTCTATATGTACACCACCAACCCTCCTAGGCATGCAAAGAACTTTTACATCAGAGCATGGAATTCCCTCTGCCCACGGATATGGCTAGGTATAAACCTAGTTGCTACCTCCCACACCAGCAAGCTATCCAGAAGTCCAGTGCTGATATGCATTTCTAGGGGAGGCAAGGATGAAGAAATATTTCAGTTTTATGTTTCCAGTTTCTGCTACAGTAGTTCAGCTTTTAAGGGAAGGTGACCCCTACAACTTTCTTCATAATTCAGGGTAGGAGTGCTGAGGAATTGGCCTCTGATCCATGGAGCAGTCTACACCCAGGAGTGGGGGCAGCAGCTAACAAAACAATGAGGGGTTGAGAAATGGAAGTAGGAAGAAAGGATTGGAATAGACATCAGAAGGAGGGAGAATAAAGAAAGCAATGGGAGAGGGTAAGTCAAGGAGAAAAAAGGACAAGGAGAAGCAGAGAAAGATTAAGAAACAGTAATATAAATTGAAGGAGAATAAGCAATGGTTCAGGAAGTAGCAGAAAGAAATGTGAAGAGTATGGAAGCACATCCAGTCTAAGTTGTGTGTATTCTGTGGTTGTTACCATGGGAGGCTGAGAAAACCATTAATACCCCCATTTTCCTTCATTCCACCGTGAATTCTCTCAACACTTGTGCCAGACCACAAGGAGGGGTTTATGAAGCTGCATGGAATTAGCTCTGCAGGCTGTTAGTGGGGGGTTGGCCCTCTCTCCTTTTAACGGTGGTTTGTTTTGGTTTTTCTTTCAAAAGCCTCAACTTGTTATAGTCCCAAACGAAGAACAAGAAATAACACCACACACAGCTTTCAGATTCACATGCACTTCATACCTGGAGGCCCCGTAAGTTTGTGTTTGCGAGCTTTTTCAAGTGTTTTCACACCAAAAGAGACAGAGAAAGAGAGAGAGAGAGAGAGAGAGAGAGAGAGAGAGAGAGAGAGAATGAAAGAAAGAAAGAAAGAAAGAAAGAAAGAAAGAAAGAAAGGAGGAAAGGAGGGGAGGGAAAGGGAGGGGGAGGAAGGAAGGAAGGAAGGAAGGAAGGAAGGAAGGAAGGCAGGCAGGGAGGAAGGGAGGAAGGAAGGAAGGGAGGAAGGAAGGGAGGGAGAGAGAGACAGAGAGAGACAGAGAAAGAGAGAGACAGAGAGAGATAGAGACAGAGAAATGGGGAGGGAAAGGGAAAGAGAGAGAATGGAATAAGAAGAAGAAAGTTGGGGAAAGTGGGAAGGGGGGAAAGAACAGAACAAAGAAAATTAGTCCATGGGGTAAATACAGGCACCTACACAACTGGAGGCAGTAAACTGCAGCCCAAAGGGCCCGGGTTCTTGGTGTGTGATGAGTTCCTATTCCCCAATGAAAGAAGAGCTACACTCCAGAGGATATTAGACACTAGGATCCTAACCCCCATGAAAAAGAAGAGTCAAAAGAAATGTGGAAATTGCTTTTAAGAGATCCTTCTCCCCTTTCTTTCATCCCTTTCCAGGGTGCTCAACTAAGTGGCCTGCTAGTATCATTGGGTCTAATAATTCGAAATTGACACCCATACTTTACAGAAACTAAGCTTCTAGGAATCTTACCACCCATCTCTAAAGTCAGGGGATCCCCACAAATATTTGTACGCACCGTGTTTTCAGGCTCAACTAGCAGTGAAAAGCCACAGAAAATAAGCCCCAGGGAGACAGCAAGATATTTGAGAAATTCTCACTAATCCAAAGAACACATTTGATTATTTTAAGCCACTTACTCACCAGTTGTTTTGGAGTTTAGGTGCAGAGAAATTATAATTATGTGCCTATACCAACCCTGCAGCAATCAAAATGGAGCACTGCTCCAAGTCAGCTTAGGGACAGGATGGTGAATGGTGGGTACCAAGAACTACTGTTTGGATTCCTCAAGGAACATCATCATCTTCCCCAAAGAAATAGAACCCACTCTGAGACTAATGTTGCTGCCTGGAGCCAGAATAGATGAGAGAGATAGAGCTCCTGGTAATTTTCCAAGAGTTCAACTAGGTGGCCTGCTGGTATTGTTGGATCTAATAATTCAAAATTCAGAAGTATTGTTAAATTTCTTTTACCTTTTTTCTTCCTCTTTCTGCTCTAAACAGTCCTCTTCTGGAGGGTGTATGAGTGTGTGTGTGTGTGTGTGTGTGTGTGTGTGTATCTTTCTGTCTGTCGGGTGTCTATGTCTGTGTTTTCCATTCAATAATGTTGGCTTGGGGCCCATCCTGGTATAAAATTCCTCTTGAGTAGATTTCAGACTCCAAGTATATATGGGCTCAAACCCAAGACACCAGATGGTCTCATTGATCCCTTGTACGTAGTAGTCAAGGGAGTTCTCCCCAGCCACCCTGGCAGTCTCCCCCTCTCCAAGAGAAGGAATCTTTCTAGAGGCCCTCCCACCACAACCCCAGGTTGGGGAAAGAGAGACTCCCTTTGATGGGAGAGAGGTAAAAGGGTCAAGAAGCAAAAGGCCTAGAGTGGGCAGTTCACACAGGTGGCAGAGAACACAATTCAGCACCAACATGGACTCAGCTGAGGAACATTACCTCCATTCCAGGGCAGCTCTCTGGGGAGAGGGGGGGGATCTTTCTTCTCATGCTGCTGAAGCAGCTCACAACACAATGCAACTAACAGTGAAGAAAACAACAACAAAAGAAAACGGGGGCAGAGAAATAAAGGTGAAAACAACTGCGACAATATAAGCAAAGAACAAAATTAATACCATGGACCTTACACAGAGAATCTTAAACATATGCACTTTTTAATGAAAATAAAAATAAAAATAAAAACAGAAACAAAATAACAGAGTTAAGGACAAATTGAAAAACACTGTGACACCACAAGGAGGCTGTCTAAGGACTGTAGCCCCAAATCACCTGGGGGTGAAAAGCTTCACAGGACTTTTGCTCCCTATGGCAGTAGGGCAACAAGGACAGGATTTAATGATGGTACCTGTACATGGGGACGGTGACGGTGCGCTCATAGTATTGCCAGGTTGAGTGGAGGTCTGTCCGAGAGAGGTTAGTCGCGTAGAATCTCCAAGCGGACTGTAGCCAAGGGAATGGAACACAGAGAGAGGACAATCATAAGCCAAACATCTTAAGTCACAGATAAATTGCAAATCAGAGAATGTGAAAGCTAGTCCAACCTAGTCCAAGCCCTCCATTTTACAGGTAAGCAGAGGGCAAGAGATATGATTGGACTTGCCCAATGGCACAGGGCTAGTTAATGACAGAACCAGGAATACCATCTGGCTCTCCTTATAAAGAGGCGACATGGAGTCATGGAGCATTGGATCTCAAATCAGAAGAGACGGAGGTTCTAATCCCATTTCTAGCACCTATTAGTGTGTCCCCATACTCTATGGTCCAGCAATATTGGCCTTCTTTCTCAAATGCAACCCTCCCTAGTTGATACTTTTCACTGGCTGTCTCCATGCCTGGAATGCTCTCCCTCCTCACCTCTGCATTCTGACTTCCGTCAAGACTCATCCCAAATTTTACCTTCTACAAGAGGCTTTTCCTTATTTCTTCACCTTTCTCCCAGTACTTTCCCCTCTAAGATTACTTCTTCCTTATACTTTATACACTGTGTATTTATGTATGTGATTGTTTGCATGTTGTCTCCCCCATTAAAATTTGAGCTCCTTGACTGGGTTTGTCTTCCTTTTCATTCCCGGTGCTTAGCACAGTGCCTGGCACATAGTAAATGCTTACTAAATGCTTGTTGGCCAACCAACTGATTAGCTGTGTAACAATGAGAAAGGTCCCAGGCTCCTCACCTCTGAAATGGGAATAATGATAGCATAATCTGTATCATTGTAAATAGTAGAACAACTTGCATCATGTCCCTCACAAGAGTCTTGTAAGGATAAAATGAGATAATGTGTTGCAAACGCTTCACAAGCCTTACAGTTTTCTATAGACTATTATGATCAGCTGTTATCATTACTTTAAGTCCAGTGCTGGCCAGGGCAAACTCCTTGCACATAACAAAAGAAATTGCATTGACTTTTCTCTATCGACTACAAATATACTAATAAGAAAGCCTTGCCAACACCAGTCACTCAGCCAATAAAAAATTAGGAAGCATCTACTGTACACCAAGCACCGTGCAAAGCGCTGGGGATACAAAGAAAGGCAAGATTGTCCCTTCTCTCAAAATACTCGTCTAATGGAGTAGAGGAGGCATTATATACATATAAAGAGGATAAACTGGAGATAATCAACAGAGGGAAGACATTAGAATGAAGGGGGATTGGGAAAGGCATCCTACAGAATATAGGGTTTTAACAGGTACTTGAAAGAAGCCAGGGAAACCAGGTAGCAGAGAAGAGGAAGGAGAGCATTCGATGCATGGGAGACAGACACCGAAAACCAGTCTGGAGACAGAGTGTCTTCTTTGAGGAACAGCAACAAGGCCAATGTTACTGTATCAAAGAGCACATTGGGATGTGGGAGAGAGGAGATGCAAGAGTAAGAAGACTGAAAAGGACTGTGCTCCTGTCCCCTTCTAAGAAGCCAAAGGGCTGAGGAGCAACTTCTTGATCAGTTCATGGGGATTAACGGCTTATGCCCAGCCTTTCCCCTTACACATACCTAGAATGCTCTCTCTCCTTCACCTCACTTCTCTCCCTATCCAAATCCTATTCATGATTCAGAGATCACCTCAAGTCCTACCTCCTCCAAGGAGCCTTTCCTGGCTATTCCAGCCACAATGATCCATTCCATTTCCAACCACCCTTAGCGCTCAGATTTTGGCCCCTGGTTATACTGTGCCTTATACCATTCTCCATTTTGTGTGCAGAAGTTCTATTTCTCCAATTAGACTGTGAGGTCCCCAAGGGCAGAGACCATGTCTTACCTTCATCTCTAGACCTGCCACCCCATTGCCTAGGACAGGACTCAGCAGACAGACTCACTGAACTCAATTCAATGCAATTCACTTAAGTGAGAAACCACCCTCCAATTGTTTGAGGAAATGAGGGTCAGCTTAAGCTCTCCTTCACTTTGTCCCATCTCTGACAGCTTCTACTATAGGAGAAAGAGGGGAACATTCTGGATAAAGGTAGTAAATATAATGTGCCAACCTTTCCATTTCTAGTTTTCAGGATTCCTTAGGGTAGACATCTGCCTACATTACCAATACCCCAGGTCTCAGCAAAATTTCTAAATAAACTTCATCTCATTTGTACAAAACCAAGTCAAGCAAAACACAACCCACTTGCTGATTCTGTTTGCATTGTGCAGTGATTAAATCTGCCTGAGTTTTTACAGATCAACTTAAGGCATCTGCCAGGATTCATGAGATGATTTTTATACATTTATTTAAGGCAGCTCCAACTCCCCTACGCTGTCTAGCACATTCCACACACTCCCCCAAAATACCATCAGTCTCCCATCCTCAGACCTTTGGACCAATCTATTCCCACCTTAAATTATGTCAAAACAACTCTAAACCCCCACATGGGAGAGAGATTAGAAATAAGAAAACATATTCTCTCCTACCTTCATCTGAAATATTCATAATGGGCCCTTCATTCACCTACCGATCTCCATCAAAAAGTAATTCATGACCCTGAATCAGGTGCCTTTGTGAACTTTCAGCCTCTTCTCAGAGTTTCAGATCCCGCTGGCCTCAGGGCCAGAGCGAAGTGAGCATGCACCAGTCCCTATGGTGCTGAGAGGAGTGCTAGGTGGCCACCTTAAACTACAATGTCTTCTTTGTAGTAGAAGTGGAAAGGTGAGAGCTGGGAGTGACCAGGGAGGGCTTAGCCTCCCTTCCAAGGCATAAGCACTTGAAAAGTTTTTAAGAGCATGTACTATGCCATATTTCCATTTTCTCTCTCTAGGAACCAGGCTCAAATCCAGATGAAAGCAATATAATTCAATGAACTCTTTCTAAACTTGGGGATATTGATTTCACTTCAAAGTATCACAGCATTTGGATGCATTTTCTTTGTCAGTCTAAGGCACCTTATTCCCAACTCTACTGGTAGGGAAAGTTTATTCCCACAAAGGGAGCTTGGAGCAAGGTTCTAGCCCAAGAAATTCATGCCTCTCTTTTAAGAGAGTTGATCCAAAAAAGGGAGACAACATTTTAAAATGGATAGAATACTGGACTTGGAGACAGGAAGGCTTGCGTTCAAATCCCACATTAGACAATTGTTTGCTGCATAACAAGTCCCTTAATCTCTCTCAGTTTACCCCATTTGTAAATGGAGTAACAATTGGACCTTCCTCATGAGATTGTTGTGAAGATCAAATGAAGTAACATAAATGCATGGTACTTTGCAAACCTTAAAGGGCTATATCAATGTTACTAATTACTATTTGTATTGATAAGACCATAGTGGAGAGATAGTGTTTGGTAGAGGACAGCAAACTAGCCCTGGAGTCAAGAAGAAATGGGTTTATGGCCCACCTCTGAAACAGATTGACCATGCCATCCCAGGCAAGTCACTTACACTCAACCCTTCTGGACCTTGGGCAACTCTCCAAGACAATAAATTGCCAAGAAGGTGTCAATCTACAGGGGCAGGAATTTACTCACCAGGAACTTCCCTACATTGAGAAAATTCCAGGTCCACCATTTATATGGCAGTTTATGGCTTACAAAATGCTTTCCATATGTTATCTGATCCTCACAACAACCTTCTAAGATAGGTTCTATATTCCCTATTTTACTGATGAGGAAACTAAAGCTGAGAGAACAGTGTGATTTGCCCAGATCATATGACCAGTAAATAGGGTCTGAGACAAGATTCAAACTAAAGTCTTCCTAATTCCAAGGCCAGCACTCCAGGTGCTACACCGCCCATCTGCTATGCTACTACCCAGAGGGACCCCATCCTAAGGCTCCTGACAATTTAAAGAGCTCGTGTCTCTTTGCTCCTTTCATTCATACCAACACTCCACTTTCAGAGCTTCATAGGGGTCAGACCAAGTACCTGGTTTGCATTTCAGAGGAACCCTGGCAATACCTGAATCAGGCCGGCTGCAGGATTTCGTCTCTTCTCAAAGTGCTTCTGACGATGCTGTTCTTGGACCTTCAGAGCAAACCCTGAACCTAAAATTCCCTGAAATTCAGAGATTTATCATCATGGGGTAAGTTAGGAGATCTATCTCATAATTCCTATGTCTGGGGTCTATGTCTGGGTTCCCCGTCTGCCTTTTGTCCTCCTAGTAGTTCGACTCGCTTCCTATACAGTCTCCAAAATGCCCCAACTGTCCACCTTCATCTCCTTCAGCAGAACTCCTTGATATAATAATTTATTCATGTGAGTCCAAAAACGGCTTCTTAGTACAAAATGTGAACAGAAGAGATCAAATTATCTGGAAATTCCACGACAATTCATTTGATTGTCTCCAAAATGTTAAAGCTGTTCTCATCAGTAGTATATTTTGTGAAAGGAACAGCAAGAAACTGGGGGAGAAGAAAACATCTAAAATAATAGAAAATTGCAAGATCAAAGGATGGCTCAACAAAAAGCCTTTAAATTCTGATAATTTGGGGTCTGTAAAGTGATATTCAGAAGTTCAGTCTAACTTTTCAGTTCTCTACATAACCATTCAAAAGGCAACATGATTCAGCGGATAGAGGCTGGTCTTAGAGTCATAAAGATCTGGGTTCAAATCTACCTGTGACACGTACTACCTGTGCGACCGCAAGTTACTTAGTCTCTTCATATTCCCAGGCAACTCTTTAAGTTGACAATTCACCATTCTGTATCGAGGCTGTATGGATAGAGGGAGTTTCCACACCATTAAGTTCCCCCACATTGATGAAACCACAGGCTTCCCCCTCCTCAAATAAAAGGTGGCACTCACCACCCTCCACAGAGAACCGGGTTAGTTGGGAGCTGAAACATAATTCAGTGGCAAAAAAATTCTTTGTACTTCAAGTTTTCATGATTTCATCAAGATTGGTCTTGCTCCACCAAAGCAGAAAATATTACCTATCTGGGATGTTTCCAACAATCTTCCTAAGATCATAGACTTAGAGCTAGACAAGACCTTAAAGACCAAGTCCAACCTCCTTGTTTTACAGATGAGGACACTGAGTCACAGAGAGGTTAAGTGACTTGTCCAGGGTCACACAGGAGGAATTTTCATTTGAACCCTGGTCCTCCTGGCTCTAAGTTCTGTGCCCTATCCACTAAACTCAGCAAATTGTGCTCAATTGTCTAGTAACGAGCCACTGCAACTTTAACTGGGCTGATCCTTAAACTACAGGCCCATAGTTTACAATCAGGTCTATACTAAAGCCTTTCCAGATTGGTAGAACTTTCCAGGACTTGGTCTCTGCTGGAATAGCCTTCAAGAATCAAAGGCTATCTTTATGACCTTGTCAGGCAGCAGAGGACTTAAGCCCTCTCCTAAATGGAAAGTCTAACTTTGATGAATCTACCTCCTTACCTCTATTTGAGTCAAGGTAACTTGCAAAACTGACTACAGTTCAAGTTAACTGTTCAGGGCTAGATCTGAGGGGTTCTTCTGCATCTCCTCAGGATGGTTGGAATTGTGGTTGATGGGAATAGAAATCACAATCACCCCAGCTTCACCCTCCAAAGTGCTACAGCTTCCTGGTCCTGTTATCTAAGGTCTAGAAACCAGTTCCTATATCTCCCCTGCAATCAACATGAAGGTATAAAGCAACGATGGAGGTGGGCACGTCCAATGGCCCTTTATGTAGGCTTATCCTATGGGAGAAGTTCAGAGTGCCCTCTTGCAAAGGCAAGTCACTTACAGCAGGGAGAGCAAAGAAGGAGACTCCAATGAGAGTGAAAGTAGCAGCCAACAGTCTTCCATTCCACGTCTGGGGATACTTATCGCCATACCCAATGGTAGTCAAAGTAATCTGGAACAAGCATCAGGCAGTCAAACTTGTTTTTTCAGGGCTATTTGCTAAATGTGTCATCAAATTAAGAACAGGAAAATTTTCCCAGCAGATACGACTTATATGAACTGATATAGAGTGAAGTGAGCAGAGCTTGGAGAACAATGCACACAACAAAAACAATGTAAAGCAGACAACTTTGATCAGTCAGGATTTCAAAGGACTCTAGAGGAAATATGCTGGCCTTCTTGACAGAGAGGCAATGGACTCAAAATGGAGAATGAGACAGGCCTTTCTGAACACTGATAATGTGGGGATTGGTTTTTCTTGGCCACACATATGTGTCATAAGGATTTTTTCCTTTTTTTATTCAATGGGTGGGAAGGATAGAAGGAGACAAGGGTACCTCCTACCCGAGGCGGGATAAAACAATGCTCTGTTTTGTTTTTGTTATTCATGAAAGGACCTCTATGTAGCACTGGGCCTAGAATCAGGAAAACAGGAGTTCAAACCTAGCTTCAGGCGCACGTAATAACTGTGTGACTCTGGGAAGGTCACTTAACTTCTGTTTGTCTCGATTTCTTCAACTATAAAATGAGGATAATGACAGTCCCTACTTCACAAAGTTGTTATGAGGATTAAATGAGATAATATTTGTAAAGCACTCTGCACAGTGCCTAACATATAATAGGTACTATAAAAATACTTATTCCCTTTCCCCTTCCCCTAAAAAGAAGATACCAGAAGGAATCACAGAAAAGCAAGAGAGCTTTGAAAGTGATAGGTTGAATTTATTACATATGCTTAAGAAGAAAAGTAAACTGTACATACTAGAGATTTAAAGCTTCACGGGCAATCCTCTCCTCCTATTCTATAACGTATATAGAAACGTTTGTTTCATTTGGTGCTTGTTAAGTCGATATTTTTTTTTAAATAAAATGGAAAATAAAAGAATTTCTCAGTGGCACAAACATCTGCACTTGTTTCACATTTAAAAAAACCGTCAAATAGCCGAACAGGGTCTCATTGAAAGCACACCAACCTTCCAGATTACAGAAAGGAGCTCAACTTATTTAGATGCCTTAGACTTTTCTGTCACTGTAGGATAGAACTTGAATTTTACACACACACACACACACACACACACACACACACACACACACACACGCACACACCCTTCCCAAAGACTGTGGCATTCAATGAGATAGGAAAGATAGGACGTCAGAAAGGCTGCACAGCCCCCAGTCATGCAATGAGCATCATTGGTGTTCTCTTCCAGCCTCTGTAACAATCACACTGAATGTTTTCTAAAAACACCATCCATCTTCCCGACATGGCCCATCAGGCAAATGAATTATAAAAGAATCCATCTCATTTCACACCTGAGAGAACAGGGAGGCAGCATCAACAGCTGCACTTTTCAAATAAAGTTTAGGTGCTTTGATTTGAAGAATTTGCAGCTAAGGCTATGTCTATATATGACCATCAAATCAATCTTTGGGCTATGTGTGTGTACATGTACATAGACGGGCTAATAGGCAGCTAGGCAGCATAGTGGATGGAGCACCGGACTTAGAGTCAGGAAGACCTAACTTAGACACCAGCTGTGTCACCCTGGGTCACTTTACCTCTCGGCCTCAGTTTCCTCGTCTGTAAAACGGGAGTAAGAACAGCACTTCCCTTACAAGGTTATTGTGAGACTCAAATGAGATAACAGGGGTATGATGTTTTACAATCATTACAATGCTATATAAATCATAGCTATTGTTGTAACTCACTCACCATAGAAGTTTTCTAAACCTTTTCATCTCTCCTCAAACGTCCCATAGCTTCCACTCCCTCACCCCCTCAGCAAAGAACTTTGCCTCCTATGAAATATAAATATACATTATATAAATCCATATATAAAAATATATATGAATGCCCCCAAATTGAGGCCATTAAGTGAGAGTTCTCTCTTCTTCTCATCTCACGTCACCCAGACGCTTTCTGCTGCTATCTTCTCCTGCACCTTTGTCTTGCAGGAAGATGTGGCCCTTCTCCTTGCTAAGGCAAGCCCTTCTATATTCTTAAGTGATTCCACTCCATCCCACCCTCCCTAGCAGATTGCTCCCACTAGCATCCCCATTCTCACTAATCTTCAATGTCTCCCTAACTGCTGCTTCCTTCCTGCCTACAAACATGCCTGTGTCTCCCCAATCCTCAAACAACCCCCACTTGATCCGTCTATCCCTACTAGCTCTCATCTTATATTTCTCTCCTTCCTTTCATGGCCAAACTTGACAGGTACCTCCATTTCCTTTCCTCTCACTCTTGTCTTAATTCTCGGCAGTCTAGCTTCTGACCTCATCATTCAACTGAAACAATCCCTTACAAAGTTGCCAATTATCTCTTAATTGGCAAACGGAATAGCCTTTTCTCAGTCCTTACCCTTCTTGATCTCTCTGCAGCCTCTGACACCATCACTTGCCAATCACTCTTCACTTTGATAATTTCTTCTCTCTATGTTTTTGGTGACACTGTTCTCTCCTGGCTCTTCTCTGACCATTCCTTTTCAGTCTCTCTTATGGGATCTTCATCCAGGTCATGCCTGCTAACCGTGGGTGCCCTGAGGCTTTGTCCTGAGCCCTCTTCTTTTCTCCTTCTATACTATTTCACTTGGTGATTATCAGCTGCCTTGGGTTCAACTGTCATGTCTCTGCTGATGATGCTAAGTTCTATCTGTCCATCCCTAACCCCTCTCCTAACCTCCATTCTCACTTCTGATACCCTGTAGAGTGTTTTAAGGTTCACAAAGTACTTTCCATATGTTATCTCACTTAATCAACAACCCTTGGAGGTAGGTGCTATTATTATCTGCATTTGATAGATAAGGAAACTGAGGCCAAGAGAGGTTAAGTGACACGCCAGTGTTTAAGGTAGGATTTGAACCCAGTTCTTCCCATTCCCAAGTCCTTCACTTTATTCACTGCGCCACATAGCTGCATTGACACAGTTAAGTTCAATGTGAGGTCATTTGAGAAAGAAGAGATTGCTAATAACTGGGGAATCAGAGGAGGATTCGATTGGACAGAGGCACCTGAGCCCAGGTAAGGTGAGCTTAGACAGAAGATGAAGAATCTGAGAGGCAGAGGAGAGGAGCTAGATGGTGCCTTCCAAGTGGAACTCACGGCCTAGAACTAATGCTCTCCTTTGGTATAAAACACAGCTCCTGCCTTCAGGGAGGCTTATTAGGAGAGGCAGAGGAAATACATAAAAATAACTTTCAATATAAAATAGCAAGATCTAATATCATTCAAACAACAAGTGCTGCAGAAATTCTTAAGAAGAAAAGATCACTGGAGGCAGCTAGATAGCACAGTAGATAGATCACTGACCCTGGAGGACCTGAATTCAAACCCAACCTCAGATACTAGCTGTATGACTGTGGGCAAGTCACTTAACTCCCCTGCCCCCCAACTGTTGCCTCAAAAAAAAACCAAAAGATCATTGTAAGGGAGGGCAGTCAGGGAAAGCTTCACAAAAGATATGTGATTGAATTAGACTTTAAAGAAGGACATAGATAAGTACAAAAAATGAAGAAGGGCATTGAAGGAAGAAGTGAGGATATTATATGGTGGGTCAGGGCACAAAGAGTAGGCCAATTTGATGGAGGCAAAAAAATTCATAGGAATATAATGGTTAATTATATTTTGAAAGGCAGGTTAGGGCAAGATTGAGGAGAGCCTTGAATGCCAAGAGGTTTATTCAGAAGATGAGCAGCTATTTACACACAAGGTGGCAGTATAGTCTGATGGATAGATCATGACATAACTGGAGATCCAGCATAACAAGATTTCTAGCTACGCCACCGGTCAGGAAGCCCTAGGCCTCAGTTTCCCAATATATTCAGTGGGCACATTGAGACCAACTTATCTCTTATATGAAGTTATTCCATTTTTAAAAAATGCTATCACAGATGTGAAAGTAAATAGGGTTGCTGCCATCCCAGTAAAATAAAAACATCAGAAAATCCAGTGTGTTCTAGTCTAGCCTGGGATATGGGTATAGCTATGGTTCTGATAAGGACAAATATTGAATCCACCTGAAGTAGTTGCATTATTCAAATTCACACTGCATATTTCCACTGGGCTGGAACTAATGACCATATTTTACCATATAACTTCAAGTGGTAAAATTTAAAAACCAGCAACCACTTTAGGTGATTTGTATTTTGGGGGGAAAAACTTGCTTATTTTCTCCTGCCTTTTATAGGGCTTAGAGTCAGTGCTCTTGGTGCATTTCAGACCAAGCACTACAAACAATATGGTTCCTTCAGTTTTCCAGCTTTTCAAATATGTCAAATAGCTATAGCTACTAGGATTCAGTAATAAACTCTTTTATCATTTTTAAGGAGCCCTTTCACATCTATTATCTTCAGGGATTATAGAATGAGATCTGGAAGAATGTCAGAAGGCATCTCTGAGACTACATTGCCTCTTATTTGGACATCACAACATCCTCTGACCAATCTCTGCCCAACGTGACCGCTTCCTCCTCTGAAGTCCCCCAAGACTTTGTCCAATACCCCTTCTGTAGTACTGATCACATCTTGCCATATAATGTTGTTGAGTGTGTCCATGTCTTATCATTCCTACAAGGCTATGGACTTCTTGAAGGCAAGAAATGTGTCTTGGGAACCCACACTGAGTCCAGCTCAATGAGGGTACTCAATAAATATTTACTGAATTCAGATAAAATTGCAATAAGCCCCATGGGCTAGGTTTTAATATTCTCATTTGAGAGATGGCAAACCTAATGAACAAAATGTTTAAATGACTGACCCAGGGTCACACCAGCCACTGGTGGAGTTGGGATTAAAACCCAGGTCTCTTGACTCCTGAGTCCATTGCTCATTCCATCACAACTCTCAACTAACACCAGTACCACCACCGCTCCATGGATGCCCACTGTTGAGAATGAGGTTCCATTTCTCAGGAAATCTTTTTTCACTTTTCCTGTCTGGATCAAGTGTTCAGGAGTAATGAGAGAACCCCCACTCCAACCAAGAGTATCATCCTCTCCCCATATTCCAAAGAGTCCTCTGTCACCCGCTTCAGGATAGGAATAGGCTTTGTAATTGTTTTTGGTACTGGATCTCTGATTTCACTGGTGTAGGGAACTCCTTTTCCTATAGAGAGCAGTACCAGCTCTTCAGCTTAGTCTCAGAGAGTTGCCTGAGGCACAAAGAGGTTAAGTGACTTATAAGATCGTAGATTTAAAATTGGAAGGAAACTTAGAGGCCAATGAGTCCAACCCCCTCATTTTACAAATTAGGGAATATAAATATATAAATATTATATATATATATATATATATTATATATATAATTAGGAAACTTCAGAGTTTAAGTGACTTCCCAGGGTCACACAGCCCTTATATTTCAGAGGTGTGATTTCCACCCAGGTCTTAGTGACTCTGAGGCTGATCACTCTGCCAAGTTGCCTTTCAAGAAACACATGGTATAATCTAGATCAAATTGGTTGCCTTTTCAATGAGGGAAATGGGGAGGAAGGGAGAGAATTTGGAACTCAATTTTAAAAATGAATGTTGAAAATTGTTTTTACATGTAACTGGGGAAAAATAAAATACTAAACTAAAAAAAATACATGGGGGGAAATGAACCGAACAGTAGAAGAAATGAACAAAATACTCCCTTAAATTTCAAATGTATTTGCTTAGGTCAGATCTAACACATTTGGTTAACCAACCTTTCCCTCCAAAAGGGAAGGATCTCTTCAGAAATTTTAGAAATGGCAGCTCTGCATTAGAGACTGGGGTTATAAGAAAAATCAAATTAACTAGCTACTTGCTGCCTCAGTGGGAAGGAGAGTGAGGAGGGGAAAAAACCATGCACATTGGTCACCTTGTATTCATTGCTTGGAAAAGATTGCAAAGAATCTTGTTAGAGGCAGCCTGATCAGCAACCTAATGAGTTCTTGAAAAGACAATAAGGTTATATAAGAATGAGACAACGAATAGGATAACTGAATGAAAAACACACCACAAATTATTGCAGATCACATGGGACTCTTTGGAATCCAGACTCTTCATCAGCTTAGGAAGGGTGAGCTCCATCCACGTGGACTGCTGTATTTTCAGTTCCTAGGCTTGACCTACATACCTCACCCCAACCCCCTAGCAAGGTTTATTTTAATTCAGCTGCCACTTGGGCCCAAGTCTACTTCCCCTGACCAGCTCTTTTAAAAATTATGGGTCCAATTTATAGCGGCTCTTTTTGTGGTAGCAAAGAATTGGAAATCAAGGGGATGCCCGTCAATCGGGGAATGGCTGAACAAGTTGTGGTATATGAATGTAATGGAATACTATTGTGCTATAAGAAATGGGGAAGGTACAGACTTCATAATAACCTGGAAAAACCTACATGATCGGATGCTGAGTGAGCGGAGCAGAACCAGGAGGACATTATACACAACCACAGATTTATTGATTCTGTGATGACTAACCTTGGTAGACATGGCTCTTCTCAGCAATACAAGGTTCAAAGACAGCTCCAAAGTACTCCGGAAGGAGAGAGCTATCTACATCCAGAGAAAGAACTGTGGAGTCTGAGTGCAGACTGAGGCAAACTGTTTGCTCTCCTTTTTTTCTTTTGTTTTTTTTTTCTCTTTTGTTTTTGTTTTTTCGGTTTTGTTTCTTCTTTCTCATGATCCATTTCATTGGTCATAATTCTTCTTTACAACTTGACTATTGTGTAAATAAGTTCAATGCGAAGTTATATGTAGAAGATATATAGAATTCCATGCCATCTTGGGGAAGGGTAGAGGGGGCGAAGAAAATCTGGAACTCAAAGTCATGCGGAACTGAGTGTTGTCAACTAAAAATAAAAAAATCTTAATTTAAAAAAAATTATGGATCCAGGAGGTATCAAACTCCAGGCCCATAGGCTAAAAGTGGCTGACAAAACTTCTAATAAGTAAACACATTAATATGTAATTTGAAAATGTTTATCAAAATAAATAAAAACACAACATGACTTAGACAACGTTAATCTGTGGCTTTCTAAGTCAGTGTGAGGCCTATAGGAATCTGTTTCCATTTAAGTTTGATACCACTAGGTAACATAAAGTGGCCATTGCCTCACCCACAGACACCATCAACAGCAACTCCCCAGTGAGCAAGGGCTACTTTGCGCTGTAGTCAAGATTCCAAATTCCATCTCCCTAATGTACTTACTACCTTTAGCAAGCCACTTAGCCTCAGTTTCCTCATTTGTAAAATGAGGAGTTGGACTAAATGGCCTCCAAGGTTCTTTTCAGATCTAAGTTTATAATTCTCCCCTAGAATCATGTTACATTGTAGTGTTTGTATATCACACGGGAAGTTAAGTCAGTTGGTTGGTGGGGCAAGAAAATAACAACCACTCTCAAAAGACCCATTAAGAGCACCTGCCTCTCCTCCACTCTGAAGCCACTCATCAATAACAACAGGCAGGGCTCAGGCTTCTATGGGGTGAGGGGGGGGAGGTTGTGCCATATATATGGAAGAAAGGAGCCCAAAATAGCCCGCTGAGACCTCTATGTGACTGAGAACAGCAACTCTGGGGAGTCTCATTACCTGGGTGATTGTTTCTATATGTCTGGAATTGTATTCCCCTGCATGTGTCCCAAGTATGTGATATGCATTTATTAAGCTTGCCAGGGGCTAGGGATAAAAAGACCTAATAATGATGATGATGATGATAGTGGTGGTGGTGGTGGTGGTGGTGGTGGTGATGATGATGATGATATCTTTGCCTTCAAAGATCCTGCATTCTACTGAGAAAGGGGTGGCACAGAGAGAAGACAACATATATGTATGTAGGTATGCGTGTATATATATGTATATGTATGTATATGTACACACACACATATATACACACACAAAGTAAATACAAGGTAACTTGAGGAGGGGAGACTAACAGCTGGGGGTGGGGAACAGCAAAGGTAGCATGTAGGAGGTGACGTTTGAGCTGAGCTGTGCAGGAAGCTGGGGATTCTAAAAAGAGGAGGTGAGAAAAAAGTGCGTTCTAAGCATGGGAACATGCTGTGCAATGGTACAGAGATGGGAGCTGGGGGAACAGCCTATAGGCCAGTTTGGCTGGTACATAGAATGCATAAAAGGGTATTAATGAGTAATAAACCCAGAAAATAAGCTATAGACTAGTTGTGGAAAGCTTTAAATTCCCAATAGAAGAGTTTGTATTTGGTCTTAGATGCAATAAAGAGTCACTGAAGTGAACAGAGGGGTGACAGGGTCAGACTAGGGTTTTAGCAATATGCTGTATATACCATGGGTGGATCAATAAGGAAATTATAATAATAGTTCAGATAAAATGGAGTTGATGGCCTGAAATGGGGTGGTGGCCATATGACTGAAGAGAAGTGGACAGATTCAGAGGTGCAGTGGAGACAGAACTGGTAAGATTTAGCAACTAATTGGACATGCAAGATAAAGGCAAATGGGGTGTTAAGGAGGACTCTGAGGTTTTGGACCCAGGTGGTTAGGAGAATGGTGGTGCCCTCCCCAGAAATCAGAAAGTTAGGAAGAGGGCTGAGTCTGTGGGGAAAGATGATGAGTTGTGTTATGAACATGTTAAGTTTGAGATACCTATGGGACATCAATTTGAAATGTGCAATAGATAGTTGTTAAGGGGGGGCTGTACTTCATGCTGCTGGAAATCATCTCTACAAAGATAATCAATCCCTGAAAATTTATTTATTCACCAAAAGTGAACTAATAAAATAGTGTAAAGAAAGAAAAAAAGAAGGCCACAGTTGGGAGGCAGGCCATGGATGATCATCTGGTAGAGAAGACTGAGAAATAGTCAGAGAGGTAGAAGGAGAACCAAGAGAAAGAACAGAGGAGAGAGTATCTCTGAGAACCTGAAAATCTGAAAACCAGAGGAGAGATTATCTGGGAGGAAAGGGTGGTCAAGAGTGTCGAATGTGATAGAGAGGTAAAGAAAGATGAGGATTGGAAAAAGGCCATAGCACTTGACCCTACCGTCCCCTCGAGTTATTGCACTGTATGCCTTCTCTCTTTCACAACTGAACTCCCAGAAAAAGTTGTCTACACTCATTGTCTCCACCTCCTCGCCTCTCACTCACTGCTCATTGCCTTGAATCTAGCTTCCAACCTCATCACTCAACTGAAATTGCTCTTTCCAAAGTTACCATGGTATGGTAGGGTGAAGTGAAAGGTTATTTAAGGATGGAGGAGACCTGGGCATATAAAAAGGCAGCAGAGCAGAAGGCAATACGTATGGGGAAATTAAAGATTAGAAAACAGAAATGGCCGGGATAGCTAGATGATATGGGAGGAAATAGAACCAAAGGTAAAAGTAGAGAGAATGATCCTTAGCAAGAAGAGCTACCTTTTCCTCAGAGAATGGAGTAAAGGAGAGAATGGTGGATTATGTCAATCAATGGTTTTAGTATGTAGAAAAGGGGCAAAGAAAGAGCTCTCATCAAATGTCTGTTCTCTCAGTAAGGTATGACGCAAGGTCCTCGACTGAGAGGGTGGGCTTGAAAGTTTTATGAATTGAGCTAGATTGTAGTTATCTGAGGTCGAAGGGGAGAGTACATAAAGGTTTGTTGTTCAGTCATTTGTAGTCATGTCTGACTCTTGGTGACCCCATTTCAGGTTTTCTTGGCAAGGATGCTGGAGTACTTTGCCATTTCCTTCTCCAGCTGGTTTTACAGATGAGGAACCTGAAGCAAACAGGGTTAAGTGACTTGCCCAGCATCACATAGCTAGTAAGTGCCTAAGCCCAGATTTGAACTCAGGAAGATGAGTCTTTCTTGACTCCAGGTGCAGGACTCTATCTACTGCTCAAGTCCATCAAGGTACTGTGTGGTAATAGCTCTGTCATAAGGTCAGTGACAGTTGCATGCTTAATAATACCTAAAACCTTCCTTATTCTCGCAGGCTTTCCCAAGGGATGCTGGCAGTCAATAGTCCCAGGATCCTGGCAGTGTACAGAAGTATCTGCAGAGCTCTGTTCCAAATAGGCTGGAGTCTGGTTATATAATGTACCTCTAGCTGCTTTTCTAAAATGGTGTACTTCCTATCCTTTCATAGGCTACCCTGTTGTATTAGAATATATGTAAAGTTCTTAAGAGAATAAAAAATGATTAACCAGTCAACCAGTCAACAAACATATATTAAGTAATAACATAATCATTTTATCTCCTGTCATGAAAACACTAGAATCTCGAAGGTCCAAATCATATTAGTCATTCTCTCACTTGTATACTTACATGCCTAACCAGCTGGCAATCTCATAAGCAAAAAGGGAAAATAAAATTGACCCCAAAGACAAAGACAACCTTGCCTTTCTCTTTTCCTTGTATGTGCCTTGGAAAGAATTTAAGGAAGTTCAGAATGGTTCTTCACTAGCATAGCCACTGGCTGACCAAAAGTTATCCCCAGGGAGACTTCCCTGGCCTGCCCAGAGATGAAAGAGAGATCCATCTACAGACTCCTTCTTTTCTGAAGGACACATATATTGCAGCCAATGATACAGTTTCACTTAGAAGGCATGAGGAGAGGGAGGCAATGACAGAGAGAAAAATGAAAGATGTATCATATTTATCACACACATTTAAAAACATGTGTAAGGAGGGGGTTGGTCATGGCAGTTCCCCAACCAATTTGATGATCTTAGAGGGTGACATGATTTTTTATATTTTATTTTGGTTGAATCCTCATATTGAGTGTATGGGCAAATCCTTTAGTGCTTCCTGGAGGATGAGCTTCACCAAGGGCATTGCCCCCAAGATGAAGGAGTTGGCTCACAACTTTTATGAGGCTGATTGTCATGGAAGAAGTCACTCCCATCTCTCCAACTTCTACCGCTTTGATCTGGCCTATAAAAGGAACCATACAAACCCTTTGGGCCCTTCTTTTTCTCTTTCTTCTGAAAACACAGTGGAGCTAAGAATAGAATTGGACTTAGAAGTGATCTCTCCAAAGGGGTTGTTCATAGTGGCCGTGAGGCAGAAACACATGCACTTGCTCACTCACATGGCCGAAAAGGAAAGTTTCTGTACAATGTTGATTTCCTGGCCTGAGGCCTGGAGAGGCAACAGCATGACTTAGACATATGGGAGCCATAGAGAAGGGAGCCACATGGTCAAGCAGTAAAAGTTCCTGAGAGTTGACTGTCTAACTGTCTTAAGTTTAAGTCTCAGAATCCAGAGAAAGAATTGGAACATGAGAAGAGAAAAGGAATTTCATGGGAAGTGCAATCCTAGAATCTAGCCTTCAAGCAAGATATAGGGCTAGAGGTAGGGTGTGGACAATGCCAGACTTAGGGGTTGCTTCAGGGGAGACTCAAGGGGTCATCTATTAAATGAAAGAGAATTTCTTTGGTATTGTACACATTGGAGAGAGAAGATGATCGTGGAAATGATCCTCAAGTGCTGGATGACAGAGAATCAAGGGACAAAAGATACCACATGGAAATGCTGGAGCCTTGGACTTTGCACTCCACTATTGCAATGAGTTACTCACATGGTATGGGTCTGGTGGGAAGGGAGCTTGCCTATCTAACAACTCCAAGAGTTTTTCCCTTCCAGAAGAAACCTAAATCAAAAATGGTGCATGAGAATGGGAAGCCTATGCAACATGGATTCACCAAAGTGGGAGGTGCATTGTAGTGATTGTTTTGAGGCTGCCGTAAATCCTTGGTGTGTTTTCTGCATTTATTTAAGGGCTCTTGTGAGTTTTTTGCATTTTCTGTATTTTCAATGAGATGGATTAAAAGTTGTTGTGTACCAGGTAGATGGATAGTTGCATTGTATATTAGTACAGGAACTGAGGACCCTTTTCTTCATATCTATGAATGTATAGATACAAGTTATATTCTGAGATTTTTCTCAGAATAAACTCTGGTCAGCATGATGTAATAGATAGTCAGATTCTCAGTCATGAAGACATGGGTTCAAGTCCTGACTTGGACACATCTTGATTATGTGACTCTGGGCAAATCACTTAATCTTTTAGGTCCTCATAACTCTAAGTTGCCAAAGAGCTACTGATCTACATTGACATAAGGAGTTTCCTTATCAAGAGCTTCCCACACCAATGTAATCACAGGTCTGGATATAAAACAACAACTCTGAGTGCAATAACAAAACAAAGAGAGTATGATATTTGGTGGGGGAGTGATAAGAAAGAGGAGGAGGGGGAGGAGGAAGAAGAGGAGGAGGAGGAGAAGAAGAAGAAGAAGGAGGAGGAGGAGGAGGAGGAGGAGGAGGAGGAGGAGGAGAAGAAGAAGAAGAAGAAGAAGAAGAAGAAGAAGAAGAAGAAGAAGAAGAAGAAGAAGAAGAAGAAGAAGAAGAAGAAAAGCATTTACATAGTACCCACTATGTGCCTACAGGCACTGTGCAAAATGCTTTACAAATATTTCAAAGTGCTTTACAAATATTGTCTCATTTGATCGTCACAACAATCCTATGAGGTAGATGCTGTTACTATCCCCATTTTACAGTTGAGAAAACTGAGGTAGACAGAAGTTAAGTGACTTGCTCAAGGTCATATAGCTATTAAGTATCTGAGGTTGGATGTAAATTCATGACTTCTTGACTCCAGGCCTAGCGCTTTTTCCACTGTGTTACCTCACTGCCCCTGGTAGACCCCAGGATTGGATGAGAGCTGAGGGCACTGGGCCATGTGTTACACTCCTCTGAACTGACTGCCGCTTCAGAAGCAGTCGCTGGGGACGAGATCACTGACTCACCAGGCCCCACCAAAGTGCGTCTGCATAGGTGTCGAAGTGATCATTTTCGCCTTTCTCTGCCAAGTACACCAAGAACGATGCCAGGATGAGACAGAGGAAACCAATATACCAGGCAGTGACCAGCTCCTGCGAGAAAGAGAATGTGCAAAATTATAACCCGGGTATCACCTGACAGCTGTTTTGCTGAGTCTTTCCAATTAATGAGGAGATTCAAACAGTCCATCTGGGGAGAAGACCAGAAAAGACAACCTTTGCCATGCGATCCCGTGTGTTCTGCCAGGGAACACCCTGCGGGAAGCTGTTATCCAATTGCTTGCTGGCCCACAGGACACCTTTCATAGCACTCCACAGGCTGGCCTAGACTAATAAAAGCAGCTTCACTCCCAGGGGCACATTGGATGAACACCTGCCAGATTAGCCTCCGGGACTTTTAACAATGGGCTTGGCTTCCTGCCAGGAAAAGGCAGGAGAGACCCTTGGGACTTCACCCCCCACACCCCGCTGGGATATCTAAATATACAGCAAGAACTGTGGCACTATCCTCCAGAACTGGGCTTTCTGGTTTTGCTATTTACGTGCCTTGGAACAAATTCAAGCTATTGGTCTCTGCTTTCCTATTCTTGTCCTTTTCTAAGTGACTTCACACATTTGTTTCAAATGGTTGAGGACTTTCACATTCAAATTCAAACTTATCTTAGGATCACATAGTCACAAATCTATAGCTAAATCATTTTACAGATAAGAAAACTGGGGTCCGTAGAGGTTAGGTGATTTGCTCAAGGTCACACAGGTAGTAAGTGGAAGATCCAGGCATCAAAGACAAATCCTCTAACTGAAATATTTGTACTCTTTCCAAATGCACACTGCAGAAAGGTAATCCTGATTATGATAGCATTTATATAGTGCTTTAAGATTCACAACACACTTTACAAACATTATCTCATCTTATCTTCATAACTCTGTGAGATAGACATTATTATCCTCAATTTACAGATAAGGAAACTGAGGCAGAAAATGGTTAGTTAAGCAGCTTGCCCAACATCATAATGTCTGAGGCAGAATTGGAACTCAGGTCCTCCTGATTGTAGGTTCAGCATTCAATCCACATGCCATCTAGCTGCCTCTAGGTGGCACAGTGGGTGGAAAATATATATGTATAATTGAAGAGGAAATGTAATTAGATTATTGAAGAGGAAATCATTGTTTGTTTTTTTATAAATATCCATTTCTGCCTTTAATACATTTTAATTTGTGGGGGTTGATGGAGAAGTTAATGAAATATCAGTTAAAAATGACCTTGCAGATAGAAATCTATTTAAGTTTCAGGTTTCAAAATAACATCCAAGGACAAATGAAAGATGAGTAGCCGCAAAGGCAGAAGCTACATAACCATATCCATCCACAGAATCACAGTTATTCACAGAGCTATAGTGAACTACAGGACCCTCGCCATTCACAAGCCCAAATCAGTCATTTATCAAGCACCTACTGTGTATGGTACTAGGTGTTGGACATACATACAAATGCAATGAATGAAACAATCTCTACTCCCAAGGAGCTTATTTACAATCTGATAGTACAAAAAGAGGCATATGTAAGCATATACAGAAGAAATATAAAGAGAAGAAATACAAATAAGTTTTAAAATCACTAAGGCAGTTAGGAAGAAAGGCATTCGCACTTGGGGGTACCAGGAAAAGCTTCATGTAGAAGATGGTACATGATCTCTGTCTAGAAAGAAGATAGAGATTCTATGAGACAGAGGGTAGGAAAGAGCATATAATATGGGAGACAGCCAGCACAAAGGCACAGAAAAGGGAGCTGGGGCCATGTGTAAGACGACCAATTTGGCCATAGGGGTAACATGCTATACACTGAACTAGAGAAACACTATAGTGTAATGAAAAGTGTACTTTACCTGGAGCCAAAAGGAAAACCCATGCCTGCATCTGATACTAATTGTGTGACCCTGGGTAAGTCACTGCCTCCCAAGTCCCTGGTTTTGCCTGCTGGTCAAAGCAGAGGTTGGTCCTGAGGCCTAGCTGGTTATAAAGGAGTGTATGCTTAAAGTTCTCTGCCTCCACTTACCAGTCAGGAACTGGAGTGTTTGACTTGAGAGACAAGAAGGGACATGAGAGCTGTCTTCAAGAGTTAGATGTGAGCTCCTTGAGGGCAGGGACTGTTTGGTCTTTCTTTATATACCCAGTGCTCAGTACAGTGGCCAGCACAAGGTAAGAACTTAATAAATGTTTACCAACTGACTATTGTGTGAAAAAAGAATTTGTTTTACTTTTCCCCACAAGATAGAAGTACAAGTAATAAGGGAGGGGGGTTACAATGAATTGGTTTATGGCTTGATGTAAGGAAAACCTTCCTAACTACTGGAGCTGCCCCAGAGCAGAATGGGCTGCCTCAAGAGGCTGGGGGCTCCTCTTCGCTGGAGGTCTTCAAGCAAAGGAGATTCTCATGGATTGGATTAAGTGGTCTCTGAGTTCTCTTCCCACTCTGAAATTCTGTGATTCTACAGAATCTCCAGATTCATTGAATCCTAAAATGCCAAAACAACAGGGGTAGAAAGGGCCTTAGAGTACATCCTTCTCATCTGGTGAATAAGAGAACAGGGGACCAGAGAAAGGAAGCAACTTGTCCAAGATCTAATAGCAGAGCAGGGAGTAGACCTCAGATCACCCAACTCCCACCCAGTCCTAACGTCCTTATATTCCACCACACTGATTCCACTTGACCATACCACTTTAGTCCATTTAGAGGCACCAATACATCCTATATAGCTCTCCCCCACCACAGAGACAGAGACAGACAGAGGGAGAGGGAGAGGGAGAGAGAGAGAGAAAGAGAGAGAGAGAGAGAGAGTACTTAAGCCATGGTTCCCACTCCAATGGTTAAAGTCCACTGCAAAACCACAGGAACTAACAGCCATCATCATACTCTGAGATTCAGGGTTAACAGAGTTAGCAAGTTCTATGGTGTTTGACATTATGAACATGTAGAGGAGGAAACAGAGGATACCTTCTTTGTGTGTTTTAGTAATGATGAGGGGCAGCTAGGTGGCACAGGGAGTAGAGCACTGGCCCTGGAGTCAGGAGGACCTGAGTTCAAATGTGTCCTCAGATACTTGACGCACTTACTAGCTCTGTAACCTTGGGCAAGTCACTTAAACCCAATTGCCCTGCCTTCCCCCCTCCAAAAAGAAAAAAAAGAAAAAAAGAACGATGCTCCATTCTCTGGCAGATATAAAAGAGGACTGGTGAATGGAAGAGCAAAGGAAATCTGACTTGGGAATAGGCTAAGTGGCCAACACAACATGAGAACCCTCCATCCAGCAGGCTCCCTTCCTCATGATCTTGGCCAGCAGTAGAATAGGCACAATGGAAAAGCTGTCCCACAGGTTGTATTTGTCCTTTGTTCTCAAAGAGGACCATGACATCAGGGAAATGATTACATGACTTCAGTTGACTTTTATCTGAGTGAGGGAGGGCTCTGCAAGGTCACAAGCTTCACTTTTTCCTCCAGAGCCATCTGGTTCCAGTGACCAGATATACATCAGGATGACTGGAGATGACCCAGGATGCAATGGGAGACTCTGGCCCTTCCAGGCTAAGGTCTTTTCAGCTTCTCACTTTGAGTGAAGTAATGCCCATTCAAACCTGGGCAAATGAGAAGACCTGCTGATTATAGCCAGGTTACTTAGAGCAGCCACAATAATCTTCAATATAAGAAATAATTTAAATGTGACAAAAATGGTGCTTAACCTGTCCCTTCTTTTCTGGGGAGGAAGAATTATCATTGAATGAGCTCTGGATACTCAGCCTCAGGGCATGATCTCCTAAAACAGTTCTCAGCTGTTTCAGGGCTTACCTTGCTATGGGCATACACCACTGAACCAAGAAGTTTCCAGGTGCCTCCTCTTCGATCCATTCGAATCATCCTCAGAATCTGCAAGAATCTCAAACTCCGAAGGGCTGAAGTGGCAAACACATTGCCCTGGGACCCCGCAGCCAACACAGCAATCGAGGCTATCAGCACCATGATGTCTATGCAGGAGATAACAAAATCAGTCTGTAAGATCAAGTGCTATGTGTCCCTTCTGCCTTCCTGGGCTTGGGTCAAATCCTTGCTTTGAGAAGGGAGTTCCATCGTTTCCCTCCATGAGGGCTGGCAGGATAGAGGCCCTAAGCAGAGATGGGTAGTATCATACAGTCCATAGACTACGGGCTCTGAAGTCAAAGGACCTAGGTTCAAATCCCACTATTGGCAATTGCTACTGGGATGACCTTGGTGAAAGTCATAACCTCCCTGGGCGTCAGTTTCGTCATCTGTAAAGTGAAGAGAATAGACTAGATTGTGTCTGAGGTCTCTTACTTTTAAATCTAGAAAATAAAATATCTACGGAAAACTTTCCACACGTTGGGAATCCCTGGGAGGGGGGAGGTTCTATCTCAGAGTTGCCATCTACTGGGTCTGATACTCCAAGAAGTTCTTTGTTTTTATTATTTTTACTATTTTTGGTGACTTTTAACCAGAGAGAAAGTCCTAAGCTTTAGTGGGTCCTAATTCAGTCTGGAAGAACCTCACATGTAGCTGTGATGGTCCTGACTAAACCCAAATAAATGTTTAGGGCTATTCAAAGCAATTCATCTTCACAGACTCAAAACTGGAAGGAACCTTTAAAATCAATTATCCAAACTCCTTCCTTTGATCGATGAGGAAACTGAGGCCCACAGAGGTGAAGTTACTTCCCAAGGTTACATGATTAGAAAGTGTCAGGGTCTGAATTTGAACCCAAATCCTCTAACTCCAAATCCAGGCTTTTGTGCATAATACCACACTTGTCTGTTGTTGGTTCTGATTCAAGGCCATGCATTAAAGAGTCTAATATAGCCATTCTGAAAGGCAATTGGGAACGATGGCCAAAAAACTACTAAACAGTGCCTACTCTTTGACTCAACAATAGCACTTCTAGGCCTATATCCCCAAGAAATCTCAAATAAAGAGGGAAAATATAATTTTGTACAAAAACATTTAGAGCAGCTCTTTTTGCAGTGGCAAAGAACTAGAAATAAAGGAGATGTCAATCAATTAGGGAAAGGCTGAATAAATCATTGTATATGAATATAATGGAATACTATTGCGCTGTAAGAAAAAATGAAAGGGACTGGTTTCAGAGGAACCTGGGAAGACTTATATGAACTAATACAGAATAAGATGAGCAGGACCAGGAGAACAATTTATACAATAAAAACATTATAAAAATGAAGAACTCTGATTAATGCAATGGCCAACCACAATTCCAGAGAACTAATGATGAAGGATGCTACCCACCTCCTAGTGATGAACTAGAGGTGTAGAATGACATATATACATTTTTTTACATGGCCAATGTAGGAATATATTTTGCTTGATCATACATGGTTGTTGCAAGAGGTTTCTTTTTCTTTTTTTCAGTAGGAGGAGAAAGGAAGGGAAGGGAGAGAAAAATGCTTGTTAATTGAAAACAAGTTTTTTTTTAAAGTCCTCCCAAGTAGATGCCTTCAGCGGTCTCCATGTGGAGTTCTACAGGACAGTGAATAGAGAGCTAGACTTGGAGTCAGGAAAAGCTGGGCTTAATCCCTGCCTCAGACACATACAGTTGTATGACCCAGTTTTGTTGTTGTCGTTTAGTTGTTCCACTCATGTCCCACTCTTTGTGATCCCATTTGGGGTTTTCTTGGCAAGAATACTGAAGGGGTTTATCATTTCCTTCTCCAGCCCATTTTACAGATGGGGAAACTGAGGCAAACAGGGTTAAGTGACTTGCCCATGGTCACACAGCTAATAAGTGTCTGAGGCTGGATTTGAACTCATGAAAATGAGTATTCCTGAATCCAAGCCCAGTGCTCTATCCACAGTCCACCTAGCTGCCCCTGTAAGACCCAGGGTGAGTCATTCAATTTCTCTGGGTTTCAGTTCTTCTGTAGAATGTGGGTGTTGAACTCAATGACCTTGAAGGTGCCTTCTAGCTCTAAAGCTAAGATCCTGTCATCTCTACCTTTCAAATCCATCCAAGACAAGTTCCCAGTGTCACTGCTGTTTTCATTTATTTGTTCGTTACACTGATCATCAATTCAGGTAACCCTGCCCTGGTCCCCCCCACCCATGTCTCTCCGAGAGGGGCTGGACTTCTTCTTGTTCTGAATGGTCCTGTTGCTTCTCTATGTCTGCATATGACTGACTGGCTCATCCAAAGCTAGGGGTACCCAGACCACAACACAGAGATTCTTCCCTGTATTTTGTTCCTCTCCATGTCATCCCCTCACAGAGGTCTCTTTGCCAAGAACAAAGAACAATCCATGTCAATGTCACAATAATGACTTCATGGAATTTAGTCTGCCTTGCAAGAAATGCCAGTTCCTTGCCTGACAAGATGTGGGCTGGAGGAGGAAGGGGAGGCTGTCAATTTTTTGAAGCTATCAGCTCCCACATGCTACTCCCATCTCAGGGTCTTCCCTCTTCCCCAGGGGTTGCCCCTTTGGGGAAGTCCTTACCGATGACACAGAAGGGTTTCCGAGCAAATTTCAGTCTTCCCCTCCAGCCCCGGTAGCGACAGCAGCAGCCAGCAGCCCAGATCCTCACAAAGTACTCCACTCCAAAAACCACAATGGTGACGATTTCCTGAAAGGAAAGCCATACACAAGGCCTGCTGGATGTTTCTCTGCTCTCTGAACCAAGCAATTGTGAAACACCCGAAGCCCTTGACCTCTGCCCTGAGGCAGGGGAACTCCCTCACTAAGAAGAGGGAGTTATATGCTATCTTTATAAAAACCAAATCGTTTTAAGGCTCTGAATTAATGACCTGAAGCCTAGTATCATAAAGCGAAATCAGGAAAAAAATGTTTGCATGAAACCAAATCTCATCAGATTAAATTCTTTCTGGTTTCAGATTAATTGAAGGCATCAACAAAAGAATCTTAATATGTACCCTGCTCAGCAACTAGGCCATAAAGAAAGCCATTAGGTCCCCAAAATAAAAAACACAAATGAATGGAGCATCAAGGAAGTATGATCCCATGTGGCCAGAATCTACATGGGAGCTAGAGGTAAAGACTCTCAATTTCTGTTATAGAAAATGTGCTGAACTGTTGAACAAGGGGCAGAGTGGAAGCTGAACCAGATGATAACAAATCCCACCCTTTGACCTGGCAACCCTAGGCCTCCTGATAAGCATGCCCAGACACTGTCACTTTGAAAGTAATTAATAAATATGTTTTCATTCATTCATTCATGTAGGACAGCTGATAGTTTGGAATGAAACCCTGCTATTAAAAAGATCATCTGAGCCAGTCTCTCCAAACATTTCACATAGATAGGTTAATTCACTAGCTCTCTAAGTTCTCTCAGTGAAGAAAATGCTGCATTCTTATGATATAATCTACAAACTATCCTCCCCACCCCCACCCCTGGATGCACCCAAGATGGCACCAAGCTTCCCCAGAGCTCCAGTTTCCCACTTTTTTTGGAAACAAGCTTTGATTTTTCACCCGTCAGTGCCATGCTCACTGTCTTCTCATGATTTTTCCCTGAAGGCATATAAACAGAGTTAGAAAATGGAGCTATGAGAACCCAACAGCCGAGGAACTTTGCTTATGGGAATTTTATTCTCTGAATGACATCAGGCACCAAAGAGCAAAGGTGAGCATTCCCAGCCTGGTGTCTTCCAACATATCTGGATGTCAGAGCAAATTATCACTGAAATCAGTGTCACTGTGAGCAGAAAGCAGAGCTGAGGCTGTAGTGTCCAATTTCATCATACATTTCAGCAGCAGTTGGGGAAATCCCCCTGCTTGGGGCATGCCTTGACACGCAGTGACCACTAGAGCTCACTCCCCTCCTGTACTGGAACCAGACAATCACACAGCAAGCAGCACATATTAGCAATGACTCCCCAGTTCCCCAGCAAACATCACAGCAGCTTTCCTAGGCTCAAACAAAGGTGCAAGTCTACCCATCAGCTTGCACCAAACATAGCTAATACTTTCTCAAAAAAAAAAATTGTGGTGTTCTTATTTGTATAGATGTCTTAGGTAAGCATTGTCTTTCCTGATAAAACATAAGCCTCTTGGGGGCAGAACCAATTCTGTTTTGTCTTTGTGTCCCCAAGACCTAGTATAGCACCTGGCATATAGTAGACATAAGCCAGTTGTCCCCATACCACAGAGCACCTGACCTATCTGAAAATAGGTCTGAAAACCGCAGGTTTTCACATTTCCACCAAAATAAAACTCTGGGCCCTAAGCTTTCAGTGCCACTCCTTTCTCCCCAATCCAGCTCCTCTTTATGTATAAACAGATGGAATAAGAGAGATTTACTGGAAAGGGCACCCCAACTAGAAGCAGAGGCATTGAAGTAAGCTGTGAGAACAAACAATTAAGCTGGTAGATTTGGCCTCTCCTTGGCTTATTGACACAACCTCTGGGCCTCTAGTGGGCAACAGGGTGTGAATAGTAGAGGAGATAGAGAAGGACTGGTAGGCCCCAGATTAAGTCAGGAATGGGGCAAAGGAAAGGCCCTGGAACCCCACAAAACTCCCCTCACAACTGGACTCCTTATTCTTTTCCCCTTCGTGAGCTCCAAATTCAGCCACTTCATAGAAAGTAATTCATCAGAGAGAAGACTGGATGTTCTCCAAGTCCATGAGAGGAAGGCTTATTAAACTTCCTTTCTGAACCTATTCCTCCCTTACCTAAGGGCCTTTCATTTTTTTGCTTTATCTGAAATTGAAAAAAAAACACAATTAAATCTTGGTTACCATGACAGCCCTCCTCTCTCTGCTCTGTTGCTGGGGCCCAGCCAGCTCAGCCTGACTCAGAGTTTTCCTCTGCACAACCACGTTCTCTCACCCCCCCCCCCACCCTAAATTGCTAACAAGCATATGTCAAAGGCATTCCTTGCTCTT
The DNA here is from genome assembly GCF_011100635.1 of Trichosurus vulpecula. NCBI lineage: Eukaryota > Metazoa > Chordata > Mammalia > Diprotodontia > Phalangeridae > Trichosurus > Trichosurus vulpecula. The sequence continues at coordinate 179,746,354 of NC_050575.1, read as the reverse complement.
CCAAGGATCCAGTCATCAACAACTAAGGTTGGGGGTGGGGCCTGGGGAGGGCTCAACTTGAGGTGAGGAATGGAAGACAGTGGTTCATATAATAGTTATGGCTAGAGAACTTTGATTCTAGGCTCCAGGGTTCATTCCACTATAGGGACAAGATGCCTATATTGTCTACATCACACTATGGGAGAACTGATGTAGTGCTGCGATCAGGGGACAGGAATAACCCCCATTATAAAGCTGGTGCCAGAGGACAGAGGTAATCCCATTTTAACACTAGTGTCAGGGGACAGGCATTATTCTGCTATGATGCTGGTGTTGGGACAGAGATAATTCTATTGTAATAGTAATATTGGAGGAGAAGGATAACCTTGTTTTAATGCTGGTCATGGGAGACAGGCAGAGATAATCTTGTTTTAGCACTAGCATAAGGAGTCAGAGATAACCCTGTTCTAATGTCTGTCTCAAGCAATATAAATAGTACCCGCCTTCTAGGCCAATTGCTACAGAGACAGCTATATGAAATAACAGTACCTTGTACCCAGGGTTCAAAGCTATGATATTGTAGGTCACATTGCTGGGGTTTTACTATGTCTAGGACACTTTGCTTTATAATCATCAAGTTGCTTTTTAAGTATGATTTTTGTGCCTTAACCTCTCTGTCCTGGTGTCTTATCCGTATTATGAGGGTAAGATTTCACTATTTAACTCATAAGACAGTTTTGAGGAAAGCTCCTTGTAAACTATAAAATGCTACAGAAATGTGAGCTGTTATTATTAATAATGTCAATCATAATAATAAATTATTATTAATAATGCCAATCAAATCAATAATCTTTTGTGCCCACCTCTGTCATAAGTATTGTGATAGATATAGGAGAAAGAAAGCATTAGTCAATCCACAAGCACTTTTTTAGCATCTACTTCTCGCCATGGAGCTACAAAGACAAGAATGAAATGTTCCCTGTTTATATTCTATCAGAGAAACAACATGTTCACAAATTAGTGTATGAAAAACGACTATAACGGAATTTTTGGAAAGAAGGCACCAATGTCGGGGGCATTAGGAAGAAGACAAGGTCCTTGTGCTCAGGAACCTCAGTACATTATGGGGAAAACAAACTTTACAATAAAGCATTAAAACAATTAAAGAATTCTCTGAGGTTCCATGAATGTTTGTTATTTGGGGCTTGTGGTCTAAGGCTTTTCTACATCAGTTGAGATATAAAAGAAACAGAAAGCAAACCAATCTCACCATGATTCAGGTCATCCAAAATGGTGCTTCCTTGATCCTGATCAGGGAGAACCTTGGCTTCTCACTAGCAACTCCCTCAGCAACCTCATTTACCCAAATCCCCACCAGCAGTACACTCTGAGAGCCTTCTTCTACTCCTCCTCATCCTGGGCATGTCTCCAAACCTAGCCATGTTCTCTGCCCATGTACATCTGACCAAAGTTTGTGACTCACCAAGATGTAGAGGGCACCTTCTGAACTCTTCTCATACTCCTTGATGGTGGAGAAAACTGACAGCACCAGGCAGGAGAAAACCAGCAAGAACCTGAAGAAAAAGAGCAAGGCCACTCAGTCTGGGTCATGACCTACAAGTGCCATTGCATGATTTTGGTTTCTTTGGCTGAAAAAGACTGTCTCCCCAGCTAAAACTGTTAGCTGCTTGAGGCAGGAGCTACATTGGACTTGGCGTCAGTGGACATGGGCTTGAGTTCTGAACTAGCTAATCACAACCCGGGTGACCTTGGGCAAGGCAGATTCCCTCTCTGGATTCTAGTTTTCTCATCGGTAAATTGAGAACATTGGACAAAATTCTCTCTAAAGTTGTAGTGTTGTGGAAAGAGCCTGAAATTTTTAGAGAACCAGAGTTTAAATCCCTGTTCTATGCCCTCAAGTACTTTAACTTCCCTGAATCTCAGTTTCCCTTTCTGTAAAATAAAAGGCTAAGACTACAGGATCTCAAATCTAAATCCTATACTCATAGCATCTCTTTTGGCTCAGACTCTATGAGTCTGTACTGAACAAAGGTCTTGGCACTACAAATAATTGTTGATTTCGGTTTGCTTAAAGTCAGGCATGCCAGCAGTCTACACCTGGGTCTGCACAGAACAAAATAAAATAAATCTCTGTGCGGGGGCAGGAGGGATGCCTATCAACGGACTTTTTGGCTTACAGAAGTGATCCTGTACCAGACAGGAATCTGTCCTATCTAGTCCCTTCCCTGGAAAACATAAGCATTTTTTAATTTGTTAAAGGGAGAGATCATTATGATGGAAAGATAATATCACTCCAGCTCTCTCCACCCAAAAATAACAACAGTCCTGAATGTGTTCAGCTCTTTTGGAAGAGGGGGTTCAATGGATTCTTCTACTTCCCATCTCCATGATCATTTCATTTCCAAAATGAAATGTTTGGACCTTTCAGGTGACTTTGAGGTGCCTTCTACCTCTAAAGCTACAATCTTATGGCTGATCAGTCCCCTTATAGCAGGGGATCTTAACCTGGGGTCCATGAACTTGCTTTTTAAAAAATCAGTAATTGAATTTCAATATAATTGGTATCCTTTCTAATTCTATGTATTTTATTCTATGCATAATAATAAGAATGGCTAACATTTGTATGGTGCTTTAAGATTTGTAAAACACTTTACAAACATGTTTTATCCTCACAACAACCCTGGGGTTGCTATTATTATCCCCATTTTACAGATGAGAAAACTGAAGCAAGCAGAGGTTAAGTGACTCACCCACAGTCACGCAGGTAGTAAGTGTCTAAGGCTGGGTTTGAACTCAGTTCTTCCTGACTTGAGGCCCCAAATTCTATCCACTATACCACCAAATGCCTACTTGTCTCTTAGTGAACTCTCCTTCACACCTCACCCAATCTCTTGCTGCAACTATACTCTATTTTCTCTTCTCCTGAACTCTGGATATCCAGGGGTCTCATAGATCGTTTAATCCAACGCTTTTATTTTACAGATGGGGAAACTGAGGGCAGTAGAACAGAAATACCCAAATCCACAAAGCTAGTTAGTGACAGACCAGGGACTAGAACCCAGATCTTCTGCTCCCCCCAACTATTTCTCTGTCCTCTTCTTCCCTTATACTATTCTATTTAACTTTGCCTCACAGATTATCCCCTACTCCAGAAGAAAGAAGAAGGTCTGAGCTTGCTTATGAGAAAGATTCTTCAGTGCTAGTCAATTGGCTCCACTCAGGCTCCACCCCTTCCCAGGCTAGTGACTTACAGAGGACAGATGTTAAATTAATTGGCTCAGTTTTGAAAAGCATCCAGTTCTAAACGAGTGTTTAAGATCCTGTGTCAGAGTGCCACGGTGACTATCTGGGGAGAAAAGAGCCTATGGGAACAGCATATATAGCCTACTTCAATTTCCCTAATTCCTCCTTCATTCTCCCTATTCCCACTGCCCCTGTGCCAAAGACTCCTCTGCATTCAATAAGAAAATTCTCAGCACCTGATGCTCACACTATAAAAACCTCTATTTAGTTTTTAAAGCTCTTCACAACTTGGCTGCTTCTTACCTTTCTAGTCTTTACAATTCTAAGCATAGAGACTGGCCTTCTCACCCTTCCTCCCATACAACATTCCATCTCCCAAAACCATGCATTTTTTGTTTCAATCAGACTTTATTTTTAATAGTATTTTGTTTTCTTCCAATTACATGTAAAGACAAATTTTAACATCCATTTTTTAAATTTTGAGTTCCAAATTTTGTCCCTCCTTCACTTCCCCTTTCCCTAAGACAGTAAGCAGTTTAATATAGGTTATATATGTGCAACTATGTAAAATATATTTCCATATTAGAGTCACATTGTGGAAGAAGAAACCAACCAAAAGAAAAAAAGTATGAAAAAATAGTATGCTTCATTCTGCATTCAGACTCCATCAGTTCTTTCTCTGGATATGAATAGCATTTTTCCTCATGAGTCCTTTGGAATTGCCTCAGATCACTGTATTTCTGGGAATAGTTAAGTCATTCATAGTTGATCATTACACGATGTTTCTGATACTACGTACAATGTTCTGGTTCTGCTCACTTCACTTTTCATCAATTCATCTAAGTCGTTCAGCCATTCCCCAGTTGATGGGCATCCCTTCAATTTCCAATTCTTTGCCACCACAAAAAGAGGTGCTATAAATATTTTTGCATATAGGTAGATGCTTTTCACTTTTTTAAAAAATCTCTTTGGGATATAGACCTAATAATGAAAATCACACATTTTTATTGGCTGTCCTTCATGCCTGGAAACTTCTCCCCCATCATCTAGGCCTCCTAACTTCCTTCAAGACTCAGCCCAAATCTTACCTTTTATTAAGAAGCTTTTTGTGCATACCCCACCCCAATATGCACACACTGCTTAGTGCCTTCCTTCTGAGATTATGTAATATTTACACTGTATATATCTTATAGTGCACAGCTGTTTGCATGTTTAGAATGTGAGTTCCTTGAGGGAAGGGGCCTTATTTTTGTTGTTCTTTGTACCCTCAGTGCTCAGCAAAGTACCTAGAATGTGGCAAGCACTTAAATGCTTATGGACCAACACTATTAGATTATCTTACTATGAAGAGTCTCCAAATAGCAGCTTATCTAAAAGGCAAATCGCTATTCAGATATATCCTTCAACAAGAGTTACCTGTATGGGTCTACCTTATCTAGGCCAATAGTGAATTGATTCAGACCCAGACTTCCCTGCACTTCCTCCCATGACAGTAAAGGCTCATCCAGCCTAAACTGGATGATCCGAAGAGAAGATAACTGAGAATTCACCCCAGTGGCCTAGGACACCAAACTGGTTCTTCCCCAGAAGTGCCAAAGGACTGAATGTTCTTCTGATTCATCTACAGAAATTCCAAGTTGTCTCAAATCAAACTTTCTTTATGGTTCCTGTCTTCTTTATGATTCAGTCTTACCTCATGAGAATTTTATTGAAATCAAAACTCAAACATTCAATGAGTGTACCAAGCCCTGTACTAGGTGCTTAGAAGGGAGACAAGAGAAAACACACACTCTTCCTTCAAGGAGCTCAGAGCCAAGACACCCACACATAGAACTATTGAGAGAACCATTTGAGACAAGATAGGAGCAGGTACAAGGCTATCTCCCGAGGCAGCTCGTTCCATTCTAATTGTTACGAAGTTTTTCCTTGCATCAAGCCAAAATCTTCTCTGCAATATCTACCCACTCTTCCTGGTTCTTCCCTCTGGAGCCAAGCTGAACAAGTCTAATCCCCCCTCCATATAAGAGCCACAAATACTTGAAGTCAGCTAGCATGTACCCCTAAGTGTTCCCTCCTCCAATCTAAACATCACCAGTTCCTTCAATCAAAGAGCAGCAGGGTATGGTTTTTGGTTATTGAGTCATTTTTCAGTTGTGTTCAACTCTTCCTAACCCCACTTGGGGTTTTCTTGGCAAAAATACTGAAGTGGTTTGCTGTGTACTTCAGCTCATTTTACAGATAAGAAACTGAGGCAAACAGAGTTAAGTGACTTGCCCAGGGTCACACAGAAAATAAGTATGAGGTGGGATTTGAACTCACAAAGAGTCTTCCAAATTCCCAACCCAGTGCTTTATCCACTGTTCCTGGTAGAATAATGAATAAAGTTCTGGACTAATCAAGGAGACCTTGGTTCAAATTCCATTTGACATCTTCTGGCTGTGTGACTGTGGAATGTGGGACATTCAATCTCTCTGAGCCTCAGTTTCCTCATCTGTGAAATAAGAAGAATAATTTCCCATATACATATATATATACATATGTATATATACCTCACAAGGTTTTCATAAAGCTCAACAAAGATACGCAAACTTTAAAGGCTATGTAAATGTTAGTTACTATTTAGTGGATCAGTTTTAAGGACTGTCATCTTCCTATGAAAATGTTCCAGTTTGTCACTGTACTTCCTAAAATGTGGTATCCCCAACTTTCAAACTAGAAGCAATCTTAGAAAATATCCAGTAATGTGATCAATAGATCTAGAGCTGGGAAGGACATCAGTGACCATAGAGTCCAACTCCTTCATTTTACAATAAGAATCCAAGGCCAGGAGTAGCTAGGTGGCACAGTGAGTAGAGCACCGGCCGTGGAGTCAAGAGGACCTGAGTTCAAATCCGACCTCACACACTTGACACACTTACTAGCTGTGTGACTTTGAGCAAATCACTTAACCCCAATTGCCCTGCCTTCCCCCCTCAAAAAAATGTAAAAAAAAGAATCCAAGGCCAGAGATGGCAAATGATTTGCCCAAGGTACCTTGGTAAGTTGGTAGCAAAACCAGGACTAGAAGCTATCTCTTCTGACTTCCTGTCTCTTTCTACTACCCTATGCTTCAGCAGACTTTTCTACCAGTTCTGTTGTAATACAACTTGAGCATACTGTGTTCTGAGGATCTTTGGAGTAGCTCCACCAACAGAAATGCCTAGTGAATGCTATTATCTCATAGAATCATGAAATGTCAGAACCAAAAGGCACTTTAGGAAGGAATAAGGGCAGCTAAGTGGTTCAGTGAATAGAGCACCAGTCCTAGAATCAGGAAGACCTAAGTTCAAATCCAGCCTCAGGCACCTACTTTCTGTGTGACCCTGGGCAAGTCACTTAACCTCAATTGCCTCCAAAAAACCACAATAAAAATAGTTTTAAAAAATTAAAAAGAAGCCACTTCAGCTACCCCATTTTACTCGAGGAAAGTGAGCAGCTTAGCTATTCAGGGAAAAGTACAATACCTATTCCTGCATTTCAGGCAGGAAGAAAAAGTTGCTCTAGTAGCAAAACTCCCCACAAAACCCCAAGAGGAATAAGTATTACCTTGAATACAATCCAGTTAATACTTATTGAACCCGGCTAATTGTGTTCAACAAATAACTAGGCCCTGAGTGCTAGCCATTTAGGTTGAAATCTTGCTATGTGACCCAGAAAAAGATGCCATTTAGCCTCTCTCTTCCTCTCATCCAACACAAGCTTAAAGAATTGGGAAGATTTCTAAATAAAAATTATGGCGAAGCATTTATCAAGCCCAAAATGCTTTGGAGGAGGGATTGGGGGGTGGGGTGGGGGGAATATCAAATGAGTATTTCATCTATGTCAGGAACTGCTAGTGTGAAAGTTCTCTCAATCTTGAACAGTTGCCCTAGAGGCAGTAAGGAATTAGATAACTGTCCTATGACCAGAGGAAGAGTTTGAACTCAGGCTGTGTACTCCAAGTCCAGAACTCAATACATTATAACTGGCTGCTGGTCACAAAGGAGATCATTAATAGTGACTGATTATCAACCAAAGCTTCTACGAAAGAAGTTCCTTTAATCCCAGCTATAATGGAAGAAGGAAAAGATTGTGATCTTGAGAGAGAAATGTGGAGCCAGTTTTAATTTTCCTGATCCATCAATAGGATGATGGAAAAGGCAACGGGAAGAGCTGGAATGGCTGGAGGGAAGAGTATGTCTAGGTCCAAGTGGGCTGGCAACAGTCAACCTAATTTCCTGAGTAACATCCTCCGATGAAGAGCCCTTGTGGACAGAATTCTGGGAAACGTCAGTGTGTAATAGAGAACTCAATCTGAAATCCATCAGTGATGATGCTGTTAGGCATGACAGATTAGGGAGAAATAACCAGGTTAACTGAGGGCTGGTGAAAGCTTCAGGCTGGTGCCAGTGCGCAGGAACAGGAGGAGGAAGAACAAAGCCCAGATGGCAGGCTCATTCAGTCTGAATTCCCCCTGGGGCTGTAAACACCAAACCTCCCACAAAGAAGAGAAAGAGAGAGAGAGACTCAGCCATGGGACAGCCCAGGGACAGCAGCAGCAGCAGCAGGAGTGTGGGATTCTCTCAAATGCTCACTCAGCTTTCCCACAATCAATCTTACTGTTTTACTCTAGGGATTGGGAGGAAATTAAAGAACTCAGCTCTATTCAACGAAGACAGTAGATGCTGAAAGAGATACAAGAGGAGGAAAAGGCATGGCCCTCCACTCTCCGGGAGCTCAAAGGTTTTTGTTCATTCGTTCGTTTGTTTGCTTTTGCAAAAACAAGCTTCATACATGAAATATAGAGTAATACCAGACAGGAGATAATGGCATCCTAAGAAGTAAACACTGGCAAGCACCAGTGTTAAATATTGATCCTCTAGGAAGGGGAGAGATTATCGTAGGCTGACAGGATCCAAGAGCTGAAAAAGAGCTCCGGGGTCATCTAGTCCTGACCGTACACACCTAAGCAGGAATTCTGCCCTCCCCATAACATCTCTGACAAGAAATTAGTCACTGTTTGAAGACCTCCAGCGATGGGGAGCTTACTACCTTTTGAGATGTCATTCCATTTTTGAGGCATCTAGGTGGTAGTCTGGATAGAGTGCTGGATCTGAAGTCAGAAAGACCAGAGTTCAAATGTGGTCTCAGGTATTCAATAGCTGTGTGACTTTGGGCAAGTCATTTAACCTCTTTTGTCTCAGTTTCCTTACCTGTAAAATGGGGATGATAATAGCACCTACCTCCCTGGATTGTTGTGAGGATAAAATGAGATATTATTTGTAAGGTGATTACCACAGTGCCTGGCACATAGTACTTAATAAATGTTTGTTTCCTCCCTTAATAATATAGAGAACTTTGAAGTTTGCAAAGCACTTTGCCTATGCTATCTCATCTGATCCTCACAACAACCCTATGATGTAGGTGCTATTATATTTATTAAATTGACTTGAATTTTTGTCATTGTATCTCCAGCACCTAGGACACTGTCTGGCACATAGCAGGAACTTAAAAAAATCTTTGTTGATAGTTTTGGTGAATGGGGAATTCCAAGTGGGAAAATTCTCTCTACCTACACAGATTGATATCTCAAGGATCCTGGGAACGTGGGAGAGCAGATCAGAAAATTTTAAGCTCATCCTGTGTCATAAAATCCTTTCTTGTCCTGTATTTAATCTTTAACCCCCACAAAAAAACTCTAGAATTACATCATCATTCTGAAACCTTGATATAAGCTTAGTCCCTCCAAATATCAGGGCCTCAATTAGCTTTTTGCTAAGAGGTCCATGTTCTTTCATGTAAATAAAAGCTCTCAACTGACTAAAGAGAACGTCTTCTAAGTGAATTCTTTCACACTCTTGAATCTGACCTCTGCACTACCATTCCCCTAACCTCACCAGCCTTATCTTCTTCAGATTAAACATCTCCTGCTCTTTGTACCAAACTTCCCATGGCCTGGACATCAAGGAAGGGGCAGCATGTGAACTGGACTTTGAAAAATGAGTATTTGCATCCCAATGCCTTAGTATAGTACCTAGCATATGGTAGGCATTGAATAAAACTTGATGAATTTGAAAGTAGGATTTAGATAGGAACAGAGAGGGCTATTCCAGGGAGAGGGAACGGCAAGAGGAAAGATCACAGGATCATGTTTAAACCTGGAATGGATCTCATAGATCACTTAGTTCATCCCATCTCATCATACAAATGAAAAAACTGAGGACCTGAGAAGTTACGTGACTTGCCAAAGTTCACACAGGTAGCTAGGGACAGAGCCAACACTGGAGCTTAGATCCTTCCTCTGATTCTAGATATAGCATTTTTTCTACCACAACACACAGCCTGTGGAGAGGGGAACAATTGTGGCATATGGCAGGGTCAGCTCTCCTCCATGTGACATTTTCAAGGGTAAAGTGCTGAGGCAGAAGATGTCTCTGAAATGTCACAGAAAAAAGTTTTAGCTCTGGAGGTCAAAGCCTGGTGATGAGGGGACCAAGGACATGGGTTCTTCATTAGGAACAGCTTAGTTTCCCTGTTTCCCAAGGTGCAGACAACAGTCCTGACCCAGGCCAACTGTGTCACATGCACATACCACCCACTAGTCAAAAGGGAGAGGGTGAAAGGGTATGGCACTCATGCCATCACTATCTATTTCTGTTTCATTGGTTGATTTTGGTCTCAGCCAATGATTTCATTTATATGAACCTACATGCTGTTCCTCACATGATTCTTTCTAGTTCTAAGCTTTTGTAAGGTAGTTTCCCATTCCCAAAAAGCACCTTAACCTTACCTGTGTCCCTTAAAATCATAGCTTTCTTCCAAGCTCTGCTCAAATACCACCTCCTACATGAGATCCTACCTGATCCCATCAACTGCTAACCCCTCAGAAAATAACTCATTTTAACTTTGTCTCCTTTTGTATCCCCAGCACTTTGCACGGTGCCTGGCATATGGTAGGCACTTAATAAATGTTTACTGACTATCTACTTACAGGTATACATGTTACTTCTCCCCCATAGAATGTAAACTCCTTGGAGGCAGGAAATGTAGATGTTTAATATATATTAATTAAATTGAATTTTTGTCATTGTATCCCCAGTACCTAGGACAGTGTCTGGCACATAGCAAGAGCTTAAAAAAATCTTTGTTGATTGTTTTGGTGAATGGGGAATTCCCAGTGGGAAAATTCTCTGTACTTATACAGATTAATATCTCAAGAATTCTGGGAACATGGCAGAGTAGGTCAGAAAATTTCAAGTTTTCCAAATTTCCTCCACAAACAAGATGAAATAGCATTTCAGTGTAAACATAGACCCAAGGATACAAATGATTCCTTGACTTGGCACTCAACATAGAGTGCCAAAAATAAACAAGAGTTGAGGCAGAACAGTGGTCCTCCTAGGGCTACTGGAAATCTAAAGAAAGATCCCAGGATGAAAGTTTGGCCTGATAGAAGTATAAACACCTCCAGGCTAGGTCCACTGAAACAGCAAGTGGGAAGCCCTGGGGCCAGCCGGGTTGGGAGGTAGCCTCAACCTCAGCCACAGGAATTTTCACTTCCTAGACAATGTGGGGAATCAGGCATCTGAGTAGGGGAAGATTGTCTGCTGCAAGGGATGCCTGACCCAGCTATGCTACCAAACCTCCATTCTGGGCAAGAAGGAACCAGCACATGTCTGGTGAGTGCAGAAGAAGTGGAGCAGGTATGTTGCTGGATTTGGGCACTTACAAGAGAGCTGAGTTCTTTGTCTCCATTCCAGGCCAGAGGAGAGAACTTAGAGTCATAGCCACTAGGGGGTTCTCCAGGAGCAAGAGCTTTTCCAGCATAGTGGGGATCTAGTTGTGGCTTGCAGGGGGAAAAGAGTGAAGAGGTTGAGCCCAGGACAAAGCTCAAAAAATAACAGTAAGGGTGAGTGTTCCCGTGAGCACTACACCCGCTCTCTTGAGGAGCGTAATAAAATGCCTTCCTCTGCCCAAAAAAAAAAAAATAACAGTAAAAAGGACTTGAGGCCAGAGGCACCATCCCCCACATCCCAGGATTAGAGGTGATTATAATAATAAACTACAAAATTTTTTTTAAATGAGTTAGCTAAAGAGAAAGGGCCCAACTATAAAATGGGAATAGAGAAGACCAGGATTTATCTTCAGAGGAGGATACTGAAGCAAAAAAGCCTCTTCTATCCCAAAGAGTAATGTCAAATGGTCACCTACCTAAAAAGAATTTATGGAAGAATTCGAAAAAGATTTCAAAAATCAAATAAGAGAGATTAAGGGAAAAAAATTTTAAATTAAAACAATCCAAGAAAAACAAGAAGATTGTGAATAGAAAGCCAAAGGAGATCCAGAATCTTAGGGAAGAAAATGACTCCTTGAAAATTAGAATTGGGCAAAGGGAATCCAGCAAAATTATAAGAGAACAAAAAACAAAACAAAAAATATATAAAGAGTGAAAAAATAGAAGAGAATGTGAAACATAAGAAAAACAACTGATTTGGAGAACAGATCAAGAAGAGAAAACATAAGAATAATCAGACTACCTGGAAGCTATGATCAAAAAGAGAATCTTGATACAATAATATAAGAATAATTAAAGAAAATTGTCTTGAAGTGTTAGAAGAAGAGGGGAAAGTGGAAATAGAATTAAAAATCTACAATCGCCACCTGAAAAAGATCCTTAGAGGAAAACCTACAGGAATATCACAGCCAAATTCTGAAACCCCCATTTAAGAAGAAAATTAGAATTACATAAGACCTAGCAGTAGCTATACTAAAAGACTGCAGGTCTTGGAACATTATATATCAAAGAGCAAAAGCACTGGGGTTATGGCTGAAAATATCATACCCAAAAAGTTAAGTATAATCCTGAATGAAAAAAAAATGAGCATTCAATGAATTGACAGACTTTCAGAATTACATGGCAAAAAGACCAGACCTAAATAGAAAATGTGACATACAAAATCCAAGAGAAATACAAGGTAAACTTCAAAGACTAATTACAAGGGACTCAAAAAGGACAAACTGTTTACTTTTATACATGGAAATGTAAACCATGTCTAAGGATTGTCATTAGTAATTGGGTAGTTTGAAAGAGTGGGATAGAGCTGAATATGATGTGATTCTAAAAGCAAATGATGTAGGAAAGGGCAAAAAGAGTAATTATCTTATACAAATGAGATGCAAGAGGAAGAACTGACATAGAGGAATTAGATGGTGGAGGAGGGTGGGTAATTCTTAACCCTTCTCTCATCAAGAATGGGTTAAAGAGGGAACAATACATACATACACATATATGTATATATGTGTATGTATGTATGTATGTATGTGTATAATATATATGTACATGTATATATACACATATATATAAGGGTATAAAAGTATTCTAAATTCAGAAAGAAATAAGAGGGCAAGGAGATAAGGAGGGGGGAAACGATAAGGGACGGATAGGGACTAGGATCAGGCAAGGGTAATAAAAGGGGATGTAGGTTAATGGGAATGAGATAAAGAGGGAACAACATATATATTTAGAAGGGTATAAAAATCTTTTAAATTCAGAAAGAAATAAGAGAGTAAGGGGATAGGGTAGAGGGAGAGGATGAGGGAAGGAGTCTTAGAAAGGGGTAGGTTAAGGAATAGGAGGGCAAGGTAGTGGGTAAAAGTAAAGTAGAGGAGTGAGGAGAGCTAGGAATAGGGTGAGAAGGATAGTGAGCAAAATAGGAAGGAGGAAAATATACAACAAGCAATTATGATTTAGAATGTGAATGGGATGAACTTACCCATAAAATGGAAACTGATAGCAGATTAAAAATTTGAATCCAATAATATGTTGCTTTTAGGAAATGCTACAAAAAATGAGAGATATACACAAATGAAGTAAAGATCAGGAGTAGAATTTATTATGTAAAAAAGCAGGGATAGTAATCATGATCTCAAAGTTAAAGCTAAAATCAGATTTAATCAAAAAAGAAAAATAGGGAAACTACACTATGTGTCATCCATATTAATCAATAGTTTAGACTATATAAAATAGACAGCATAACTGCCAAAACAGACACAGGAACCATACAAATATAAATACAAAATGTCTTTTATACAGAGTTAGAGCTAAAAATGGAAATATTTGTTGTGAATGGGTAGGTAGAGCTAATATAATAAAAAATGACAATTTTACCTAACTAATCTATTTATGTAATACAATTCCAATTAAATTACTAAAAATTATCTTACCGAGTCAGAAAAAATAGTAACAGGGTTCATTTGGAAGAGCAGAGAATCAGGAACTTTAAGGAAACCAGGGGGAAAAGATGCAAAGGAACTAGATCCAGTAGTATCAGACTTTAAATTTATAATGCGGTGAGAGGTGAGAGTAGTATTGAAGTATAAAATGGATAATCTTCATTATTTTAAATTAAAATTTTCCTGCATAAATAAAATCTATATAGCCAAGAATAGGGGGAATGCAAAAAAATTGGGGAAAAAACTCTCATAGATAATCTCCCTGATAGGATCTGATCGAGTCAGAATATTGTTGTGGTATAGGAAATGATGAACTGATGGGTTTAGAAAAATATGGAAAGACTTGAACTTATGAAGGAAGATGCTATCCACCCACAGATAAACAGATAAGTGGAAATAGGCATAATGTGGTCTTATGTATGTGGGTTGGAGGGTATATGTGTATATATGTGTATGTTTATGGATATCTATGTATATATATGTATGTGTCTGTGTGTCCATGCTTAATTGTAGCCTGGGGGAAGGGGGGAAGAGGAAAAAAAAATAAAGCTTAGGTAGTAGACTTACGCATAATTTAAAAATAAAACAGATTGATATCATATATATTTGCCCTCTGAAAAGCCAAATACTTGCCCTGCCAGGAAGAGCACCACTGTTTAGGTTTTGGTGGCTTAGAATAGTGTAAATAGCAATTATTTTTCTGTTTTGGCCAGAAACTCTAAGGGTCTTGCTCTCCCAGATTGATTTCTTAGTGATGGGAAATTAGGCTATCTTTTGTCTCAACTCTTACCTGGCCCTTAGTCGTTGAATGGGCATGGCCTCAAACAAACTGAGACCTGGGAAAGACCTTAATTTAGAAAGGCCAGGGTCACCCACTGCATCCTGGGCCATTGCAATCATCTTGAGCTCTGTGTTGCCATTGGATTTCAGTGACTCTGGAGGAGAGAGTGAGGCTGAGGACCTGAGTGAGGCTCTGCCTTACTTAATTCCATTTCACTGGCAATGATGTCATCGATTCATGATATCATTGGTCAAACAGATATTTCACAGGGATTTTGTTATTGAGGATCAAAAAAGATAATATATGTAAAGTATTTTGTAAATATTAAAGTGCCATGTAAATGTTAACTACTGTTAATACTAGTAGCAGTATTTCCAAAGTTGGTCCTCTATTCGTTAGATGTCAGTAATGCCCCTCATTCATCTTGGCTGTAGGAAAAGCTCAAAGTGTTCCTTCTGCCCCAAGCAAGGTTGGGGGAGAGCTCAGAGTGTGACCCTCATCATTCTCCCAATTACGATTATTTCACTCTGAGAGGGAGGGGCCATACAGCAAGGCAGTGACGGTAAGGGCAAGATGAAAAGAGGGCCCCAGTCAGAGCAGTCCTGCCATCTGAGGATGAATCAAGGTCTGAAAGAGAAGGGCTTAAGCCAGCTAGGAGCTAAGCTGAAAGGAGAGTAGGGAGAAATCAGATCATTTACAGATCATTTCAAAGACTCAAAAAAGACCAAATGAAGTGGCAAAGCACCTTTCCTCTCTGGCTTTTTGTAGCTTCAGCCAGGAGATTCCAACCATTTCACAGTTTATTAGCAGAAACACTCCACATATCACCTGTGCCTTTGTCAGCTCAGGAACAGGAACAGACGGTGTTATTTGGGGCCCAGTGCTCATACCTGAAATCCCGACAACCATGCAGCCCTAAGGGCTATAAATTGCTGAATCCAAAAAACCCAGAGCAATGGCTTCAATGAAAAGACTATCTGGGCCATGAGGAAAACAACACAAACACTCATGTCTTCAAGGTTACTAGCCCTGTCCAAGGATCAGGGTTTCATTGGCCTCCTTTGGAGGGGCCTTCACCTGTGCAGACACACAAAAATGTGTGTGACCAAATGGATTTGCTTTATTCTATATCTATAATTAGGAGAAAAGACGTCACTATGGACAATTAGGGAGGGATAGAAGTAGTTAACTACAGACTCATTTGTATTGTGAGCCTCAGATTCCTCATCTGTGAGGAGATTAGACTAAATAATCCCTAAGGTCTCGCTAGCACTAACACTGTGTGATGCCATTAAACCTCTAGGAAATTTAGGCCTTTTGGCAAAACTTGTCTCCACCGCTAAAAGGTCACTTCTTTATTTTAATCCTCCCAGATTAGCTCTGTGGGTGTGAGTGACACTGTCAGGGCCTAAGGTATTAATCACTGCTAATTTTCTAACAACCAAATGTCTTTTTATAGAACCTTCCCTGCCATATTTAAATGGGCTTCAGATGGACAGCTCTTGATAGTCTTCTATGGAGCCTGACCAGTGATGGAAGTCCATGTCAGCACAGTAGAGGAGGAACATGGGAGAGGAAGGCATTATGATATAATAGAAAAAACACAAGATTGGAGTTGGAGGACCCGCGTCCCAGCTCTGTCACTCACTACTCATGTAACCTTGGGCAAAGTCATTTGATCTCTCTGAGCCTGTTTTCTCATCTGTAAAATGAGATGTTTGGATTAGATGACTTCGAAGGTCCTTTTTAGCTCTAAATCTATAACCATGTGATTACATCCAGCTCTAAATCTAGTCTTGTGTTATAATACTGACTCTACTGCAAAGTGATCAAGTGACATGCATCCGTGGAAAAGTCCTGGATTTGGAGTTGTTACACCTGGCTTCGAATCTTGTCTCTTCCTCCTGCTATTTGTGTGACTGTGGAGAAGTCACCTAACCTCCCTATACTTACATTTTCTTAACTATAAAATGAAAGGACCAGACTAAATTATCTTGGAGAACTCTTCCATCTCTAAATCCTATGATATTATGGCCTTGGGAAAGTAATTTCCACTACCTGGGTACCAGTTTTCTCATCTATCTAAATGAGAGGGTTGGAGTAGTGTTTTCTAAGACTTTTCCAGTTCTATCATCCTCTGATCACACATGTCTTCCCTCTGAAAACCCAAGAACTAACCCTGCCAGGAAGAGCTCACAGTGACTAATAATGTACGGGAGTTTTCTAGGGGGAAATCTAAAAGGACCTCATGCCTCTGTTGGCCTTTTCCTGGATTTTGGGAGGCAGTAGCAATGCCTTAGACCTCTGGATGGAAGCCCAGAACCAGTCAGCTCTGGGAAGAAGTTATTTTACCTTGAGAGGGACTAGCTGATCCCTATGTCTGTAACTCATTGCCTTTTCATAGAATCTCCAGCTTCCTTCAAAATATCTCTCAGATGCTGCATCCTACATGAGGCCTTTCCCCATTCTTATGGCCCCTGAGCCCCTCATTTATTTCTCTTCCTTTCGTCTTAAAATTACTTTGTATATACTAAGCACAGTGCCCAGCACATAGGTGGCGTTGTTCCTTCTTTGCTCTCGAAGAGGACCAATGACATCACGAGTGATTCTTTACGTGTGAGTGAATTGGATTTAAGTGTGTAGAGTCACACAAAGTCATCTCTTCCAGAGTAATTGAAATCCAGTGGCAGGACAGAAGTCAAGATGACTGGCTGTAGTCTGAAATGCAGTGGATGGCCTTGGCATCTTCAATGTCTGACCAAGCTCTTAGTGCTCCACAGCACCTGCTTCAGCTGCCTTCATGGCTGTGGGAACAAATTGTTCTCATCCCCCCATTCTGGCAGGGGAGTCTTTACGGGCTTGGGGTAGACATCCCCCTGACTCACTGACAGGTTCAAGGCCCACCTTTCGTAGTTTAGCCTGTCTGCTGAAGACAGTTTTACCAAGGTGTGGCTGCTGCACGTGCTACAGCTTCTTGGAGCCACAGGTGAGAGTTGGGTGACAGGAGGACGCCAAAGGTGAATGAGCAGCCCTGAAAAGGGCTCAGCACACCCTCTAACCAGAGGTGCTAGTCTTCCCTGAACACCCCATGCACCCCCCAGTATATAGTAAGTGTTTAATAAATGGTCTATCAACCTTTATCTACATGTGTGGTTGTAGAATTACAGATTTTTATTTTTGTTTTGCATCCTCAGTACCCAGTAAAATACCTCACAAACAGTAGATATTTGATAAATGTTTCAGGAACTTAATTGAATCCAATAGCCCCTCAGTCAGTTCAATTCTTCCCTGGCTTTTTCTTTCCCTTGTTTGTGCGACTAGATGATGCAGGCCTGAGATCTGCACCGCCTCCATACAGATTTCTGGGTTTGGGCTCTTGGCTGCATTCCCCAGCCCTGGTCTAGCTCAGCCAGGCCTCTCCTAGCAGGTTGGACCTCCTGATGAATGCTCAGGATTTCCCTCCTCCCTGCATATGATTTCTGCAGAGCTTGGGAGAGATGGGAAATGCATGTTCACTGGAGCATGATCAGCCGATCGCCAGGGAGCAATTCACACTGGGCTCCAGCTTCAGCCATAAACAGACCATTACATTGTGTGGGTTGGCGGGGGTTTTTCCTATTATGAAATTCTTTGCACCATGTTAAGATGACTGCACACATGCTCAGCCTTTAACATTCCTCCCCTGTGCCTGTTCCCTCCCTTCCCTTCATTATTTCCATTTCTCCTTAGAGTCCTGGATCAGTACACAAGCTCTGGCTATATCCCCTCCGATTCTTAACCAGCCTGTGCTCCCCCAGGCACTTCACCCAGTGGAGTCAGCAATATTCCCTGGCCATTTGCAGGAGTAGCAAAAGGAGGACTGCTGGCCATGGTCACCCGCAGGAGGGCCAGAAGGATTTTGTCTCTGTTCTGTTGCAGTTTTTCAAAGTGGACATTTATGCAGATCGGTTTTCCCATAAGCCTGAACATGTCTTTCCCATCCAATTAAAGGGCTCATTAAAACTAACAGGGACAACTCGACGCACAAGAGCTCTGGAGTCTGAGCTCAGCAGGTAGAGAGACACAGAGCATACATTGCAGGGTCTCTGGGCTCCCCCTGACTTCTGTTCCCTTTACAAGACCAGCATGTCTGTAGGGACACACGAGCTTCCTGATGTTCAGACATGCCAATGTAAAGGCTACTCTTCTATGCTTTGCTTAAAGGCCCTGAGGCTTGAGATCTCTTACACACCCCTCCTTAACTAACAGGAACACACACTTAAATGATCTCAATCCTCAGTTTTGTGGGACTCAGTTAACATGCCCAATCCTTCTGTGTGGCCAGGCAAGCTTGGATATGAGCTAAAAAAGAAGCCACATTAAGTCCCTGCGTTTCCCTTATGACTATTAGCCACCTTTAATGCCCAGTGGTGCTGGGGCCCAGTTTTTCAGGGGATGGACAGGGAGTTATGAATATGGCCCCACTATTATAGAGACTCAAACAGAGACAATTTGCCCCCAAAAAATGACTTGGGAGAACAGAAGGCTAGGCTGCAGGAAGCATGGCCCTGTGAAATGGATTTGGCTGGGATCTTTTTGCAACCTAAAGATACTGACTCAGTCTGAATTTGCCTACAGAAAAGCATTCCTTTTGTTTTTTAGGCTTCAAGTCAAAACTAAAAATGGGGTAAAGGTAAAAGGAATTACATAATGGATTTTTAGCATAATTTTTCAAAATTTAAAAACTTAACATTTTTGTCCCTAAGTACTCACCTGAAGCCTGAAGAGCCAGACACACATCTACTAGACAAACATAGGATTACAGATTTAGAGCTTGAAAGAAATTAAAAAGTCATATAGTCCAAGTCCTTCATCTTACTGATGAGAAAATTAAGGCCTAGAGGGGCTGAGTGACTTAGCCACACAAACTAGAGGAGGAAGCAGAATAGGCATTTGGACACAGATCGGTTCTTCCTACAGAAACAGCAAAGAGGGGCAGCTAGGTGGAGCAGTGGTTAGAGCAGGAGTCAAGAGGATCTGAGTTCAAATCCAGCCTCAAACACTTACTAGCTGCATGACCCTGGGCAAGTCACTTAAGCTCAATTAGAAAGAAAGGGAAAGCAAAGACTTCCTTCCCTCACTGCCCCACCAATGTCCAGAACCTCAAAGCTACACCCATTGCAGGAGGCATCAGAAACTATAGGCATCAGTAAATTTATACACAGGTCTATACCTCAGGCCTAGAAGTTAACCTGACATATCCTAGCTCCATAGAAAGGTTGGGATGGGTTGGGGGTGAGGGGATGAATAGAGGGAAAGCTTGTGCTGGATTGAAAGGGTGTTTTAGGATCAGGAACACAACTTGCACAGTAGAATCAGATTCTGCTGGCCAGCACAAACCTGGAAAACCTATTCCACCAAGGTCTTACCCCTTGTCAAGTCTATAGAAATCAACCCAGAGAAGTATGTTCCACGGTTCTTAGGCAAGGATACACCAGAATCACCGTCTCCCAATCCTAACTGTGTAGGCAAAAACCTGAATATCCTCTGAGGCATACAAACTATGACTAGCAACTGAATGATCGTTAATATTAATATTATTAATATTAATGATAATGATAAGATACAATAATAACTATAAGATGGTAACAGTGGGAAACATGCTGAACTTGGGTTAGAGGGTCTGTATTTAAATCTCAGCTCTGTCTCTTACTAGTTATTTGATCCTAGGCAAGTAATTCAATTGACATGACTGAATAACATGTAATTTGACCACTTGGGATCTCCATTTCTGAATCTAAAGGGGTTGGATATCCTGGAATCTGAGATCCCTTCCAGCTCTAAAGCTAAGATCCTATGGTTTGTATGGCACATTAAAGATTACAAAGTGTGTTACATGCACTAACATATCTATGCTTCCCAAGAGCTCTGCGAGGTATTCCAGATACTGACCATTTTACAGATGAGAAAGTTGAGGCTCAGAGAGGTTGGATATGAATGCAAGTTTTCCTGACTCCAAATTCTGCTTCAACCCACCATTGATGTTTCACATAGAGAAGGCTCTTAGTACAGTGCCTCTCACATAGTAGGTGCTTAATGATTAATTATTTACTATTGACTGACTTATTGACAGAGAGTGTCAGGATCAAAGTAGAAAATGTGTGTAAAGCACTTTTTAAATTGTAAAGTGTCATCCAAATATGAGTTAACGTGATTATCTGTTATTATTATTATTAATGTAGTGGTTTACAGAGGCTGATATGACCCAGCACTGTTCCTGCTGTCCTCAGAGTTTTATTCTGAGTGAATAATAACAGATAACAAAGAGACAGTCATTGTTTAGTTGCTGGCACAGAAAAGACACACACACACACGCAAACACAAACACACCCCAAAACAGCAACATTTCAAAACCACAATTAATTTCCTTTGCTCATTAGTCAATTTATTCAATTAACTGAGTCCTGGAAAAAATGCCCAGACATCTAATGTGCCTTATGTTCATAAATCCTCTGTTTAATTGTATTTTCTTCTGTCTCAGTTACTGATCAAGAGAGTATCTTTGCCAAGACCAAGTATATCCAAGGACTCAGAATCTATCTTTGCATCAAAGGCAGGAGTAGGAAACCTAGAAGGGCTTATGTTTCAAAAAGAATAACAGACAGGGTTGAGGAACAGAGGCTATTCTAGGGATAGCTGAAAGTATAGTCCATAGAGACCAAAGAACCCAACTATAGTCATGCTTCATTTATTTGGAGAATACTTGGGGGAAAGGGAAAGAACAAAAGAGAAAACCCCAAATCTGACTTCTCCAGAACTCAGCATAGAACCTGGAAGAAAGTAAAATGGGCCTATGAGCACCCAATAGAGATGTCGCAAAGCCCAGGCACTAAAATGCAGACCCTTTACCCATCTCTACCCCAGATTCTTAATCGAAAGTTATTTATGCTTCCCGTGCACAAAAACCAGGAGTTATGGGCTTGGAATGGTCCTAATGGCTGAATCCCTCCTGACTTCATTGCCAATACTGCAGTCAATTGGGAGAAATCCCAAGACAACAGAACCCTATGAGACTTATGCCTGGTTAAGGGGACTGTATCAGGAGGTTTGGCCTCAGAAGAAGAGAGGAAAAAGGCAGGTAAGGCTATGAGCTGGCGGGATGATGGTGGCACCCATGGCCATGGAGAACGCCGAAGTACCACCTTCCTAGGGCTATGGAGAATATTCCAAACACCACAGAGAGATTGGGAGCAGCCTAAAGCCAGGGAAGCAGTCGGTCTTCAGAGCAGGGGATTGCAGCATTAGGGCCTATACTCACAATACTCAGGCTAAAGAGAAGATGGAGGGAAGGTCCCCAAGAGATCCATTCTACATAAAAGAGGTGAGAAACCTGGGGCCAGAGCCAAGATGAATCCACAGCCACACAACTACACCATATCTCCATTATCCACTAAGACAAGCTTTGCCCATGGGTCATGTGAGTTTTTCAACGGGAGATAATAGTAATAACAATAAAACAGAACAACAACAAACGTTAACATTTATTTGGTGCTTTTAATGTTTATGAAATGCTTTAAGAAGGTTATTTTCCACCAAAAGAATTTGATAGAGGTTGTACCCATTTCTGTATGAGGGACAAGGAGACTAAAAATAATGCTGATGCCCATTTATTTTTTCTGGATGAATTACCTAGCCATTCTGTCCTGATTGGATATTTTGCTATTTCTCTGACACTGCCACCACAGCTGATGCAGGCTTCATTACCTCACACCTGGACTATGGCAACAGCCTACTAATTGGTCTTCCTGCCACAAGTCTCTACCCACTCCAGTTCATCCTCCAGTTAGAGGTCTGATCATATTAGCTTTCTACTCGATAAACTCCTCCACCATTCAAAGACCTTCATAAACAGGCTCCTCCTGCTTTGCTAGTTTTCTTACACCTTGTACCACCTTGCTCCCCTCCTTTTTTTAAGATTATTGAGATTTATTTCATTACTTGTCTTACAATTTGGGGGGAGAGAAAGGATTATTTCTCTCTTGTATTAATAACTAATTTTTTAGGACGAAAGTTTTTACAATTTTCTACTTCCTCATCCAGAAATCAACCAAGGTGGGAAATCTTGCTCAAAGACTTACCCAGGCTAATCAAAGATAGTAAATTCTAAGTTTAGATGAATGGGTGGATTCCTGCTCATTGTGTTTACTCAGACAGGTGTGGGGAAATGTGAATTCTTCCTTTTGTCAGACTGGTAACATGGAAATTGATAAGTCTCTTTGACCAAGACGTGGGTATTCAGTGTTACTACCTCAAGACTTCTCACTATCATATTCATTCTCTCATTAATTGTTACCTAATCAGAGTTGATTGCCACCCTCCGGAATACTCACTCTTCTGAGAGGCACATAAACTATGAGCCCACCACCATGAGGGGTCTTTGGCATTTAAGAGTGCCACTGACCTTTTTTATTAATAACATGGTAGCCTTATTAATAAAATGATAAATTACCCAGAAACTATGTTTCTCCCACTTTTTAAATGTCATAGGGGTATGGGGCAAAGCCAGAATTTTTAACTCAAGTGCCAAGCACTTCTGTTGAGAAATAACATGATGAGTAAGGCCTCCTATTTTTTTTTCAGAATTAAGTCTTTATTTGAGGAAGACAAATATACTTCTTGATTAAATTATTGCCCAAGACAAATATCATCTGGAGAGAAATCAATTGCTAAAATCCTTTGCTAGCTTGAAGAGGAGGAGTTGGAGGCAGTATTTGTACTCTGTCGTCCGATGACACTCGCCTCTTTGCTGTTCCTCAAACAAGACACTCTGGACACTTTCACTGATTGTCCCCCAGGCCTGGAATTCTCTCTGCCTCCTGGCTTCCCTGGATTCCTTTGCATCCCAATTAAAATTCCACCTGCAGGAAAACCTTCCTGACCTCCCTTAATCCTAGTGCCTTCTCTCTGTTGATTATTCCAATTTATCCTGTGTATAGCTTGTTTGTATATGGTCATTTTTTTTAAATGTGGTCTCACCCATTAAACTGTGAACTCCTTGAGAGCAGGAGCTGTGTCTTCCCTTTCTTTGTATCCCCAGTGTTTATCAGCACAGTGCCTGGCACATAGTAGGTACTTAATCAGTATTTATTGATTAGTTGATATATGGTCTGTGGAGAAAGTATATACTGTGATGGTAGCTGAGCCATGATTTACATAATTATGACTTCCCCATCTGAACCAGAAGGGCAGCTAGGTGGCACAGCGAGTAGAGTGCCAGCCTTGGAGACAGGAGGACCTGAGTTCAAATCTGACCTCAGACATTTGCTCGCTGTGTGACTCTGGCCAAGTCACTTAACCCTGTTTGCCTCAGTTTCTTCATCTGTAGAAGGAGCTGGAGAAGGAAATGGCAAACAATTCCAATATCTTTGCCAAGAAAATCCCAAATGGGGTCATGAAGAGTCAGACATGACAAATTGACAAAAAGAAACCTGAACCAGGAGTAGCAAATTCAAAAGGGGGTTACAAACTTCTATAGGCAACTACACAGACCACACAAAGAAGGACTAAGAAAAACTTTGAAAGCAGACACTTTTTTAAAGCACAGCAGCCTGGAGGCATGTAGTGCTTGGGCTAAAGAAACCTCCACAGCTCAGCGACCCCTAAGGGCATTAGCATATTATAGCACAGGACAATCCCTGATGTCTTTAATGATGCCCCTGAGTCATTAAGAAAAGTTTAAATGATGTTCAATATCTTCAGTGTGGAGAGGCAGTTTGGCATAAGGGTAGAGAGCTGATAAGACAATGAATAGAAAAATCAGAGTTCAAGTCCCAGTTCTGACATATAGAGACCGTTTGCCTCTGAGTGTCCCTAGGTAACAACCTAATTCTATAAATTGGGCTAATGTGCATTGGAAGAGGAAGCTTCCTCACTGGAAGTTCCCCACACCAAAGGAAACACAGGTTCAGTAAAAAGAAAATAAATAGATAAATAAAGCCCACTTCTGTTTAAAAAGTCAAGGACATACAGGAGGAAACCTAGGCAGTCTAAAACAAAAGCTATCAAGGAAAAATTTTTAAGTCAAAAACATGTATAAGATAATTAAGAAAAAGTTCCATCCAAACATAAAAAAAGAAAATATCTCTAATGCTTAAAGGGCTAAACCCTTAAATATCCAGAAAACTAAAGTACCCAGAACTATTTAATTAATCGCCAGGTATTTAGGGGAAACTAAGATATCATTATGTGATTCTCACTAGATTCTGATTCAGTTTTATTTTATGCTTTCTTTTAGGAACTTTTGATGCCATCTTAACAAGGAAACAAAGACATAGAAAAACCGAAGAGGTAACACCAAGAAGAGTTCAGAGAGTCCACTTAGATTGTAGTATGGAAGCGCATAGCCCTGATAGCTCAGTTGTGTTGTAAAAATTAAAATTTATATTATCATGATGCCCTCTCTCTCAAATGAAGATTGTATCAGTCCCCCTGGAATAAAACATTTAATCAAAACAGGGAATGTAATTCCCCAAAGAAGACAGAATCTATTGCTCCATCATTAGAGGGAGTTTATGGTGGCTGGCCCAAGGATGGCAACGTCTGTGAATCACATGAAGAGGTGTTTCTTTTATTGTTGACCAAACTGAAAGCAGGCATTTAAAGAGAATAGTTTTGAGAAGACATCTCCAAGGGTCAATGCTAACATTAACAATGATCTTTGTTTAGTAATTCTGAAAAACCCTAACTGAAACTATGATTTTTTATAGCACAGCTAGGGACTTTATCTTTTGGTTCATAATTACTATAAAAATGAATTTAACTCCTTGAGGCCGGGAGTCCGTTATGGTTTAGCTGGAGGAGGAACTCTGCTGGTCAGATGCTTGTATATTTAATTAATACTGTGTCTCTGACAGATTTGACAGGCATGAAAGTGGAGATGGTTGTTTTTCTTTCACAATCTCCCATAATATTTGCAGAAGCATAATCTCAGAGCTAAAAGGGACCTCAGGTGACACGCAATCCAGGATAAACAGTAATCATCCCTATAGCATCTCTGCCCACTCAGTCCCATCTAACTCTTGTCTGAAAACTTCTAGTAATGAAGAACTTACTATCTGCTAAGACAGGTAACCCACTCCATTTTTAAACAATTTTAGTGATTTTTTCCATCGTTGTTGTTGCTATTCAGTTGCCTCCCATCCTTCAGGATGCCACTATGGGTTTTTCTTGGCAAAGATACTGGAGTGGTTTGCTATTTCCTTCTCCAGCTCGTTTTACAGATGAGGAAACTGAGGCAAACAGGGTTAAGCGACTTGCCCAGGATCACACAGCTAGTAAGTGTGCGAGGCCAGATTTGAACTTGGGAAGATGAGTCTTCCTGACTCCAGGCCCAGTGCTCTGTCCACTGCCGATTAGCTGCCTCTTTCCCACCCCGCCCCCTTCCTTACATTGAGGCAATATCTACCTCACTACCACTTCTACTGCTTGATCCTAGTACTGCCCTCTTGTGCCAAGATGAACAAGACTTGTCCAGATGTCTGTCCCTTCAAATATTCAAAGGTAAAAATGAGGATGATGATCATTAATAACAAATAGCATCATATAGTGCTTTAAGCATTACAAAGCACTTTTAAATATTGTCTCATTTAATCCTCACAATAATCCTATGATGCTATCATTCCCATTTAACAGATAAGCAAACTGTGACTGAGAGAAGGGAAGTGACTAGCCTCAGTCTTTCTGATTCCAAGTCCAGAATGCTGTGCTCTCTGCTTCTCCCACTCACTTACTCAATCTCATTTAGGCCCAGAGAAGCTGAGCTCCATCTGTTTTACCATCACCACCTTCCCTCCCCCTCCCCCATCTCTGATCAGGCATTTCTGAGCATTCCAGAAAATACTCCCAATTGAAGTTTTAAGCAACAATTTAACTGTGACACAATCAATGAGCCAACACTTCCTGGCAGTGATAACATCAAAGCTTGAGGAAGAAGGGATTGTCATTTACGCAAAAATTCAGGACCCATTCTCTGAATACTAAGAAATAGTGCCCCAGAACTCAGTAGAAGATGCTTCTTACCCTCCTCTCCCTATCCCTTGCATTAGTGGTGCTGGCATTGCATTCAGAGGACTGGCTCCTGCCTTCATCTAGCCATCATTTATTAAACCTCACAGATCGATTGATTAGTCCACTTTTCCAATGACTCTCTCCTCAAATGTATTTCAAGTCTCTGGATCCTTTCTCCCAACTTTCAGCAACTGGTGACAATCACTGTGTGAAGACAAAAATGTCTTTTAAATGTTACAACTTTTTTTCAAATATTAGAGACAGATTGGTCCCAGATTGCTACCGGCTGTGAGGATGTCTTGTGCTGAGGAAGGAGGAGGATGGACACAATTGGGAAAGAGAAAACTCTATCAGCCCACGCTTGCTTTGACTTCATAGGAGCTACCTCAGGAGGGGAGAGATCTGAAGGTAGATGTTTCTAGATGTAGAAGCAGCTGTTTCCCTGTATGATGCCAATTTTCTGGGAACGCTTGTGATATGAAACTTCCAATTTTGAGGCATGTGATGCCTTGGAAAGAGTGCCAGAGCCACAATCAAGATTCCAAAACTTACCAGCTGTGTGACCTGAGGCAAATCACTTTACTGATCTGAGCCTCCATTTCCATGTCCATAACTTAATAGGGCTTTGTGAGAAAAGCCCTTTGTAAAGATCTATAGAAATATGAGTTGTATTAGAACTCACCTTGTGAGCTGATCAAAAACAGGCTCCTGTAAACCTGATCCTAGACTAAGGGATTAGAATCACAAGCAAAGTTCCCCACTTTCAGGGCAATGAAGAAAAAAAGTAATATAAGCACTTTGCATCGGTCTTTGCCTAAGATGCTTCTTCCCCTTCACCTCCCCCTAAATAAAGAATAACATTTCAAGGCTACAATTCATTTCCTTTGTGCATTAGTCCAATTATTCAATTAACTGAATTATGGACAAAATTTGTATCTATTTCCAGGCATCTAATGTCCCTGATGTTTCTAATTCCTCAGGTTGTCTGATGGCATCTTCTCCCATTTCACTTACTCATTAAGGGCCCTCAGTGCCAAGAGAAACACTTCCCTAGTCATCAGAGAACGTTGTCCCTCCTGTCCCTGGAGGCATTCCTGTAACACTAGCAGCACCAAGGGTGATATTCCTTCTTTAAGGTCCCCTAAACCTCTTATTTGGGGGAGGGGAGCTTTCAGAAGACCAAGCAAGGCCCTATCTTAGAAACACTTTAAGTCAAAGCACAGCATACCCAATGCTCTATAAAACACTCAGTTTGGAAGAACACCATAAGGGAAGAGGAAGTGATGGAGAGAAGGGGAGAAGGGGAACAAAATTTTTGCCTACATTCTTCTCATAAGATATTCACAATTGGAGATATAGCAAGCTCTCATTTTTTCTACTTTACAGAATATCCACAAATGATTGAAAGAATTTCTACTGCCACCTGGAATGCTATTACTTATTTCACATGTGCTCTGGAAATGCAGGACAGTTTTACCATTAGGCTGAGCCAAATATATTTTTAAAAAGAAAAAAATCATAAAACATATTCCAGAGTCAATCAGTATAGACTATTTAAATTGTCTGCTGTGTGGATATTATCCATGCTATAGGTCTCCCTCCTTTAATACAGTCAATGAGGACTTTTCTGTTTGCTTTCTGGAGAAGGGGATATTTTCTGGGCTGAATTGGAACTATTTTTATGGATGACAGTTCCTACTCACTTCCTCTCACCTACTGTCTTAATGGAGATGAAGCCAGATTTCCTGTTCCTTTAGCACAGAACCAACTTTTTACAGAACAATAGAAATTAGCCCTTACCCAGTGTCAGCAGTCAGTCCTGGTCCTAGCACCTCTCCTATCTATCTATCTATCTATCTATCTATCTATCCATCTATCCTTCTATCCATCTATCTATCCATGCATCCATCTATCCATTCATCCATCTATCTGTTCATCTATCTATCTATCTATCTATCTATCTATCTATCTATCTATCTATTTATCTATCTAATGCCCACATATGGAATGACAGGAGCTCTCTCCATTATCATGTTATCCATCTAGTCTTCTGGACAATCTCTAGCTTATAGTGATGGCCAAGGACCATGTCTCTTCTAATCAGGGGACTGAACCCTAACCAGCAATGGGGTACAGTGTCTGCCTTGAGAGGCATCTTAGATTGTGGCACACTTGGCCTTTACCCTTCTGGTCCCCTTGTCCAGTCCATTTTATGGTGGTGAGAGTAGCTAAATAACCCACACCAGAGATGTTACTCATCGCTCGGACCTTGGCTGAAAATTTGAGCAAATATTCAATAAAGCTCCTATTTCATAAAAATAAATCACCAGGTAGAATATAAGAATGGAACTGAAGGCACCGTATGATAGGTACTATGCGACAAGGCAAATGAGCTAAAACAGACATCAGAAGACCTGAGTTCTGTCCAAGGTCTGCAATTGAATTCTGATATTATTTTGGGCAAGTCAATTCTTCTTTCCAAGCCTCAATTTCTTCATCTGTAAAAAGAATAGGTTGTCTTAAGGCTTTCTAAGGCCCCCTCCAGCTCTAACATTTTATGTATCTATGAGAATCATTCTCTCACAATTCTAAAGAATAAACTGCCCAGAATCCAATCTACCAAGGGCCAAGAGGAGAAAAGACTGAACATTTATTTTTCTATCCCACCCTCCCAAGTGGGTGAGATAGCTTCAGCCCCTCAGAAACGACAAGCATTTAGGAAACAAGGTCGTCCCAGTGTCTCCTCTTTTTCTTTGCTTTTTGAGCTTTCTTTTCTCATTAGATTTTTTTTGTCATTCATCTTTCATGCTTGTGACAGATTTAGACAAGTTGTCAGCTGTTGAGCAAATGGAATGATCTCCCTTACTTTCCTTCTCTTCACTTTAGGGAGAGAGAGAACAAAAGGGGTTTGAAAAGTGTGCATTGGGGACAACAAACAAAATAGCTCTGTTGAACTTCACTTGTCTCACCCCACTTTACAGAGAGCTGAGCCAATATCCCCATCATGAGTCTTACACCTAAGGCCTTGATCTAATAACATCAACCAGAGCATGAAGAAAAAGCAATCAATTTAAAAGAGACATGTCTATAATGGACAATCAAGACAAATGAAGACGCCAAATTAGCTCCTACTATTTGCCCTAGCAGAGCAGCAAGTCTTACTGGAGCAGTAGAAAAAGCTACTGAATTCACTGGTTTCCTACCCATGTATCACCTTCTTGGGTAGGCACAAAGGGGCCCACCACTGAGAAATGTTTCCTAGAGATAAGAAATTGAATTCAGTCATGATGGATCAGATACATAGCTCTAAACCTAACCTGAAAAACATGCCATCACCATTCCACCCTCCCCTGAGACCCTGTGTCTAGGCTCCCAAATATTAGAGGAAAGAGGGGAAAGGGATGCGCATTTAATAAGTGCCTGCTATGTGCCAGGCACTGTACTGTGCTTTACAAAAATTACCTCATTTGATCCTCATAACAATCCTTGGAGGTAGATACTATTATTATCCCCATTTTACAGTTTAGGAAATTGAGGCAGATAGCAAGTTTTTTTTTTCTTGTCCAGGGTCACTTAGCTAGTAATTATCTGAGGCTAGATTTAAATTCAAGCCTTCCTGACTCCAGACCCAGCACTCTGTTTACTGAGCTATCCATTTGTAGGCCCCATACTAGAGTATATCAATTTCAAACTGACTGCTTTCCATACAACCACCACCAGGAAAAACAGAAGAGGAAAACTCAAGACTACCATGACAGAGCTGCTCCAAATTTCTCAAGATTCTTATCTGACATCAACTACTCCCTTCCCAATCAATGCCCACTGCACTGTACCTCATGCAAGGGATGTATGAGCACTGAAAATTGTGTAAAATGAGCTTAAATACCTTCTCTACACCCACTGAATGTGAGTGGAAGCCTTGATGTTAATTTCAATAAACAGCCTCAGCTGAGCCCTTTTGCCCCATGCTGGTCCAACTACAGTATCCTCCACGAACAGGCCTGGCTGCTGCAAAAACATACATGCTAGTAAACTTTAGATATTTAGTTGCAAGGCTGTGTTAAACTCAAAAAAAAAGTGAGTACTAGGTCACTTCCCTATCTAATACCCCTAACTGTTATCAACATTAACCAACTCTCCCAAGAACAGGCACTGACAAATGATGGAAACAAAACGAAAGAAAAAACTGTTCCCCTCCTCCAACACCACTCAGGAATTATCTGAGTCTGTATGGGTACACTGTGTAAGAGAACTAGCCAAGAGATGTCTGTCATGATGAAAGAAGCCTAGAATTTTCAAGACAAAGTACTCTTAGGACTAATTATGATAATGAAATCAACTTCAGAATGTTTCACATGGTGCTAGTTGCCAAGGAGATCTGCATCTCAAGCTGCTACTGCCCAAACCTTCCATCACAAGAGAAGCTGAAGCTGTCTGAAGAGATGGCTGAGATACTTGGGGGCTGTCGCAACAAGGCAGGCAAAGATAGGGCTCAGAAATTCTCCCCCAGTTGCAAACTAAAGCTCTCAAGGAATTGTATTAGCAAGTAAATCCTTGGGCGCTACCAATTCATTGAAACCACAACCTGTTCCTTGGGTGTCTGTTAACGTCAATAACCATTTCTCTTTTAACACAGCAACCAGCCTAGTCTGAGAAAAGGATCACAGACAATCAGGGTGGGGGTAGGGGTGGTATCCCAAGGCTGGTGCTTGGTGAGTTATTTTGAGAAGACTATGGAATAAAAAAGAAACGGCTTTATACAACAGGAGGAGGAATTTCCTGTAGATGCCAAAACCCTAGAGCAGATAGGGACTCACCCTCCTTGGAGGACTGTAAGGGCTGAACAGGGTGTCTCCTGACAGGAAGAATGCAGGTATAGTCTGAATAGCTCACAGTTAAGAAAATATTGATGAATTGATGAGGAGAAAGAAAGAAACAGAATAGAGTATGGGGACAGTGTTAGAATGTAATTGGATTGGTTTGGAAAACACAAAAAGAGGAACAGGGCCAAAAATACTACCAGAAATATGGGGCTCATGAAGCCTTGATTATTCACAAAATAAACCAGACAAGGGCTATTACCAATACTGAGCATACTCCCAGGCAGTGTTCAGTTTCGTGTCCTCAAGACTTCGCAAGGGCCAGCCAGTTGTGGGTTTCCAAAGTCTCTGAAGTAGAAGCCATAGAAATAGCTTTGAAATCCCCTCCACTACGACATGGTACCTGCCATGGGATCTAATGGCCTTTAGACTAGGATATCTCCAAGCTTACAAGCTTACATAATTTAGGTTTTGTGGGTGTATTTAAATACCCAGCATACACATATTCAACATGCCCACCTACTTAGTAGAAACAAATATATCATTCATCTATTATATCATGCACTGTACACATGTGTGTGTGTTTGTATACGTAATTTGCCCTAAAAGTCTTAATTCAGTTTTAAGTTATTAAAGCTTTAAACTGCATTAAGACCTTCAGGACATGTTGTATTGCATGAATGTATAGTGTGAGGTATACATACACACATGTATGTGTATATGTGCATAATGTACATGAGTGCTCTGGGTATGCATATATGATGAGTGTATGTGCCTTGAGTATGTATATGATGAAAATGTGTTATAGGTATTTGTGTATAAATACAATACATGTGTGTGCCCTGGGTATAAATATATACAGGATAGCTTGAGCTCCCCGGATGTGCATGTATATTATGAACACATGTGTGCATTACATTGCATTGTATGCCTATTGTGCTGTGTACCTTGAAGGTGTGTATGCACAAGATACTCAAGAGTACCCTAGATATATGCATATATGCGTGTTTGATGAATATATGTTCCTTGGGTGTATATGATGAATGTATGTGTCCTAGGTGAGATTGTGTATATATGATGCATTGGTATGCTGCGGGGTATGCATATACATGATACATGTGTATATGTGATGTACATGTGTGCTCTAGGTATGTATATACATGATGAATGTATGTGTCCTGGGTGAGATTCTGTATACATGATGCATTGGTGTGCTCCAGGGTATGCCTATACATGATACATGTACATGTGTGATATACATGATGCACTCATGTGCCCTGGATGGACCTGTGTGCATGCTATAATAAGAATAAGAATAGCATCTATACAGTGCCTACTATGCACTGGACACTGTGTTAAGCACTTTACAAATATTATCTTATTTGATCCTCACAACGACCTCAGGAAGTAGATGCTATTGCCTCCACTTTACATTTGAGAAAACTGAGGCAGAAAAAGTAGAAGCAGAGAGGCTTCCCCAGGCTCATATAGCTAATCAGTTTCTGGGACCAGATATGAACCCAGATCTTCCTGACCTCAGGCCCAGTGTTCTACCACATGTTTGTCTGGTAGAATGCTAAGGGCGGAGACTAAATGACATTTTTTTTTGTATTCCCAGCACCCACCACAATGCCTTATTTAACAAATGCTTAGTGAATACTCACTTTCGTGCTTATTCTCTCTTCATTTTATTTAGCTGTCAATATTTCCATTCTTTTAAGGGGAAGGTAGACAATGTTCCTTCTCAAAATTCTGACAATAAAGATTTGGGGACTACTCCCAACTCTGCAACTAATCTACTGAGTGACCTTGAAAGTCAAGTTCATTCTCATGTTTTTGTTGCTGTTGTTTTCTGATCTGTAAAATAAAAGCTTTGGACTTGAGATGGTCTCTTCTAGCTCCACTTTCTACAATTCTGTCTTGGATCCTCATTCAGGAGTAATCCTCACTCTGGCTATGTACCTTGTTATCTGGGGGATCACAAGCAAAGCTATATGGTCCATACCTCACAAAGCCTTTCTCCGTCATCATGACATTCTATCACTTCTTGTCTAATTTTCCCAAGTTTTTCCCTTATAGAGAAGTATCCGCTTCACTCCTAATGTGATGTGGCCTAGATAGATCCTCTCTGCAATCATGCTCCTTCTGTCTGTCACCTGAGAATGTAGGCTATCTCTTTGAACGTACTCATCTCTGTCCTTTTTTTCCCCAGAAAAAGCACAGAATTTGAGTATTTGAAGGGTACCTCAGAGAGCATTTAGTCTAACCTGTCCCTGAGCAGGATTCCCTCTCCATAATATCCTCTAGTGATCATGCAGCCTCTGTTTGAACACCTCAGTTGATCTCACCTCTTGGGACTAGCCACTGTATTCTTAGACAGAATCAATTCCCTTCCTTTCCACTGCACTCAAATGACAAGTTTAAATTTCAATTGTTTAAAGTATTAAAGTTTTCATAAGCAATTCAAAAAATAACAAGCTACCAAAGGCTATAAAGTTTTCCCAAAAAGTGCATGCTATCAACAACCATATGGGGAAATGTTCCAGTTCACAGATAAGAGAAATAAAAATTTAAATAACTGTGAGGTTTCACCTCAAATCCATCAAGTTAACAAAAATTATGAGGCAATAATCAATGTTATAGGTAATGTGGCAAGATAGGCATACTAATATGCTATTCCTGGAATTGTGGATTGGTCTAAGTGTTCTGGAACGGTTTGAAATTATTTACTAAAAGTTACTAAAATGTTTATACCTTCTGACCCCACTATTAGGCATACACCCCACATGGGTCAAAGGTAAAAAAGAAGGTCCCAAATATACCAAAATATTTATAATGGAAATTTTTGTGGTAGCAGTAGTATTACTAGTAGGAGTAATCAAAAAAGATGAGAACAAGATAACAATAATAATATTAATAACAATAGCTCATAATTATATATGTTCTAAAGTTTGTAAAGAGCTTATATGCATTAGCAAGAAGCTGGAAATGAGGTGGGTGCCCATGAGTTGGAGAATAACTGTGAACAAATTATGTTATGTTAATGTAACCAAATATATAAGAAGCACCATGAGAAATAATTATGAAGAAATTTTTTAATTTTTTATTAAATTTTTACTTAATTATATTTTTATTCTAAATTTAATAAACCTCTAATAAATCATTATTTCCACATACACTGTAAAACAAAAGAGGACTACACATGAAACTGTTAATTTCCAAGATGTAGAGTTTGTTTTTCTTTTTAAATAAATAATAAATTAAACATGCAACTTTCAAAGCTATCTATAGCTCTCCTTTTTTATGGGGAGGGGGCAACCCTAACCCTACTTGCTTTTTCATCTCTCCCCTTCTCCTCCACAAAAACAAAAACAAAGTCCTTGTAATAAATATGCAGTCAAGTCAAACAAATTCCCATATTGGCTCTCTCCAGAAAATATATGTTTATTCTGTATTTTGAATTCATAATCTCTGTCAAAATGTGGGTAGCATACTCCTTCATTAGTCCAATTATGATGAATTTAGAGAAAAATGAGAAGATTTGCATGAACTGATATATAATGTACAAATTACAATAATATAAATGAAAACAAAATTAAAAGGCAACTAATCTCTGAATAAATGCAACAACTAATGTTGGTCCCAGAAACAGGCAAATGAAACACTTCTCTCCCATGGGACTGGAATTCCTGTACAAAATGTTGTATAATCTGCCAGACATGGTTATTTTGTCAGTTGGTTTTGCTTTACTCTTCACATTTTTTATAAAGGAGTGTGGGGTGGTGATAAGAAGATCACCAGGATATTAAAAAGATATTGATGAAAACTTTTTTTTAAAAACTGGGTCATGGAGGAGAAGCAGTGGAAAGTTCATTATTAGAAGAACTGTGAAACGATCTAATCCTTCTGGATTTCAATTTAGAATTATGCAAGAAATGAATAAACTTATCTGTCCCCTTTGACCCAGGAAGCCCATTAAGTAGTCAGAAGCTAACATTTATATAGGACTCTAAAGTTTCCAAAGCATATATCATCTTATTTAGTCCTTGCAACTTTTGAAGCAGGTGCTATTATTCCTATTTTATAGATAAGAAAATTGAAGCTGAATGAGGTTAAGTGATTTACCCAGGGTCACACAATAGAAAGGTCTAAGGCAGGATTCAAACTCTTCTTAAATCTAAATGTAGCATAGTTATTTTGCCATCCCGACACAAAACCTAAGTGTATGTCATTCTCCACTCCTCACTCTCTCTCACCCCCCACATCCGATCTGTCACCAACGCCTACTGATTTTATCTTTGCAACATCTCCTGCATATAGCCTCTTTTCTCCAATACTAGCCTGACCTGGGCGCAGGTTCTCATCTCTACATACCTGAACAGTATCCTAGTGGTTGGTCTTCCTCCCACAAACCTCTCCCTACTCCAGTCCATCCTCCATTCAGCTATCAAAATGATTTTCCTAAAGTACAGGTTTAATCACATCACCTCCCTTCTAAATATATGCATAGACTATTGTGTTACATTTGATAGGGTATTGGGCCTTGGAGAACTGAATTCAAATCCAGCCTCAAATATTTACTAGTTGTGTGATACTTAGCAAGTCATTTGACCTCAGCTTGCCTCAGTTTTCTCAATGGGGATGATAATAGCACCTACCTCAAAATGTAGTTGAGCAGGTCAAATGAGATACCACCTGTAAAAGCACTTAACAAGGTGCTTGGCACATAGTAGGAACTATAGAAATGCTTATTTCCTTCCCCGCTTTAATAAGCTCCATTGTAGATTTTAATAAACTCTATCATCTCCAGAATCAAAAATAAAATTGTCTATTTGGCATTCTAAGCCCTTCATTACCTAGCGCTCACCCAACCTTTCCAGTCTTCTTATACTTTAGCAGTGTCACTGGCCTCCTCGATATTTCCTCAAACAAGATACTCCCATCTCTTGACTCCAGGCATTTTTACTGGCTGATACCGTGCATGGAATGCTCTCCCCCCTCATCTCCTCTTCTTGGTTTCTCTGGCTTCCTTCAGATTCCAGCTAAAACTCTGTCTTCTGCAGGAAGCCTTTCCTAATCCTCTTAATCCTAACCTACCCTCTGTGGATTATTTCCCATTTATCCTTTATACAGCTTGCTTATACAAGACAGTTGTACATAGTGGTTTGCACGCTGGCTCCTGAATTAGACTGTGAGCTCCTTGAGAATAAGGACTGGCTTTTTAGCACACTGGCTGGCAAACACTAAGCACTTAATAAATGCTTATTAACTGAATGACTTACTGATTGACCAAGCTGCCTCCCAAAAGAGGGCACACACCCCAAGGAAGTCAAAAATAGAAATCAAGGTCTAGCATATGACAAAATATTTACTGAATCCCAGTGTAGTAACAAAGAACTAGAAATAAAATACATGCCATCAAACAGGGAACAAATGACTAAAGCAAAACCAACCCCTTCCCCCCAAAAAAACCTATAAAATATAATAGAATGTTATTGTGTAATAAGGAGTGATGAATATGAAGAATTCTGAGAAACATACGAAGATTTGTATGAATTGATGCAGATCAAAATAATCAAAACCAAAAGAACAATATATACAATCACTACAACAATGTAAACAAACAAAAATACCAAAAGGAAACTTGAATTCTGAGTAATGGAAAAACCAGTGAAGATCCTAGAGAAACGATAGTAATCCAGAATAGCACGTACATCATCAGTCAAAGTTTCTGTATCTGATGCCTTTGTCTAATCTTTTTTCTTTGTCACAATTTAGGTTAAATGTGGGGGGTAGGGCGGGGGTGGGTGTGGAAAATGAATGGGATGTAAAAGAAAACAAAGGGCATCAATAAAACATTTTAGAAAAACTAGGGTCTTAATGAAACATTTTCAAAATGACAGCAGATAAGGCAACACTGCTCCTCCATTGCTCTGCAAGAGAAAAATCATTGCTAATGATAATATTTCATTTCGTTTCTTCAATACTTTTAAGAATAGTTAGTGGAGACAGCAGAGAGATAGAAATATCCTTCCAGCATTGTTATTTTCCACTTGAACTTCTTGCTCTTTTGTTCTGTCGAAGAGTTTTGTGGGCTTCTTGGGAAGACTTAGAACCAGGATTAGGATGGCTAGTAGCAGACACTTAACTGTTATACAGTATTTTCCATCGTAATAGGGCTGCAAGTTCTCATAGTAGATTCCAAAAGCCCAGTCACTCTAACCCTCTTCCTGCTTTCCTTTCCCCAGACAATTTCTACCATGCCTCACTGGTAGCTTAATTCTCTGCCGGATAGTTCTGGAGCCAGGTTCCTGAAATTTAGCTCATGCCAGAATCTGGCTTCATCACACTGGCATGTAACCTCAATATTCTCATTAGCCAATTACTTCTCCAGGGCTTTGGTAATTTTACTCCCTCATGACCTTGGGGAGTGGCTAGGTTACCTCTGGGAGATAGGAAAGCAAATCCCACCCACACATTTAGGGAAGATAGTATAAGCTACATGGCCGGAAACTGGGGCACAATGGATAAACACCTTACTCCCCCTTGCCCCTCCACGCTTGGCAGGCAAAGACTGTCTAAAGGAAGATGACCCATGGCCCTCCTAATGCAGAATAGCAGTGAGCACTCAGCAACACAAAACCACTCATTCTTCCAAGTTCATCAGGTCTGGCAGTTTGTGCTGCTGATTTGGAATTTCATCCGGCCAAATCTAATAGACCTCTGCCTTCAGAACTGGACTCCTGGGTGCCACATCCAGTCATCTAAGAGCAACCTCGAATCTCAACCATGTCCTTAGCGCAGGAAATGCAAATGCAATTCCTTTTTCAAAATGGTACTTCTGGGACTCTAGCCTCAGTGAGTACAACATATTTCATAGTGGGGTGGGGGGAAGAGGTTGGCTCAGTGTCACCTGCATGAATCAGAACACAAACCTCCCAGACCATTGTGCTTCTTCCTCATCAAGAATTGGGTAGGGGAAGGGTGCCAATATGCAAAAATAAAGGGAATGATGGAGGGCAGAAATCTATTAGAAAAAAAAGGATGGATGAGGAGAATAATCCTTCCTCACATAAAGTCCTTACTTCCTCAGTTCTCTATAACATGCAAATTAGGGCCAAAGGGAAAGGCCTTAAGATGTCTATTAATGTCATCTTCCATTTATAGAACACTCCTGGTTTACAAAGTACTTTCCTCACAATGCACCTAGAAAATAGTTAGCACAAGTATTATAATCTCCATTTTACAAATAAAGAAACTATGGCTCTGAAATTTAAATGACTTTTCCCTAGTCACAAAGTTTAGCAAGTTGCCAGAGGCAGGATTTGAACCCAAGTGGCCAAACTTCAAGACCAATCCTCTTTCCTCTCAGGGATGTTGCCTCTTTGTGAAGGCCCCCTGTGGGCCCTGTGCTTTCAAGTTACCCTGGGGTGAGAGAGAGAAGAGGGATGACCTTGGGATGAAGGAAATGACCCTCTGGCTGAAGGGTCTCAACCTGTCCATATCCAAGCCCCCCACTCTTCTTCCCAATTCTCACCCTTCACACACATGATAACCTCAGCATGACTACTGAATGGAGACACTGACTGACTCTATAAATATGTCCCTGCATCTGGCAGATCTAGGCCAGAGGCCAGAAACTCAGGAAGACAAATGGGTCTGTCTGAGCTATAGTCATAAAAAGGTACCTCTGAAAAAAGAGCCCTGCCAGTATCTCCAAGCTCCCTTACAAAACAAAAATCTAATGGAAATACCAGAGCACTGTCCCCTGAGGGCCCAGTGTGGTGGGCAAAATGTGAATTTTACACCCCACCATTCTCCATGCCAGACCTCCCCTACTACTGACCATCCAGTGCATTCAAGGCTGCCCAGTACTGCAAACCCACCCACCCTCATTATGGTATCTTTGGGGTCTGGGAAAATTCCCATGCTCCAGAATGATCCTCTCACCATCCCTCCCAGACATACATTGGCTCAAATTGCTTCTGTCCAATGATTTCGAACAGGAATCCCCAGGAGCACAGAACATCAATGCCCTATCCCAGACCTCCTATGTCTAAAGATGAGATGGCAGAAACTGCCCTAATGTAGGGGAAACAAACCCAGGAGTGCCCTTTTCCTCAGACTTCAGGAAGCTTGTTGTCTGCCATGGATGTTTTGATCAGAAACATTCTCCTGGAAAAGTGTATATAGAGCCAGGCTTCCTTTATTAAAGACAGAGAGGAAATAGAGTGAGGTGAAAAGAGTTTTGGTTTAAAAGGTTCCAGTTCCAGACAGCTCTGACCCTGGCTTACCTGGGTGACCTTGTATAAGCCACTTTCCTTTCTAGGCTTCAACTTTCCTTTTCTATAAAGTAGGCTTTCCTAGATGACCTCTGAGGTTCCTTCTAAATGTCCACAATTTTAAGACCTTGAAATTTAATCAAAAAAGCAAACATTTATTCGGCTCCTCCTATTGCCTGACAATGCACTATGAAAATTAAGTAGTTCCTGTTCTCAAGGGGGCTTACATTCTATCGGGGGGAGACATAAGTCTATGCAGAATAAAGTGCATGATCATGTAGGGCTGGAGGACACTAGCAGTTGGGAGGAATTAGGAAATGTTTTATGTAGAAAATGGTTCTTAGTGATTCGGGGCTGATCAAATGTGATGTTTCTCATGTTCTCAGGTTCTTTCAACCTGAATCCTTAATAATTATAGTCTTTCTCCTTTTTTATTAGATTTTTATTGATGTCTCTTGTTTTTATATCACCTCCATTTCCCTCTTTATCCATCCCCTTGCCTCCTCCTAGCTAAAACTCCTTTGTATAAAAAAGAAAAAAAGAAAGAGAAAAACATTCAGCAAAACTAATAACTATCTCAAAAAAGTCTGATGCTGTATGCCATGCTGCACAGCCATTGGACCCCTGGTGGGCATTTTCCTAGGAGAGATTACCCAACATTCAGGCAGAAGGTCAAGATGCCCTGTGGATATGAACTAGCTCCAGGCTCTAGGAAAACAAAACCAAAGGAGCAAAACCACATCCAAATCATCTACAAATGTCTCTCTCCCTCCTCCTCCAGCTCAAGGGAACCAAAGCACCAAGGGGGCATCAGAGGTGCCTCAGAAGCCTCATCAGAAGCTGACAAAAGGGAGGGGAGGAGAGGATAGCAGGGGTAGCCCAAGCCAAATGAGAGCTGGAGGTTAAGATACTATATACTTACATAGACTGGATTGAAGTAAATAAGGCCACAACCACCTCAAATCTTCCCAGGGCTCCTTAAAAAGGACAAAAAAGAATGGGACCCTATGCCACCACCCTAGCAAATGTACCTCCAATAGCCAAAATTCTCAAGGGACATCTCACCCCACCCCATCCATTACTTAGAAACCTATTATCACAGAGTCTATAGTGAAATCCAACTGGGTAGGAGTTTGTCCCTTAGAGCCCTGGTCCTTGATACTAATGGATGGAGGAAGGGAGAATAAAGGAGTGGTGTGGGGGAAGACCATAGCCAGAAGAGATTTCCATCCCCCTTAATAGCAACAAGCACAAATTCTTTCACTCAGCAAAGAGCTAAAGGGCTATTTTCCCCAGCACACATTTTCATGACTTAGCACCTCCCAAGCTAAAAATCCTTGGCGTCAGTGACTTTCCAAATGGTGCTAATTTGCTCTCCCATTAATGTCCTTCCTCCCCCACTCCTCACAGCCCTCAGCAACAGGACCAGAAGTGCTGAATAAAGAAGCAGGCTCTTCCAACCTGGTAGGATATCCCCAGAGCATTCAATCCATTCCTATCTCACGACAAAAACTAGTCAAGGACTTTAAGGGGAGAGAGGAATTTGGAGGTAATTCAGTACAAATTCCCATGCGATGAAGAAGCCTCCTCTACAGCCTCCCTGCAGTGATCATCCATAATCTGCTTTAATCTTTCCATTGATGGGAAGCTCACTCCCTCCAAAGGCAGTCTATTCCCCTGACCACATCTCCAATTGTTAGAAAGTTCTCTCTCACATGAAATTAGAAGCTGCCTCCCCACAACAGCAGCTTCCTGGTCCTAGTTCTGCCCTCTGGATACATACAAGAGAATTAAAATTTCTCTTCTGCATAAAAGTCATTCAAATAGCTGAAGAAAGCAACCCTACGCAATGCAATTGCCCATGCAATTATTAAGGGCCCCCAATGTACAGTGGATGTGCTGGAGGAGATACAAAATTTGGACTAGATATAATCCCTGCCCCCTGCCCTCATAGATCATAGATTAAGAGCTGGAAGTGACCACAAACTCCATCCAGTATAATCTTCTCATTTTACAGGAGGAAGTACAGCCTCAGAGAGGTTAAATGATTTGCCTAAAGTCACACAATTTGATTTGAATCCATGTCCTCTGACTCCAAACACCACGTTCTCTCCACTGCACCATAATACCAGTCGGGTAAGGGGATATGACCAATACACAGAGAGCTCTAAATACAGAAGAAGCTGCAAGAGGCACAAGTCAAAATGATTGGGGAGATAGAAGGAAGAATTACTAACCAGGAGGTATCAGAAAAGGCTTCACAGGCGAGGTAGCATATGAAGTGGTCCTTTAAAGGATGGGAAGAAATTCATCCCACAAAAAAGGCACAAGGAGGGCAGTCTAGATATAGGGAATGGCACAAGCAAATGCACAGAGGCAGCAAAGCAGAAACCAAGGTTGGGGACAAAGAGCAATCCAGTAGGCTTAGAGCATAGACTACACAAATGGAAGTATCATGAGATTAAAAGTAGAAAAGTAGGGTGACACTTGATTGCAGGGGGCCATTGAATGCTAGGCAAAGGCAATGTGGGAGAGTAGAAAGATCCCTGAATATACAGTCTAAGGACACAATTACTACCTTGTGACCTTGGAAAAGTCACTTAGCCTTTGTGGGCCTCATTTCCCTCAACTGCAAAATGAGGTTGGATAGACAACATCCAAAGGCCTTTCCAGGCCTTGATCTTTGATCTTACTAAAAGACCCTGAACTTGACTCATTAGGCAAAAATCATCAGTGGCTCCCTGTTTAGCAAAAGAGTAACAACATGTCCAGCTCTCCACTTAAGGAAGATTAGTTTGGGGGAAGGATGAAGGATAAATTGGAGTAGAGGGAGAATGAAGGTAGGTAGATGAGTCATCATGAAAGCCTGTAACGGAGTGCTGACGTTGAGAACTGAAAGAAGGGAGAGACAGGAAATACATTCCTAAGGTAACTGATTAGACAGTAGGACATGCAATAGGACGTGGTAACTGATTAGATGTGATAACTAAAGAAGAAGAAAGCATTGAAGATAGTAGCCAAGCTTTCAGCTGCCACTGCTGCTGAGCAAAGTGGTAAAGCCTGGAGAGGAAGAAAATATTGGGGGAAATATAAGAAGATCGCATGGGGGTAGATGGAAACTTAGAACCCACTGGTCTTATTGTCTCACATTACAGTTGAAGAAATGGAGGGCATCAAGGCAGTTATTCTTGGAGGCAAAGTAGAGAGAAGTTCTGGAGCTCAAAGAAGAGTTTGGGACTTAGGTGGTGCAGTGAATAAAATGCTGGGCCTGGAATCAGGAAGACCAGAATTCAAATTTGGTCTCAGACACTAGCTGGGTGACCCTAGGCAAGTCACCTCACTTCTGCCTGCCTCAGTTTCTCCAACTATAAATTGGAGATAATAATAACACATACCTGCCAGGGTTATTGTGAGGATCAGATGAGATAATAATTATAAAGCACTTAGCACAGTTCCTGACATATAATAAGCCTCGTGTAAATGTAAACTATTGTTATTTTGAGATGACAGTTGAAAGTGTGGGATTATCCCACCAGCCACCTGTAATGGCAACCACACTGGCATACCCAGGATGGCTGCTAGCACAGGTTCTTAGATCTGCTTCATTAGGAAAGAAAGCTGTTAATTATCTAAAATTACATAAAATACAGAGCAGAGAAATAAAGACCAACAGACAGGGCTCTACTGCCTGAATCAAAGCAATATTGATATATATGCTTTTACATTCACCACTGAATCAAGAGAGCCTTTACCTCTGAGCAGTCGGAGAGCTCTGAAGAGGTGGACACTCAGAGTCTTGACCGGGGAATCATAAGATCTTTCTTGTAAACGAGCCCCAAAAGCGAAAACTTGTCTCTCAGAATATATACTCTTTCAGCTAATAGGCTTGGAGCCAGAACCCTCCTGACTTAGTGCCTAATTAGAAATTAGCAAAAGGTGCATAAGCCTTCCTACAAGCAAGCAAGCTTCCCTTAATGGGCTCCACATTAGGCCTATTGATGGGCGGAGAAGATCTTATTCCCCATTAACCTTATACCACCCCATGTCTTCTCTTTTCCAAGATAAATGTCCCCATTCCTCAAATGACATGATTTCAGATTCACTCACCATACTGGTAATTCTCCACCTTTTCAGTATCCCTCTGGAAATTCACCCCACATGTCCAATCCACTAACAAATTTTGCCACTAAATACAATATTTCAGATGTGATCTGA
Organism: Trichosurus vulpecula; assembly: GCF_011100635.1. Lineage (NCBI taxonomy): Eukaryota > Metazoa > Chordata > Mammalia > Diprotodontia > Phalangeridae > Trichosurus > Trichosurus vulpecula. The sequence continues at coordinate 179,702,717 of NC_050575.1, read as the reverse complement.
CCAGGACAGAGTACAGTGAGGCAATCATCTCCCTTGTTTTGGAGTCTACACTTCTATAAATGCTACCTAAGGTCACATGACATTTCTTTAGTTCGATCAATTAAATTTGATCAATTTAAATTAAATTGTGATAAATTAAAATTGATTTTGGTATTTTTTATCATGGAATCATAGAATAGAGCTAGAAAGAGCCTTAAAAGCCATAGAGTTCAACCCCTCCTTTTACAGATGAGGAAACTGAGGGTCAGAGACTTGCTCATGGTCATACAGCTGATAAATTTCAAAGGTAAGACTTAAACTCAGGTCTCCCTGATTCCGAATCCAACACGCTATCCATTAAAACATGCTTCTGTCTCTTTTCCATTTATGGAAAGGTTTTTTGGTTTCATTTTTGGTTTTTTGCCATGTCAAGCAAGAAAATTTTAGAAAGCAGTCTCCCTTGCCATTCAACTTAAACTATTCTTTTTCTAAGCATAGTGAGCTTCTTTAGATTGAAGCTCTATGTGTGTCTGCCTTGCCTTCTTTTAGACTAGGACCCCCTCAAAGGTAGGAGACATGCCTGTTCTTTATTCTGAGCTCCAACCACCTGGTGTGGTTATTTTAAGGTACATAAAACAAAAACAGGGAACTCTTTAAAACTATAATTTGCAAAGAAGTTGCCAAGCAACATTGATGGAGGGAGTTGATGTGGTAGGAGTTCCCTATCCCAATGAAATCACAGATCCATCCAAAAAATAAAGAAAAGCACAAAGAAAAAAACGATGAGAAAAGTTCCATGCTGGGATAAACAAAATCTTGTTGCCTACCAGTATGTGGAGCTAGCTTCCTGAGGGACTTCCCACTGTTCCCAAGTCTCTCCCTAACTTTCCTCACAGCCCCTCTGGGAGAGAGGTGGTCCCAGTTTCATCATCAGGCAGCTAGGAGATACAGTGGATAGAATGTTAAACTTCCAGCCCAGAAAACTTGCATTGAAATCTAGCCTCAGACACTTAATAGCTGTATGACCCTGGGTAAATCATCTGACTTCTGTGAGCCTTGATTTTCTCATCTATAAAATGGGAATATAATAGCTTGTTGTTGTGAGGATCAAATGTGATAACATATGTAAAGTCCTTTGCAAGCCTTAAAGCACCTCTCTTAATGCCCTCTAAGATCACATGAGTTATGGTAGCTGCCACGTCAGATTACTGACTCATATTGAGCTTGAAGTCCATTAAATCTTATGTAGATAAATTGCTATTTAGTCACACTTTGTCCACCATGTATTTGGAGTCGATTTTTTGAACCCAAGATTAAGACCATTAAATTTCATATTATTCCATTAGGCCCAATGTTCTAACCCAGAAGTAAGAAACCTGCAGTCTCAAGGTCACATGTGGCCTTCTAGGTCCTCAGATTAGGCCTTTTGACTAAATCCAAGTTTTACAGAACAAATCCTTTTATTAAGCGGATTTGTTCTGTGAAGCTGGGATTCAGTCAAAGGGTTGCACTTGAGGACCTAGAGAGTCACATGTGGCCTCAAGGCTGCAGGTTTCCCCACCCCGTCTAACCTATCAATATATTTTTGTATCTTGAATCAAAAATGTTATGCATCACTCCTAGATTTCTGTCACAAATTTGAGGAACAAGTCCATTTAAGCCTTTGTCCAGTCAGTTAACAGCAAAGGGCCAAGCATGGAAGTCAAGCTGAATGGCCTGTCGATGACAGACTCCATTCTCTTCCTTATTTGCCTTTTTCTCATCATAAAATCAAAGGTGTAAAACTGAGAGGGACCTTAGATACCATGTAGGGCAATCTATTTTATAGATAAAGAAACTGAAGGCCAGAGAGAGGATAAGATTTGTCCAAAGTCACACAGATAGCATGTGGCAGACCTGGGATTTGAACTGAGGTCCTGTCATCTAAAGTCAGAGCTCTTTCCACTGTGCCATGCTTTCTCCTAGCACTAAAGCACTTCTTCCATTCTTTACAATCTTTCAAAGGTCAATGACTAAATAGTTCAGTAACTCCATCTCCCATCTCCTTCAAAAGCCTAGGATGCAGTCATTTTGTTTGTTGATTTCATTGTAGGTTTTGTTTTGTTTTGCTTTTCTTAGTATTCCCAGAGCTTAGCACCATGCCTGACACATAGGAAACATTTAATAAATGCTTGCTAACTAACTGACTCGAGGGTATGGTGGAGAGAGTGTTGGATTTGAAGTCAGGAAGACCCAAGTTTGAAACCAGCCTCAGATGTTTACTAGCTGTGTGACCTGGAGTAAGTCTTTTAAACTTTCTTAGTCTCAGTTTCCTCATAATAATAGCACCAATCTCATAAAGTTATTGTGAGGATCAAATGAGAATATATTTAAATGCTTTGCAATCCTTAAATTGATGTTTAAATGCTATTGGTATTATTTATTTTGCCGAACTATTTTTTCTATCTTGTTTATTCCTTGTTTAATAGATGTTTCTCCATATGAGAGAGTGTAATGTTAAGCAGGCTGGGATTTTTTTACTATTCTCTCTTTTGAAATGCTAAGGCAATCAAGTGCCTGTAATGAGTCTTGCCTTTGTTTGAATCAAGAGTCATTGATTATAAACAATACATATGATGTGGTACTAGTAGTTAAAGATCTTTCCCACATCCTTTTGCTAAGTAGGCACTAAGCCCTCAGGGCCTTGAACAGAGTATATGTGCTTTGGGGTTGGCATTTTGCTTTTGGGGGTACGCTCATTGAAAGAGTGTTGGTGACTCTAGGTAGCACCCCCCCCACTCCCACTGCTTTGAAAGCCCAGATGTTGGTGCTTCTCTCTCTGGTAACTCTATATGTGATATCTTGATCAGACAAAAGCCTGTCTGTTGATCTGTTTATATTTTCTCTGTTTGTATTTGCTCTGAAGTTCAAGGTGCTGACTTTTTCCCCTGAACTAAGTGAATGATATATGTATATTTAATTAAAGTGAGATTGTTAACCCTTTAAAATTGCTTTCCTTAGAAAAGCAGATCAAAGAATCTGTGCTAGCAGCCCTCCTGTGTGTGCTTGTTGTTAGTCTTGTTCTTGGTCTTTCACCTCCACAGCAGATGCTAGCAACATTGTTGTTACAGAAAGGAAGAGGTATATGTTGAGAAATGAAGGTGATATAGATACAAAAGATATCAATACAAGTGTTACATTAAAATGAAATAAAATGTCACTTTCTTCTCTTATAGCTATGAATGAATAGTTATCAATCAAGTACCTAAGCCAATCTCTTCTAATGCTGACAGGAGATGATTTGACATCCCTTGTCTGAAATCTCCCAGAGATGTGTTTAGTGGAGGAACTGAGGGAGAGAGGATATGAAGGAAAGAGTGTGTGAGATAAGGAGAAGGAGAAGGAAACAGAGAGGGGGCAGAAAGAGAGCATGAGAATGGAGAGAAAATAGAAAAGAGGAAGTGGAGAGGGAGACAAGAAGAAAATGGGAGGAGAAGAGGAGAAAGAGAAAAAGGAGGAGACAAGGGAGAGGGAGAAATAAGGAAAAGAGGAAAGAAGAAAGGAAATAGAGGAAAAAGGAGAGGTGGGGAACAAAAAGAAGTGGGGGAGGGGAATGGGAGGTTAAGGGAAGGGAAGAAGAGCCCAGAGGGCACAAAAAATGATAAAAGCTTTATAGAGACAATCATCTTACCAAAACAACATTATTCTTTCTTTCTCTATCTTGACTTCAATCCTCAGAATGGATCAGATAGACTCATCTAGTCATAAACAATAAAAGTCTGCTCACAGAACTGTAGGTCATATGCTATATTCTCCAACTCCAGGCATATCACATTTCCTGATTTTTTTAAAAAGAGATACTCTAATAGCAGCTCTTTTAAGAATTCCAGGCTTAGTCTTACCTGAATCCCTCTCACACAGCTCCAAGTCCATTTTCCCCTTATCCCAATCTTAGCATCATGGTTGTTAATCCAAAAATGATAATAAAAACACATGATGGGCATAAGATGCTGTACTTATGTCACCAATGATGACTTGTGCATGAGAAATGTTAGAAAAGCCATCATCAAGGACACATATAAACAGAAAAGGAGATGGGTCAATAATATACTAAGAAGCAGGAGAAATATGATAACCTGAAGGCTGCACTGACATCCACAAACACTAAAACATACCAAAACCTCTCTTCTTCCTAGCTTTTCTAGGTTGGTCAAGGGTGCCACCACCATTCTTCTAATCACACAATCTCCAAGTCATCCTTGCCTCTTGCCTCTTCCTCTCTCCTAACCCTGATATCCAACCAGTTTACAAGTCTTGCTAATTTTTCTTCTACAATACATCTCACAACTGTCCTCATCCTCCTACTCACACAGCCACGACCCTGATTCAGTCTCTCATCACATTCTACCTGGACTAGTACAATGGCCTCCTAATTGGTCTGCTTGTCTCAAGTCCTTCCCCTCTCCCATCCATCCCTCACAGCCAAAGTAATATTTCTAAAGCACTAGTCTGACCATGTTACTCCTCTGATCAAGAAGTTCTGGTAGCTGTTTATATCAGTTCTAGCATAAAATATAAACTTTTCTACTGGGCATTTGAAACCCTTCACTATCTGGCCTCAACTTATCGTTCCAGGCTTATTGCTCTCCTTGATTCACTCATTCTGTGCCCTAGCCAACCTGACCTACTTGCTGTCCCCCATATATGACATTTTACCTCCCATCCCTCATGCCTGGAATGCCCTCTTTTCTCATCTCTGTCTTATAAAATCCCTATACATCTCACTATCGATTAGAAAAATGCAAATTAAAACAACTCTGATGTACCATCTCACACCTATCAGAATAGTTAATGTGACAAAAAAAAAAGGAAAATGATAAGTGTTGGAGAAGATGTGGGAAAATCAGAACAGTAATGCATTGTTGGTGGAGTTGTGAATTGATCCAATCATTCTGGAGAGCAATTTGGAACTATATCCAAAAAGCTATAATATTGTGTATACCCTTTGATCCAGCAATGCCACTACTGGGTCTGTATCCCAAAGCAATCATAAAAAAGGGGAAAGGACCCATATGTACAAAAATATATATAGCAGCTCTTTTTATGGTGGCAAAGAATTGGAAAATGAGGGGATGCCCATCAATTGGGGAATGGCTGAAGAAGTTGTGGTATATGAATGTTATGAAGTACTATTTATTGTTCTATAAGAAATGATGAGCAGGCAGATTTCAGAAAAACCTGGAAAGACTTACATGAACTGAAGCTGAGTTAAGTGAGCAGAACCAGGAAAACTTTGAACATAGTAATAGCAACATCGTGTGATGACCAACTTGGAATAGACTTTGAAAGACTCTTGCTCTTCTCAGTAATGTGATGACCTACGACAATTCCAAGGGACTCATGATGGAAAATGCTATGCACATCCAGAGAAATTAACTATTTTCTCTCTTTTTGTTGTGAGGGGTTTTTTGTTGTTTGTTTTTCCTTTCTTCTGTTTTTTCCCTTTTGTTCTGACTCTTCTTTCACAACACGACTAATGTAGAAATATGTTTAACATGATTGTAGATATGTAACCTATATCAGATTGCATGCCATCTTGGGGAGGGGAGAGGGAAGGGAAGGAGGGAGGGAGGGAAAAATTTGGAACTCAAAATCTTTTAAAACTGAATGTTGAAAACAATAAATTTGCATGTAATTGGGGGGAAATATACTATTAAGTGGTGGGGGAGGGGAAATCCCTAGATTTCTTTAAGCTCAGCACAGATGTCACCTCCTGCAGGAAGTCTTACCTTATCATGCCAATTTCTAAGACCCTCTTCCCACAAAAAATTACTTTGTTCTATCTGCATAGATTTCTCATTTAATCTTCAGCATATACATTGTTTTCTTCTGTAATAGGGGCCTGGCCAATGAGTCCTGAGAGCATGTGCCTTTGGTAGGCTTTCTTTGGGAAGTTCCTGATGACTCAGAATGAAGAGGCCTCTCTCTGATTCATACCATGTGCTGGTATTCTGATGATTTCAGGTCTAATTACCTAGTAGTAAAGAAGGGTCTTTTTGGTTGGCTGCTGAACTGGAAGAACAGAGAAGCATAGAAAAGATTACCGTGGGGATATATCTTCCCCTGTCCCCCCCACACACACAGGCATATGTATACCTCTTTTCTGCCTGTCTGATTCAAGTGAGGAAAATATGCTGTAAATCTCTGAGTGAAGAGCAAGCTCAGTGGCCTTCCACACCCAAAACATGTTAATTGTGACCATGAACATCTCAGTTCTTTGCCCCTTCGAATTTGTTCTTTCCTGCTCTTAGGTGAAGGATTTTTGGACTAGGTAATGATATTGTGATCTTTGAAAACTTAGAAGAGTAAAAACCACTAGATGAAGAGAAAAAGCCTGTGCAAGACTTTTTAGACAGCCAACCCCAGTAATGAGCAAAGTCCCAGCAAAGAAGTAGATTAAATACAGCCAAGAGAGAGCAAAAGCAACTCATCTATTGGCTTTGCCTCATTAGGAAGGGAATCTTGGGGGGAAATGCTTTGAATCAACCACTTTAAGATTAAGCCTATGCTCCAGGGACTGAGGTGGTATAGGGGAGTATGCTCCCCAAATGATGGGAGAATAAATGGTTTAAAATGTTTATTCTTGCCATTTCTTCTCAGTAAGTATCCTGTTGTAAAAGCTCATTGATGTTAATTGGTTAAATGATACCAAGCAAAAATTACTGACAGTTAACATTGGGGAAAACACAG